>NC_139154.1:7970222-8570222 GCF_964270905.1 Leucopleurus acutus
ACTCATGTAATTGTTGCACCTCAAGGATTAAGATCTTAACCATGACCTCAGTTAAAGTGATACAGAAAACATGTCTCTAGTCCACCAGAGCTACCTACCAGCTTCTTCCATATATCTTGATAAAAATTGAAGCTGAAATTGGGGAGTGAGGGTGAGAATTTGTTTAAATGTTTACTCCAAGGTCTAAGAAAGCAGATTTATTTCTATGGCATTTGATATAAAACATTTGACCTAAAACTTTTGGAAGACATTTTGTAAGGAATGAGTTAAACTTGTTTAAGGAAAAATTACATGGATAATCAAGATGGGATTTTTAGATATCCTGCTCTGGAGTTATCTAAATTGTTCCTTTTGGTCCTGCTGCAGTGATAGACAATCTGTTAAGCAGTTACAAACTACCAGTGCTTAAATCCATTTCTGTCACTACCAGGTACATGACTTTAGGTAGATTCTCTAATCTCTAAAGGATTAACATCAATTTTATTATGCATAAAATGGGGATAACAGATGCTGGACTCACAGGGTTGTTTTGCAGATTAAATGAGGATGAAATGAGTTAATACATAGAAAGTACTAATAGCAGTGCATTGTACATAGTAAACACTAAGTAAAATAATTGTTATTATTAATATGGCACAAGAGGTTGTTGAGTTCCTCAAAATTTTGGGGGAAAGGTTCAGAGTAAATTTTTAATGGGTAAGGAGGAGGAAGAGGAATCACAAGATAATCATCTTGTCATATAGAGGTCTAGTCTTAAGTACATTTCTAAATTTATATATTTTATTAAGCATGTCTCTGATGCTCCAGCAATATGGCAAGGGTTTTGTGTGGCACATGAACGGTGCTGGGAGAGAAGTCATTGGAGCAATGCTATGATAAAACAATTTTTTAAAAAATTCATATTTCTTCTGATGTTTCCGCTTGACTTAGAGCTGGGAATAGGGTGAAATTTTAAAGGTTCACTGGGAACAAATGGAAGCTTAACATCCATCTGTTGTTCCCCAGGGAAACTGGGAGGCTTTTCTCTGAAGGATGCTCCATTCCTCTCTCTCTCTTCCACACACACTGGCTTGACACACTGGCACATACACACTTGTTGTCAGACTTCAGCAAAATGGTGAATTTGGTGGAATTTGTCTTCTTCATTCTCCATCCCCCAGTTTTAATCCATATTTCCTTCTCTGAAACTATTCTTTGTTCATCCATTAATTGTTTTATTCAATAAATATGTGAAATACAAACTTGTAATGGGCACTCTGCTAATTTCTGAAGATACTGTAAGCAGGTCAGATGAGGTCACTCCTCCTCCAACTGGGGGAAATATACAGTAATAAGTAATTTTAAAAATACACCAGATTATTAATAATTCTGAAAGTTATATGAGGAAATTAACAAGTTTATAATAAAGCAAAGAGTAAGGGGAAATCAGATTCAATGGGAACATTGACGGTGTTTCTCTGAGGAGGTGACATTTGAACTGATCTAAAAGATGAAATGAGCCCACTGTGCAAAGAATTGAAAAGGAACAAAAAGATGTGAATGCTCCTGGATTGTCGAGAAACAGAAGCAAAATAGAAATCAGGGGGAACAGGATCGTGGATGAACACTCTGGGCCATGGTAAAAAGTGTTGGATTTAAATTTAATAGAAAGTGGAAACCACTGAGGACATTTGATCAGAGGAGAGAAATATACTGCTTAACATTAAAAAAAAACAAAAAACAAAAACAAAAAAACCTCATTCTGTGAAATTGGCAAAAATGGAAGCAAAGAGATCAACAGTCATCCATGTAAGAGGTAAGAGTTTTCAAGGGTGGTGACAAGGAGATGAAGATAAACAGATTCAAGAAAAATTTAGGAAGTGGAGCTCACCCAATTGGTGATAGATTTTTTACAGACATGAGGGAAATGAACAAAATCAAGGATAAGATCTCTATGTTTGAATTGAGCAAATGAAAAGATGTTATCAATATCCTATCAAAATCTGTTCTCAGAAAAGTATCAGAGTAAAATTGTTTTCCATTAATGAAATGTTTTTGTGCTTCCTGCCACCATACCATCCACAAATGTTAGATGCACTTCTGTGAATATGACTATGGGAACACAGTTCATAGTGTTCTGTCTCACAGGGAGCTTTGCATTTTAATAGGCAGTGGAGACCTAAGACCTAAGCTAAAACAATAATATTCTACAAGCAGGACCTTTGACATTTGTGTAGTTTTTCTGATTTATTTCCCCTGTATTCACATCACATGGGTTCCCATCTCTTCTATTCTCAGGTTCTATTCACCATTCCTTTTCCTGTCTCTGTTGATTAGTATTGCTTACCAACTGACACCAAACCCTAGAGCATGTCTGAAATACATGTCAGAGTATGAAGGATGGAATCCAGTTGGCAGGGGAGAAGGGCAGTGATATTGAATTTTCTCTTTCCAGAAGAAGGGTTTTGCTTGTTTTTATTGGACAGCATTTTTCACCAGCAGAGTCAGGATACAGCATGAAATTTCAAGATGCAGCTATGATCAAATCTCAATTTTGTAGAAAATTCAGAGATTCCTATTGATTAAGCTGATTTTTGTCCCATGTTTTTCTGATTTTCTATAGCTATTATTTTCTTTTGGAGTCTATTTTAATAGATTTTAACCTCTTATTTCTCCTTACTTATGATGTTTTCTTATGTGCCATCCACAGTCACTTCACTTTTTACTCTAGGTTTTCTCTAAGGACAATTCCATCTACTTTCTGGATTTTAATAATGAGCTATACACTGACCATTCACAAGCCTCTATTTCAAAAGCTGACATAGGCTACAAGTACAAGCCTAATAATTGGACCATTTATTTAGTGAAACCGCAAATAAAATACTCTTAAAATGAGTTTTATATAATTTTTACTGCCCAATCTTTTGACTTGTTAATAATTATCCAGAAACGTTAAAGTCATCTTTAATTCCTCTTAGATCACTTTTAACCATTGTCATTTAAAAAAGTAAATATTCTTTTAAAGACTTTTGAAGCATATTTTAATTTATGACCTTACTCTATTAAGATAAGATGCAATTATTTCAATAAATTATACTATCATTCAAAATGTTTACTGTTATTCTATTCAGGATACCAACCTACTCAAAGATTATCATCCTCCTAATGTCAGACTTGGTCAACAAATTTGATATATGCCACTTACAAGACAAAGTTTTAAAAGTTATTCTGTGGCCATCCTCTCTTTACTCTCTGACTTGAGACAGGGATACCCCAACTAGAGTATGTGCATATGGAGTAAAAAAGATATGGAGTTGAAACTTAGATGAACTACTGTGGTCAAATATAGGAGCAAAAACCAAACCTTTGTTTTTGTAAGACACTGAGATTTTATTGTACTTGCTGCATATGGTGTTCAATAGTTCCTTCTTAAAATCATATATTCCTTGGGAAAAAATTAAAATAGTTCTTTCAGCTAGTTTGTCCATCAGTTAAAAGAAATTAGCCCCAACCAACACTATACAATATCCCTTGTGGTATTTAGGTATTTGTGATATTTGGAGGGAATGTTGCAAAGAAGTTAAGAAGAAAGGGAGAATTTAGAAAGCTGTGGGAATTTCATCAAAATATCTTTGTACCATGAGTTGCATGAAATGAAAGATGAAAATAATAACAATAACCTCCCAAAAGGTAATTGTGACAATTGAATAAAATTAATTATATATAGTGTTTGTCAGAATTCCTGACACCTGGTAAGTGTTTAGTACATTTTAGCTAAGGAAAGGAATCCTGAGCAAAGGGAAGGTATGAAGTCAGTAACACATTTCTCATTCTGAGAATGGTAAAGGGAAGAGACTTATACCCACTCTCCATACCTTTGCCATGATAGCTGTAAAAATCTTACATTTAAAAAATTAAAACATGAGCCATTAGAGTCTGAAACCTTATTGGAGTAAAATTGTCTCATACTGCCTTGGAGGTATACCTGTATCTCTCTCATAGCCTCAGATGTTACCAAGCAGAATGAAGGCACTGGAGAGTCTCTGGATCATTCCTTTCTACTTTCACTGATGATTAATACATTTTACTAAAAAATAAAATTTCTATTTAATTCACATATTTGAAACTTGCCTCAGTGAAAGCTCATCCTCTCTAAGTCATTATAAATATTAAAGTATTTCTCGCTATTCATTTAAGAATAATATTTAGGTTAGTAACTAACATTATTGTTTTCATATTTTGGAACTTAGAATATCAGCATACAAACTGATGGGCTTTCAGAAAGTGGAAAATAGAGTTCTTTCTCACTTTCTGCTACTGTCTCCTCTGTTTTGAATTTTCTGGTCCAGTGCTTATTCTTCATTTGATTAATGGGATATTCTGGTGACAGTTCATAGAAAGGCAGCAGGGTCCATTAACATCTTGTCTTGCCACAGTGAGAGTGATTCTGCAACACCACAATTTCTCATGAAGTTTGGGTTTTAAATATGTATAGAGTGAGCCACTGTTTGATGGATCACAGCAATGGCTATTTCAATGAGAGAACAAGGCTATCCCAAAGCCAGACAGTCCCCTAAAGGTGACACTCCAGAATTCTGCTGTCAATACATTTTTACTTAAAATAAAAATTAACTGATAACCAGAACATGCTAGTGTGAAAAATGAAGTTTTGCCCTCTGCTAAACTGTGTTGTTGTTGGAGATTCAACTTAAGAAAATCTTCCCCTTCTTTCTGCCCAATCCTACTTGATGGAAAAAAGCAAATTTGTACTAAATATTAAATGACTGAGCATAGTGAAATCTGTTCCTCTGTATCATTACACACACACACACACACACGCACACACACACACACACTAAACTAAGGATAGGTAGGAGTATCATAAAAAAAGGAATGTATCAGAGGGAGACCTTCAAGATAGTGGAGGAGTAAGATGTGGAGATCACTTCCTCCCCACAAATGCATCAGAAATACATCTACATGTGGAACAACTCCTACAGAATACCTACTGAATGCTGGCAGAAACCTCAGAATTCCCAAAAGGCAAGAAACTCCTCACATACCTAGGTAGGGCAAAAGAAAAAAGAAAAAAAAAACAGAGAAAAAAGAATAGGGACGGGACCTGCACCTATGGGAGGGAGCTGTGAAGGAGGAAAGGTTTCCACACACTAGAATCCCCTTCACTGGCAGAGACGGCAGGTGGTGGAGGGAAGCTTCAGAGCCACAGAGGAGAGTGCAACAACATTGGTGTAGAAGGCAAAGAGGAGAGATGCCTGCACAGAAGATCCATGCCAACCAGCACTCACCAGCCTGAGAGTCTTGTCTGTTAACCCGCTGGGGCAGGGGTGGTGGCTGGGAGCTGAGGCTCAGGCTTCAGAGGTAAGATCCCAGGGAGAGGACTGGGTTTAGCTGCATGAACACAGCCTGCAGAGGGATAGTACAACACATCTAGCTGGGAGGGAGTCCAGGAAAATGTCTAGAACTGCCTGAGGGACAAGAGACCATTGTTTCAGGGTGCACAAGGAGAGGGGATTCAGAGCACCATCTAAACGAGCTCCAGAGATGGGCACAATCTGAGGCTATCAGTGTGGACACAAGAGACCTGCGTAAAACGTTAAGGTTGCTGATGCAACCACCAAGAAGTGTGTGTGCAAGCACAGGTCACTATCCACAACTGGCCTCCCAGGACCCTGTGCAGCCTGTCACTGCCCGGGTCCCAAGATCCAGGGACAACTCTCCAGGGAAAAAACACAGAGTGCCTCAGGCTGTTGCAACATTATGCCAGCCTCTGTCGCCACAGGCTCACCCCACATTCCATACCCCTACCACCCCAGGGCCTGAGTGAGCCAGAGTCTTCTAATCAGCAGTTACTTTAACCCTGTTCTGTCTGAGCGAAGAACAGATGCCCTCAGGTGACCTACAGGCAGAGACCATGCCAAATCCAAAGCTGAACCCTGGGAGCTGTGCGAACAAAAAAGAGAAAGGGAAATTTCTCCCAGCAGCCTAAGGAGCAGTGGATTAGATCTCCACAATCAACTTGATGTGCCCTGCATCTGTGGAACACCTGAATGGACAACAAATCACCACAAAGTTGAGGCAGTGAACTTTGGGAGCAACTGTAGATTTGGGATTTGCTTTCTGCATCTAATTTGTTTCTGGTTTTATGTTTATCTTAGTTTAGTATTTAGAGCTTATTATGATTGGTAGATTTGTTTCTTGGTTTGGTTGCCCTCTACCTTTATATATATATATATATTTTCTTTTTTTCGTTTCCTTTTTCTATTTTTGTGAGTGTGTAAGTGTATGTTTCTTTGTGTGATTCTGTCTACATAACTTTGCTTTCACCATTTTTCCTAGGGTTCTCTCTACCTGTTTTTTTTTTTTTTTAGTTTACTTTTTGCATTTGTTATCATTGGTGGATTTGTTGTTTGGTTTGGTTACATTCTTCTTTCTTTCTTTTTTTCTCTTTTTATTATTTTTTAGTTTTTTCTATTTTTAATAATTATTTTTTTTCATTTTAATAATTCTATTTTATTTTATCTTCTTTCTTTCTTTCTTTCTTTCTTTCTTTCTTTTCATCTTTCTTCCTTTCTCTTTTTCTCCCTTTTCTTCTGAGCCATGTGGCTGACAGGGTCTTGGTGCTCTGGCCGGGTGTCAAGCCTGAGACTCTGAGGTAGGAGAGCTGAGTTCAAGATATTTCTCCATGAGACACCTCTGAGTTCCATGCAATATCAAATGGTGAAAGCACTCCCAGAGATCTCTATCTGAATGCTAACATGCAGCTCCCCTCAATAACCAGCAAACTATAATGCTGGACACACTATGCCAAACCACTGGCAAGACAGGAACACAACCCCACCCATTAGTAAAGAAGCTGCCTAAAATCATAATAAGGAGACAAACACCCCAAAACACACCACCGGACAAGGTCCTGCCCACCTGAAAGGCAATATCCAGACTCATCCACCAGAACACAGGCACCAGTCCCCTCCACTAGGAAGCCTATACAACCCACTGAACCAGCCTTAGTCACTGGGACCAGACACTACAGAACTACGAACCTGCAGGATGCAAAAACGAGACCCCAAACACAGTAAGTTAAGTAAAAAGAGAAAGAGAGAAACACAGAGCAGATGAAGAAGCAAGTTAAAAACCCACCAGCAAACAAATGAAGAGGAAATAGGCAGTCTACCTGAAAAAGGATTCAGAGTAATGATAGTAAAGATGATCCATAATCTTGGAAATAGAATGGAGAAAATACAAGAAAAGTTTACCAAGGACCTAGAAGAACTAAAGAGAAAAAAAAATGATGAACAACAAAATAATGAAATTAAAAATTCTCTAGAAGGAATCAATAGCAGAATAATTGAGACAGAATAATGGATAAAGAAACTGGAATATAGAATAGTGTAAATTACTATTTCAGAGCATAATAAAGAAAAAAGAATTGGGGACAGTTTCAGAGACCACTGGGACAGCATTTAATGCACCTACATTTGAATTATAGAGGTCCCAGAAGAAGAGAAAAAGGAAGGGACTGAGAAAATATTTGAAGAGATTATAGTTGAAAACTTCCCTAATATGGGGAAGGAAATAGTCAGTCAAGTCCAGGAAGTGCAGAGTCCCATACAGGATAAATCCAAGGAGAGACACACAAAGACACATATTAATCAAACTATCAAAAACTAAATACAAAGAAAAACTTTGAAAAGCAGCAAGGGAAAAGCAGCAAATAATATACAAGGGAATCCTCAGAAGGTTAACAGCTGATCTTTCAGCAGAAACTCTGCAAGTCTGAAGGGAGTGACAGGACATATTTAAAGTGATAAAAGGGTAGAACCTACAACCAAGATACTCGACCCAACAAAGAGCTCATTTAGATTCAATGAGAAATTGAAAACCTTACAGACAAGCAAAAGCTAAGAGAATTCAGCACCACCAAACCAGCTTTACAACAAATGCTAAAGGAACTTCACTTGGCAGGAAATACAAGAGAAGGAAAAGACCTACAATAACGAACCAAAACAATTAAGTAAATGGTAACAGGAATATACATATTGATAACTACATCAAATGTAAATGGATTAAATGCCCCAACCAAAAGACATAGACTGGCTGAATGGATACAAAAATAAGCTCGTATATATGCTGTCTACAACAGACCCACTTCAGACCCAGGGACACATACAGACTGAAAGTGAGGGGATGGAAAAAGATATTCCATGCAACTGGAAATCAAAGGAAAGTTAGAGTAGCAATTTGCATATCAGACAACATAGACTTTAATATAAAGGCTATTACAAGAGACAAAGAAGGACACTACATAATGATCAAGAGATCAATACAAGAATATATAACAATTGTAAATATCTATGCAACATAGGAGAACCTCAATACATAAGGCAAATGCTAACAGCCATAAAAGGGGAAATCGACAGTAACACAATCATAGCAAGGGACTTTAACACCCCACTTTCACAAATGGACAGATCATACAAAATGAAAATAAATAAGGAAACACAAGCTTTAAATGATACATTAAACAAGATTGATATAACAGATATATATAAGACATTCCATCCAAAAACAACAGAATATCCTTTCTTCTCCAGTGTTTATGGAACATTCTCCAGGATAGATCATATCTTGGGTCACAAATCAAGCCTTGGCAAATTTAAGAAAATTGAAATCATATCAAAAATATTTTCCAATCACAATGCTATGAGACTAGATATGAATTAGAGGAAAAAAATCTGTAAACATACAAACACATGGAGACTAAATAATACACTACTAAATAACCAATAGATCACTGAAGAAATCAAAGGGAAAATCAAAAAGTACCTAGAAACAAATGACAATGCAAACAGGATGATCTAAAATCTATGGGATTCAGCAAAAGCAGTTCTAAAAGGGAAGTTTATAGAAATACAAACCTGCCTCAAGAAATAAGAAAAATCTCATAGAAACAACCTAAACTTAAACCTAAAGCAATTAGAGAAAGAAGAACAAAACACCCCCAAAGTTAACAGAAGGAAGGAAATCATAAAGATAAGATCAGAAATAAATGCAAAAGAAATAAAGGAAAGAAATAGCAAAGATCAATAAAACTAAAAGTTGGTTCTTTGAGAATATAAACAAAATTGATAAAGACTCATTAAGAAAGAAGGGAGAAGACTCAAATCATTAGAATTAGAAATGAAAAAGAAGTAACAACTGACACTGCAGAAATACAAAGGATCATGAGTTATTACTATAAGCATCTATATGCCAATAAAATGGACAACCTGGAAGAAATGGACAAATTCTTAGAAAAGCAAAACCTACTGCAACTGAACCAGGAAGAAACAGAAAATATAAACAGACAAATCACAATCACTGAAATTTACAGTGATTAAAAATCTTCCAACAAACAAAAGCCCAGGACCAGATTGCTTCATAGGTGAATTCTATTAATCATTTAGAGAAGAGCTAACACTTACCCTTCTGAAACTCTTCCAAAATATAGCAGAGGGAGGAACACTCCAAAATTCATTCTAAGAGACCACCATCACCCTGATACCAAAACCAGACAAAGATGTCACACAAAAAAAGAAAACTACAGGCCAGTATCACTTGTGAACATCGATAAAATATCTTCAACAAAATACTAGCAAACAGAACCCAACACCACATTGAAAGGATCATACACTATGATTAAGTGGGGTTCATCCCAGTAATTGAAGGATTCTTCAACATACGCAAATCAATCAATGTGATAAACCATATTAACAAATTGAAGGAGAAAACCATATGATCTTCTCAATAGATACAGAGAAAGCTTTTGACAAAATTCAACACCGATTTGTGATAAAAACCTTCCAGAAAGTAGGCATAGAGGGAACTTACTTCAACATAATAAAGGCCATATATTACAAACCCACAGTCAACATAGTTCTCAATGGTGAAACACTGAAATCATTTCCTCTAAGATCAGGAAGAAGACAACTATGTCCACTCTCACCACTATTATTCAACATAGTTCTGGAAGTTTTAGCTATGTTAATAAGAAAAGAAAAAGAAATAAAAGGAAACCAAATCAGAAAAGTAGAAGTAAAGATGTCACTGTCTGCAGATGACATGATACTATACATAGAGATCCTAAAGATGCTACCAGTAAACATGTAGAACTAATCAATAAATTTGGTAAAATAGCAGGATACAAAACTAATGTATAGAAATCTGTTGCATTCCTATACTCTAATGATTAAAAATCTGAAAGAGAAATTAAAGAAACATTCCCATTTACCATTGCTCAAAAAAACAAAACCCTAGGTATAAACCTACCTAAGGAGACAAAAATCCTGTATGCAGAAATCTGTAAGACACTGATGAAAGGAATTAAAGATGATACAAACATGATGGAGAGATATACCATGTTCATGGATTGGAAGAATCAACATTGTGAAAATGACTATACTACCCTAAGCAATCTACACATTCAATGCAATCCCTATCAAACTACAACTAGCATTTTTCACATAAGTAGAAGAAAAAAGTTCGCAATTTGTATGGAAACACAAAAGACCCTGAATAGCCAAAGCAATCATGAGAAAGAAAAATGGAGTGGAGGAATCAGGCTCCCTGACTTCAGACTATACTAGAAAGCTACAGTAATCAAGACAGTATGGTACTGGCACAAAAACAGAAATATAGATCAATGGAAGAGGACAGAAAGCCCAGAGATAAACCCATGTACATATGGTCACCTTATCTTTAGTAAAGGAGGCAAGAGTATACAATGGATAGAAGAGAGTCGCTTCAATAAGTGGTGCTGGGAAAACTGGACAGCTCCATGTAAAGGAATGAAATTAGAACACTCCCTAACACCATACACAAAAATAAACTCAAAATGAATTAAAGACCTAAATGTAAGTCCAGACAATTTAAAACTCTTAGAGGAAAACATAAGCAGAACACTCTGTGACATAAATTACAGCCAGATCCTTTTTGAGCCACTTCTTAGAGAAATTGAAATGAAAACAAAAATAAACAAATGGGACATAGTGAAACTTGAAATCTTTTGCACAGCAAAGGAAACCATAAACAAGATGAAATGACAACCCTCAGAATGGAAGGAAATATTTGCAAATGAAGCAAATGACAAAGTATTATTCTCCAAAATTTACAAGCAGCTCATGCAGCTCAATATCAAATAAACAAACAACCCAATCCAAAAATGTGTAGAAGACCTACATAGACATTTCTCCATACAAAATATACAGATTCCCAATAAACACATGAAAGGATGCTCAACATCACTAATCATTAGAGAAATGCAAATCAAAACTACAATAGGTATCACCTCACATCAATCAGAATGGCCATCATCAAAAATCTACAAAGAATAAATGCTGGAGAGGGTGTGGAGAAAAGGGAACACTCTTGCACTGTTGGTGGGAATGTAAATTGGTACAGCCACTATGGAGAAGAGTATGGAGGTTCCTTAAAATCTAAAAATAGAATTACCATATGACCCAGCAATCCCACTATTGGGAATATACCCTCAGAAAACCATAATTCAAGAAGAGTCATCTACTACAATGTTCATTGCAGCTCTATTTACAGTAACCAAGAAATGAAAGCAACCTAAGTATCCATTGACAGAAGAGCGGATAAAGAAGGTGTGGTACATATATACAATGGAATATTACTCATCCATAAATTGAAACAAAATTGAGTTATTTGTACTGAGGTGTGTGGACCTAGAGTCTGTCATACAGAGTGAAGTAAGTCAGAAAGAGAAAAACCAATACCATATGCTAACACATATATATGGATTCTGAAGAAAAAAAATGGTTCTGAAGAACCTAGGGGCAGGACAGATATAAAGACACAGACGTAGATAATTGACTTGCAGACACGGGAAGGGGGAAGTGTAACCTGGGACGAAGTGAGAGAGTGGCATGGATATATATATATACTAACAAATGTAAAATAGATAGCTAGTGGGAAGCAGCCACATAGCACAGGGAGATTAGCTTGTTGCTTTCGTGACCACCTAGAGGGGTGGGATAGGGAGGGTGGGAGGGAGGGAGGTGCAAGAGGGAGGAGATATGGGGATATATGTATATGTATAGCTGATTCACTTTGTTATAAAGCAGAAACTAACACACCATTGTAAAGCAACTATACTCTAATAAAAATGTTAAAACAAAGCAAAGCAAACAAACAAACAAAAAAAACAGAAAAACAACCAATAAAATAATGTATCAGTCTCTAGATGGGAGCTGGGAATGTTTATTTCTTGTTTTCTCACCTAAGTCACAATGGGAATCAGTGTTTCTTACGTTTCTTTTCCAGACATTAAAGCTTTTTTATAGAGAGAAAACAGGAGAGAAGGACGTGAATGATTTTCTTGCACCTCCCCAGGGGTTGATGTTCCACTTCCCTAGATCTTAGGACTCCCTCCCAAATTTTTTGAGCCCTGTAATGCATTGAATTGTGTCCTTTCAAAAGACATGTCAAGTCCTATCCCCTGGTACCTCAGAATGTGACCTCATTTGGAAATATGATCATTGCAGATTTAATTAGTAAGGTAAGGTCATGCTGGAGTAGATTGGGTACTTGATCCAATAGAACTAGTTCTGTTAAAGAAGAAAAGAGACAGAGTGAGCAGATGACCATGGGAAGACAGAGGCAGAGACTGATGTTATGCTACCACAAACCACAGAATGTCTGGGGCTACCAGAGCTGGAAAAGGCAAGGAAGGATCACCCCTTAGAGGCTTCAGAGAGAGTATGGCCCAGCAAACATCTTGAATTTGGAATTTTAGCCTCCAGAACTGTGAAAGAATATATTTTTAAAATTTTTAAGTCATCTAGTTTGTGGTACTTTGTTATGGAAATCCTTGGAGAAGAATACAAGTCCCAGTGTACAGATTTATCCAATTTCTTTAGCTACTCGGGGGCATCATACTCTCACCAGTGCACACTTTGTCTCCACCAACTTGCCAACCACTCCTAACTGAATTCTATCAGGTTACTATTCTTTCTGGTGTCTGCTTGTATGTACTTTGGATAAAACAATGCTCATGTCTCATTCCTCCCTGCAGGTGTCTGGCTCTGCTTAGATTTTTGACTCGTTGTTTGCCCTGAGACCTAAACTCTCTTATGGCTTCAAGAAATCTAATGACTTAGCAGTTTGTCTGGTGCTTTTATTGTTTGTTTTTTCAGTGTAAAACTTCAGAGTAAACTCTTTTCAGATCTCTAAATACTGAAACAGAAGCTAGAAAAAATGGATCTGATCTCTTTTCATTTTTGTTCAGTTCAATTTATTTCAATATATTTTCTAATTTTGTCTGCAATTTTTTTATTTGCCCCATCATTATTTAGATGTGTATTTAAAAATTTCCACATATTTGGGGATTTTTAAAAATACAGATTTGTTTTATTGATATCTAGATTAATTCTGAAATACTCTATGATTTACTTTATTTAAATTTATTGAGATTTATTTTAAAACTTAGAATATGGCCTATCTTAGTGAGGGTTGTATGTGCACCCAAAGAAACAATTATTATATTGTTTTTGATTGGAATGTTCTTAGATCTGTGAATTTATAGTTTTCATCAAATTTGGTGGGTTTTTTGCTGTTGTTTTGGTTAGTAGTTCTTCAAATATATTTTTCTTTCTCTTCCTTTTTTTCCCCTCTAATTAAATGTGTATTAGAGAACTTCTTATTTGTCCACAGTCATTGAGGCTCTGTTTATTTAATTTTTACCTTACTTTATAATTTTCATTAGACATAACTCTGTGCTTCAGTAATGTATTTAAAGGCATTGATCATTCCTGAAGTATCTAATTGCTATTAATATAATCTAGTGAATACTTAAAATTAACATTTCCATTTGGTTCTTTTAAATTCCTTGATCACTCTTCTAATTATGTTAATCTTTTCCTTTAAATCCTTAAGCATATTTTTAAAAGCTGTTTAAAGTTTTATTAGAATCCTGCTTAATATGTTTATTAAAGTTATTCCATCATTGTTGTCATTTTTGCTTTGTTTCTTTCACTTGATTTTTCTCCTGGGTGTAATTTACACTTCTTACTCCTTGTAATTTTTTTTTTTTTTTTTGGCTGTACGCGGGCCTCTCACTGTTGTGGCCTCTCCCATTGCAGAGCACAGGCTCTGGACGCGCAGGCTCAGCGGCCATGGCTCACAGGCCCCGCCGCTCCGCGGCATGTGGGATCTTCCTGGACTGGGGCACGAATCCGCGTCCCCTGCATCGGCAGGCGGACTCTCAACCACTGAGCCACCAGGGAAGCCCCTCCTTGTAATTTTTTTTTATTGAGTGCTGGATATTGGGAATACCATATTATTTGAATGTATGGTGTTGTTGACTTCATTTAAGAGTGTTTTGGAAGTCAAGGCTATTAAGTTTCTTGCCAATCAGCTTGATCCTTTTAAGACTTTAAGTTTTATTAGGAAAGATTTAGGGTAGCCTTCAGATGTAGGATAATGTTTCTCAATCTCAGCACTATTAATATTTGACTCCAGATAATTCTTTGTTGCAGGGGCCTTTCCTGAGAATTGTAGGATATTTAGCAGCATCCCAAGTTTCTATTCACCAGATAAGAATAGTACCTCTCACTCATCACAGTTGAGACAAACAAAAATGTCTCCAGTCATTACAAAATGTCCACTCATAGACAAAATTGCCCTTTGTTGAGAACCACTGCTCTAGGAGGACTTTGACCCTGTTGTGTGATGGTGTGATGGTGTGGTGATTTTAGGTTCTCCACTGAATGCCCTGCTTGTTCAAATAGGACTCTTGCTCTGTTGAAACTTGAATGTCTTCCAAGCTTATATGAGCTATGGGATGGTTCAGCTTTTAGCTCTTAGTTATTCTCTGCCTATCCTCATGGAGTTTTATCCTTGTATAGACAACAATAATTAATATCAGAAGGATTGAGGTGAAAATTATGATGAATATTTTTTCTATCTCAATGTAGAAAAAGGAAATAGGGTAATATTTAAATTAAATAAATAGTTTCAGAGGAATACTAAAACACTGGAATAACATGGAAGGAGGCACAATTTATTTATTTTTTTGTTTTTTTTAACGTCTTTACTGGAGTATAATTGCTTTACAATTCTGTGTTAGTTTCTGCTTTACAGCAAAGTGAATTATCTGTACATACACATATATCCTTATATCTCCTCCCTCTTGCCTCTCGCTCCCACCGTCCCTATCCCATCCCTCTAGGTCAACACAAAGCACCGAGCTGATCTCCCTGTGCTATGTGGTACCTTCCCACTAGCTATCTTTTTCACATCTAGTAGTGTATATAAGTCCATGCTACTCTCTCCCTTCGTCTCAGCTTACCCTTCCCCCTCCCCATGTCCTTAAGTCCATTCTCTACTTCCACACCTTTATTCCTGTCCTACCTCTAGGTTCTTCAGAAGCCCCCCTTTTTTAAAAAAAAAATACCATATAAATGTGTTAGCATAAGATATTTGTTTTTCTCTTTCTGACTTACTTCACTTTGTATGACAGACTCTAGGTCCATCCACCTCACTACAAATAACTCAATTTCGGTTCTTTTTATGGCTGAGTTATATTCCATTGTATATATGTACCACATCTTCTTTATCCATTCTTCTGTCGATGGACACTTACATTGCATTCATGTCCTGGCTATTGTAAATAGAGCTGCAATGAGCATTGTAGTAGATGGCACTTTTTGATTTATGGTTTTCTCAGGGTATATGTCCAATAGTGGGATTGCTGTGTTTTATGGTAGTTTTATAAGGAACCTCCAAACTGTTCTCCGTAGTGGCTATATCAATTTACATTCCCACCAACAGTGCAAGAGGGTTCCCTTTTCTCCACACCCTCTCCAGCATTTATTGTTTGTACATTTTTTGATGATGGCCATTCTGACTGCTGTGAGGTGATACCTCATTTTAATTTTGATTTGCATTTCTCTAATGATTAGTGATGTTGAACATACTTTCATATGTTTATTGGCAATTTGTATATCTTCTTTGGGAAAATGCATGTTTAGGTCTTCTACCCACGTTTGGATTTGTTTCTTTGTTTTATTGATATTGAGCTGCATGAGCTGCTTGTAAATTTTGGAGAATAATCCTTTGTTAGACAGTTGCTTCATTTGCAAATGTTTTCTCCCATTGTGAGGATTGTCTTTTCTTCTTGTTTATGTTTTCCTTTGTTGTGCAAAAGCTTTTAAGTTTCATTAGGTCCCATTTGTTTATTTTTGTTTTTATTTCCATTTCTCTAGGAAGTGGGTCAAAAAGGATCTTGTGATTTATGTCATAGAGTGTTCTGCCTATGTTTTCCTCTAAGAGTTTTATAGTGTCTGGCTTTATATTTAGGTCTTTAATCCATTTTGAAGTTATTTTTGTGTATGGTGTTAGGCAGGCACAATTTTTAATTTTATTCATTGGTTTATCCAACAAATATTTAATAAAAATACATACAAACACATATACACATGCACATACACAGATATTCTGCATTCATTACATGTTCTAGGAAAATAATGATGGACAAGACTTACTCCTCAGGTGTTTATATCTCTAATAGTAGACAATAAAATAAATTATCACAACACCATATTAGTGGTGCTGTAAGAAAAATAATTTTTTAATATGGGATAATAGAGGATGAGCACAAAATGCAATATTTAACTAAGGCAGACACTATTAGTAAACATTTTATAAGATAAACAAGCCATTGAAGTGAAGCTTAAAGTAGACAAATGTGGAAGATACTCAATTCAGAAAGAACAGGACCAAAATACAAAGAATAGGAAGAACATGATTCAGCTAGGGACATGCAAGCATACTAATATTGCTAAAAATTAAGAAAATATAACAGGGAAGTGGTAAGGCTGCAAATGTATTCAGGGTTTAAGTTTGTATATCATTCTTAAAGTTTCTTTTGAAGGTAATGGGTAACTCTTGAATACTGTGGGATAGGAAGAACAATGTGGTTAGATTTGAATTTTAGTACAATAATTTCCGACCAGTTGTGTAGGAAAAATAAGAAAGAAACCTTTGTGGTATGCTTATATTTTTATCCAGAAGGCCCATGTCTTTTAACCTCAATCAGGCCTAAATGATTTCTAAGCCTTTTGCACAGCTGTCATGCTGGGACTTACTCTTTTGCTTTTGTGGATTGGGTTTATTATTTTGTGGATCACATTAATTTCCATGTGCTCAAGATTATATCCATTATTTTCTGGTATTTAGGGAGGCAGAAGAGAAGTCTAAATTATTCTGATTTTTGTTCCTTTACAAAAAGTATCCGTTTTCCCCTTTTAACTCTGAATTCTTATTAGGTTTAATTTTTATATCAATAATACAGTGATTAATTTTATCACTATGTGTCTTTTATCTTTATTCTATTAATCTATTAAAATTCTTGATCTATGAATTTAAACCTTTCTTTGGCCAATAAATGATTTCTTATAATTTAAATTTAGATATTGCTTCAAATTCTTTTATTTTCTTCTCAATTTCTAAGACCAACTCTTCAAATGTTGTATCTTTGTTTTTCTGAATGAATTGTAGTCTTCATCAGCATTTTTTGTATTGTGGTAAAAGGAAAAAAAAACCCTCCATAACATAAAATCAACCCTCTTAAATTTTTAAGAGTACAGTACATTATTGTTAACTATATATATGTTGTTTTACAACAGATCTATGAAATTTTCATCTTTCACGACTGAAACTCTATACTCATCAAATGACATCTTCCCATTTTCCCCTCCCCCAAACCCTGATAACCACCATTTTATGTTCTGCTTCTATGAGTTTGACTACTTTAGATACCTCATATAATTGGAATTATGCATTATTTGTCCTTATATGACAGGTTTATTTCATTTAGCATAACGTCCTCAAGATTCATTCATGTTGTAGGGTATGATAGTATTTACTTCTTTTTCAAGATGAATAACATGTCTTTGTATGTATATGCCACGTTTTCTTTATCCATCCACCTGTTATTGGACACTTAGGTTGTTTTCACCTCTTGACTATTGTGAATAATGCTACAATGAACATGACAGTACAAACATCTCTTCAGGATCCTATTTTCTAATCTTCTGGATATGTACCAGAAGTGAGATTGCTGATTATATGGTAGTTCTATTTTTTAATTTTTTTGAGGAAGCTTCAAACTGTTTTCCTTAGTGGCAACACCACTTTATGTTTCCACCAATGGTAGTACACAAGGGTTCCAATTTTTCTAAATTCTTGTCAAGACTTATTTTATGTCTTTTGATAAAGCTCATTCTAACAGATGTGTGGTTTAGAATGGTATTTACATGATGTCTTAGTCTCTTTGGAATGCTATCACAAAATACCACAGAATGAGTGGCTTATAAACAACAGAATTTTTTTTCTCACAGTTGTAGAAGCTGGAAGTTCAAAATTAGGGCATCAGCATGGTCTGGTTCTGGTGAAGGCCCTCTTTTGAGTGTAGACTACTGACTTCTTGCTGTGTCTCCATATTAGAAGAGGGAGCTAGCTCTCTGGGACCTCTTTTATAAGGGTACTAATTCCATTCTTGTGGGCTCCACTCTCATGACCTAGTCATATACCAAAGACCTCACCTCCTAATACCATCACATTGGGAGTTGAGATCTTAACAAAGGAATTTTAGGGGGACAGCAATGTTCAGACCTTATTATATGATGATTAGTTATGTTGAACACATTTTCATATACCCATTGACATTTGTATATGTGTCTACTTAAATTCTTTGTCAATTTTTAAAATCAATTTATTTAATTTGCTATTGAGTTGAACAATTTATTTACATAATTTGATATTAACCCTTTATCTAATATATGGTTTACAAATATTTTAACCCATTCTTTAGATTGTCTTTTTGCTCTTTTGATTTTTTCCTTTGCTGCACAGAAGCTACTTAGTTTGCTGTAGTCTCACTTGTCTATTTTTGCTGCTGTTCCCTATGATTTTAGTGACATATCCAAGAAATCATTCTCAAAATTAATGTCATGAAGTTTTCCTCTATGTTTTCTACTAGGAGTTTTAAAGTCTTTAATACATTTTAGGTTGATTTTTGTGTATGGCATTAAGTAAGAATTCAATTTCATTCTTATTCATATAGTTTTCCAGTTTTCCTAACACCATTGGTTAAGAAGACTATCCTTATCCCAATTGCTTATTCTCAGCTCCCTTGCCAAAGATTACTTGACTGTATACTCATGGGTTTATTTCTGGGCTCTCTGCCTTGTTCCATTGGTCTTATACCAGCATCATATTGTTTTGATCACTGTAGCTTAGTGATATATTTTGAAGTCAGGTGTGCAAAATTATTATGTCTCAAGATTGTTTTGGCTCTTCAAGATTTTTTGTTGTTTCCTATGAATTTTAGGATGTGTTTTCCTATTTTAACAAAAAATATCCCTGAAATTTTGATAGGGATTGCATTCAATCTGTAGATCGTTTGGAGTAGTTTAGCCATTTTAACAATATTAATCTTCTAATCAATGAACTAAGATGTCTTTCCATTTATTTGTATCTTTATTTTTCTCATGTTTTGTAGTTTTTAGCCAACAAGTCTTTTACCTCCTTGGTTTATTCCTAAGTTCTTTCCTAAGTATTTTATTATTTTTTTGATGCTATTATGAATGAGATTATAGTCTCCATTACTCTCAGATTATTCATTGTTAATGTACAAAAATACAACTTATTTTAGGTGCTGATTTGTATCCTGCAATTCTGCCGACTTTGTTTATTTGTTCTAATAAATTAGTGTGTGTGTATATGTATAATCTTCAAGGTTTTCTACATATAATATCATGTCATATGCAAATAGAGATAATTTTACTTCTTTCTTTTTGGTTTAGGTGACTTTTATTTCTTTCTCTTGATTAATTGCTCTAGCTCTGACTTCCAATACTATGCTGAATAGAAGTGTCTGGAGTGGGCATCCTTACCTCGTTACTGATGTTAGAAGAAAAAAGCTTTTAGTTTTTCACCACTGAGTATGTTCATTGTGTGCTTTCCATTTGACTTTTATAATGTTGAAATAATTTCTTTCTATTCCTGGTGTTTTTATCATGAACATGTATTAATTTTGTCAAATGCTTTTCTGCATCCATTTAGATGAGCATGTGATTTTTATCCTTTGTTTTGTTAATGTAGTTTATCACATTAATTTTAAAATGTTGTAACATCCTTGAATCCCAAGGTAAATCTCACTTGGTCATAGTGTATAATTCTATTTTTGCTGTTAAATTAAGTATGCAATGTCTTCCAGGTAATTGACTCTTTTTATTGTTGTACAATATACTACTTTGTCTCTTCGAACAGTTTTTTACTTAAAATCTACCTTGTCTAACATAAACGACCACCCTTGCACTCTTTTGGTTACTATTTGCATGGAATATTTTATTTTCATTTGTTCACTTCAACATATGTGTGTTCTTTCATCTAAAGTGAGTCTCTTATAGAGAGTATATAGTATGATCTTGTTTTACTTCATTCATTCAGCCACTCTATATCTTTTTGTTAGGAAGTTTAATCATTTAATTTAAAGTAATTACCAGTAAAGACGGCATTACTGCTGACTCTTTGTTAATGGCTTTCTGTCTGATCTTGTAGCTTTTTGACCCTCTCTTACTTTCTATCTCCCTTTGTGTTTTTGTAATGACATGTTTTTATTCCATTTTCATTTTCTTTTCAGTATCTTCTGTAGGTATTTTGTGTGGTTACCATGAGGCTTACATAAAACATCTTATAATTATAACAATCTATTTTAAGCTGATAGCTTCAATAGCATACAAAACTCTATACTTTTAATTTTCTTCCTATACACTTTATGTTTTTGATGTCACAAAATACATCTTTTTATATGGTTTATGCATTAATATATTTTATAGTTACATTAAAAAGCCTTTTGTCTTTTAATATCATTATCAGAATTAAAGGATTTGTATACTACCATTACAGTACATTACAGTATTCTGTATTTGTCTATATATTTTCCTTTTCCAGTTAGCTTTGTACTTTCACATATTTTCACAGGACTATCTAGACTTCTTTTGTTTCAACTTGAAAAACTCCCTGTTTCATTTCTTGTGATACAAGTCTATTGGTGATGAACTCTCTTAGTTTTTTTTCTCTTGTTAATTTATGAAAGTCTTTATTTCTCTTTCATTTTAAGGAATAATTTTGCGAGTTATATTACACTTGGTTGGCAGCTTTTCTTTCTTTTTTTTTTTCTCTTTTGTTCTTCTGTTTTAATTATCCCATTCGCTTCTGGCCTGCAAGGTTTCTTCTGAGAAGTCTACTGATAGTCCATTGGGAGCTCTCTTATATGTGATTTTTCTTTTACTTCTTTGAAAATTCTCTCTTTGTTTTTGACTTTTGACAATTTGATTGTAATGTGACTGTTTGGACTTCTTTGATTTTATATTAGTTAGGGTCCACCAGGCTCTTTGGATCTGAATATACATTTCCTTCTTCCAGATTTGGAAAGTTTTTGGCAATTGCTTCTTCAAATAAGCTTTCTGCCCATTTTTCTCTTCTTCTGAGATTATCATAATGTGCATAATATTGGCCTATTTGATGGTGTCACTTAGGCTTCCTTAACTCTTTTTCTTGCTTTTTGCTGTTCTGACTGGATAATTTCGGGTGATCTGTTTTCAAATTTACTGATTCTGTCTTCTGCTTGATCTAGTCTGTTGTTAAACTCCTCTAGTGAATTTATCAGTTCAGTTATTGTATTTTCTAGCACCAAAATTTCTGTTTCATTATTTTTTATGTTTTCTATTTCTTTGTTAATATTCTCATTTTGTTCACTGCTTTGCTCAGCATGTCAATCATCTTTGTGTTGGTTATTTTGACCTTTTTTTATGGTAATTCATATACCTCCATTTCTTTAGGGTTGGTTTTAGAGAGTTATTTTGTTCCTTTGATTGGGCCATGTTTCTGTATTTCTTCATGTGCTTTGTAACTTTGTGTTAGAATCCACACATTTGAAAAAATAGCTTCCACTCCCAGTCTTTATAGACTGGCCACATTCAGGGAAAGACCTTCACCAATCAGCCCACCTAGAGATGCTGGGACCTCTCAAACATTTTCAGTGGATGAATCTTCTCTGGGATTGTGTGGGTAAATTTACTATTAGAGAAGGTTGCCTCTTTCTTTTTTTTAGGATTTCATAACCTCTTGATTCCTCTAGTGTCTGTATGCAGTGCTGCAGGTTCTCTGGACTGCTGCAAACTGCCCAACTTCCTTTTCTCCTCAGCAGCCTCTCCAGTTTTACAATATGTGGGACACTGTCAGTGCTCTAACTCAGGCAAGACAGAAAGACTGGTCCCTCAGGCAGGCCACCCAAAAAGCCTAAATATTGGATATGCACATCAGATCATTTTCTTTTCAGAGAGAATACACTAGTGGTTTTTCTCCCACTTGTTCCATACTGAGCTGGAGGAAGGGACTATTGCCTGTTAGTGCATGCTCCTCCAAACCACAACCTTTGTTCTCAGTGGTCCCCATCCTAGTGACATTTCCTCTCAGCATGAGATTCAGGCAGGGTAGAAAGCAGTCCCTTGGGCAGCCCTTCAAAATGTATGAACCTTGGATGTATGTGTTAATATTGTCTTTCCCTCCCCAGAAAGAAGCTGGGAACTGAGACATTTCTCCTGATCACAACACACTGAGCTGGGGAAGGCAACTATGGTAGTGAGTGCCACAAATTTCCATACTTTTTAATGTGGCTGGTTTTGCACTCACCTTGGATATAAGATCCTCTTAACTGATTTCTGGGTTTCTCAGAAACAAAATTAGTCCATGTATTGCTGTTTAGTTAATGTCTCTATGAGGGTTAAAAGGGTCTGGAGCTTCCTATTCTGTCATCTTGCTGACATCCCATCAGGATTTTTTTATATGTTCTCAAATTTATCCCTAAATAAATTATTAAAGTTCATTCATTTTTGTCTGCCTTTTATTATTTCTAATGTTATTTTTAATTTTGCTTTTGAAATATTATTTTTCTTAACATCTTTCTTATCTCATCCCACTTATTTTTTTCTTCTTGTTTATCAACCAGTTCCTTAAACACACACAAACACACACACAGAGCTTTATTGAAGTAAAATTGAAATACAATAAATTGCACACATTAAAATATACAATTTGATACATTTTGGCATACATATGCATTCACTAAGCAACACTGCAGTAAGAGAATGGAGATGTTCATCAATCCCAAATTGTCCTGATGTCCCTTCCTAATCTCATACTCCCCCAGAACTCCTTCCCTTCCTTCATTCATAGGCACTTATAAATCTAATTGTTCTCATTATAGCCTAGCTTGTTTTTCTAGAATTTTTTATATAAATGATTCATACAACATGTATACTTTTCTGTTTTTTAAAGGGTTTCATTAGCTTATTTTTTTATTCAACATACTTATTCATTTGTGTTGTTGGATGGATTGATACCTTATTATTTTTTATTGTTATTATTGAGTAGTATTCTATTGTATGGATATACAATGATTAGTTTATCCAGTCACTCCTTAAAGGACATCTGGGTTGATTCTTGTATTTGGCTACTGTAAATAAAGCTGCTATAAATATTCATGTAGAATACTATGTAAACATATGCTTTATTTCTCTTGAGTAAATACCTAGGAGTGGACTAGCTGAGTTATATGATTGGTGTTTGTTTAACATTTTCATAAACTGCCAATTGTTCTCCAACATGGTGGCATCATTTTGCATTCTTATCAGCAGTCTATGAAATTTTGAGTTGATCCACACACTTGACAATACTTGTTATAAGGCTTCCCTGGTGGTTCAGTGGTTAAGAATCCACCTGCCAATGCAGGGGACACGGGTTCAAGCCCTGGTCTGGGAAGATCCCACATGCCATGGAGCAACTAAGCCCATACACCACAAGTACTGAGCCTGGGCTCTAGAGTCCCAGAGCCACAACTACTGAGCCTGTGTGCCACATCTACTGAAGCCCATATGCCTAGAGCCCATGTTCCACAACAAGAGAAGCCACTGTAATGAGAAATCCATACACCACAATGAAGAGTAACCCCCTTCGCTACAACTAGAGAAAGCCCATGTACAGCAACAGCCAAACACAGCCAAAAGTAAATAAATAAATAAGTAAATAAATTTACTTTTAAAAAGTGGATAAAAAATACTTGGTATAAGTAAGTTTTCTATATTTTAAACATCCTAATAAATGTGTAGTGGTACTTCATTGTGATCTGTTTCCTTCCCTCTCTTGCTTGTTCTCTATTTTGCTTATTTCCTGTGTGATCTTTATTTGTTTTCTTTATTTTGATTTATCTGATTTTGGTTTTCTTTTACTTTAAGTCTCTTTATAGTTTAATAGTTTGTTTTCCTACTTTCTTAATGTGGAAGCTAAAGCTTTTGATTGAGATCATCTTCTTTTCTAATACAGAACTTAGTTCTATAAATTTCTCATGAAGTACTGTTCTAGCTGAATCTGTGACTTTTAAAATGTTGTACTTTCATTTTGTATCTCATTTCAAATACTTCTTAAATTTCACTTTTGATTTCACGTTTAACAAGTTGATTATTTAGAATTGTGTTACTTAGTTTCCAAATATTTGGGAATTCTCTGCATTTTTTGTTATTGATTTTTACTTCAATTCCATTGTAATAAGGGAGCATACTTTGTATTGTTTGACTCCTTTAAATTTATTGAACAAATTTTTATAACCCAAAATATGACCCATCTTTGTGAAGGCTCCATGTGCACTGGGAAAAGATGTATATTCTGCTGCTGTCCTTGTTTGGACTATTCTATAAATATGGATTGGTCAACATTGGCTAATCATGTTGTTCAAGTCTTCTATATCTTTATTTGGTTTTCTATCTCTGCTTGTACAGAAACAGAAATATTGAAATCCCTAAATATGTTTGAGGATTTGTCTACTACATATTTTTCCTTGCAGTTCTATGCTTCAGGTACTTTAAAACTCTCCTATTAGGTGCATACACATTTTTGTTATACAATCTTTATAAATTGACCTCTTTGTTATTATGAAATGATCCTCTTTATTCCTCATTAAAGACTTTGCTCTGAAGTCTCCTTAATCTAGTATGAATATATCTACTCCAGCTTTCTTTGTTTCCAGCGTTAGCATGGTCTCTTTTTCTAACCTTTCACCTTTATTTGTGTCTTTATACTTAAATGACTTTTTCAGGCAACATATATGGGTCTTGGGTTTTCTTTAATCCAATCTGATAATCTCATAGAGAATTTAATTAAGTACTGGTAAGTGCATGAATCTGAGAATAGGGGAAAGAACCACCTCAACGTATTGGCTAGAACAGTGCCCAGAAATTAGACAATACCAAGAACAGCAGTTGTAATCACTACCCAGACTCAGACTATCATATTTCAGGGAGAATCATGTTGAGTAGAGTGGTCTTAACCTCACGAGTAGGAAAAAAAATTAAACCTAGATTAATGAAGTTCTGGTTCCATCTAGCAAACCTAAAAGCAAGGCCTGAAAGTATCAAATGGCTTCTACATAAATTTCTGTGTCAAAAAAACAAAGTTCAAAAGTATTTACAGGAATATAAGGATTTATCCAAAAAGATAAAATTAATTTCTGTCATAAAATCAGAAATTACCAGAAATGCAAAGAATCATGATAAGACGATTCGTAACAAGAAAAAAAACAATCAATAAATCAAAAGTGAGTGAAAAATGATAGAATTAATAGAAAGAACATAAAAAGTTATGATTACATGTTCAGGAAGGTACAAGAGCTATGCAGATACATGTAACTCCCTCTTCATGTAGCTCTGTTGTTTCTGCTAGTCTGTTCTGTGTACATTAGCCTCCATGGCTTCCCCAAACTTCAAGCTTCATCTCCTCAACAGAGGGATACAGTGGGTTCTGCATGTATTTCCCATAAAGTTGAGTCACTGTAGGGCTCAATTCATTTTTTTCCTGTCTCAGGAGTCACTGTTCTTTATTGCTTGATGTCCAATATCTTAATTATCATTATTTTATATATATTTTTTAGTTTTATATTTAACCCTTTGTCATTTTTTAAAAATATATTTTACTTCATAGAATCTATTTGAATTATGTGGAAACACAAAGTATGATTCCCAAAATATTATTTTATTTGTATAGTAAATAATTTTAAATTATACTTTTTCTTAGCATTTTAAATTGATGTTTTATCTTTCTTATTGATGTTTTTTCATAAGCCATTTTTTTCTGAGGTACTCTCCCTTTAAAAAAAGAATGTCTGATAAAGATTGGTATCTGTACATATATGTATCTAGTTTATTTCCTCTTGATTTTATCGTGGTATTCTTGATTGTTCATAATCTTGTGCATAGAATGATAGACTCTGACTATCTCAATCAGATGTTTCCCTGCACCATGTTTTCCTCTATGTTAGATGAGGCCCTTTACCAAGACAAACTATAAGTATCTGTCTTGTATTTAAATCACCTTTGTGCCAGGGATATTCTATGAATAAACCCAGTCTATTTCTTAGTGCCATTGTTCACTGCTTCAAGTATACACCTGCACTTCCCTGATACGTTTAGATGTTATCAAGATAGAGTAAACAGGTAAAGTTCAATTAAGATTCTCTACATATCTCTATGAGTTTTTCTGTCCCACTTCTTTTAGGGGTTACTGCTGCCTCTCATGAGAGGTTATTTTGTGATGGTATGGGAGAATGTAGCTTTATATCTAGAAGAGATTTATGTTGTACTTTTCAGAGTCTTCAGAGCTGATATAGGAATTTGTAAATTATCAGGATTTAAGTCTGAATTTTAAAGAGAGGGTTGGATATCTGAGTACACATCCCCACCTTTCCTAGCAAGTGTTTAAAGATTTAGATGGCTAATTATATCTGCAACTTCATGGGGAGATAGGTACAGATGTATCCTTTTTTTTTTTTTTTTTTGGATTCTAGAACCTGGGTGTCCAGAAAACAAAATAAATGTAGCATATTTAAAAAATCAAGTTTCAATAATAAAAAAGTTAAGTTATTATGGAAAAATGATATTTTGAGAAAATATGGTAAGTAATTAAAAATATTAACCCCCAGGTAAATCAGACCTAAGAAGTCATTCTATTTTTATCCACACAGGACAAAAACTATCCTAGGCAGAAGCAGGATGATTGAAGAGATATGTGAACAAAGAGCATGTTTGCTTGATCAAGAGGTGGTAGGTAAAGAATACTGAACAAAATATTACTCTTTGGTCAATGATAGTCTCAAAGGCATTATAGACAATGGATACTTTGCCCATTAATCTAAACAACCTCGCTTTATCAACTCCATAAAATACAGGGGGACAATAATTTTTTGTTCAAATAGGAAATCTCTTGACATTGAAATGTAGCACTACTAAAAGTTACATCAGACATAAGTAAAAACTAGCTATTTTGTGAAGAAATTAGTGCATGGTCACTAGACTAAAATTCTACTTTGACTTGGATTTTTCCTACTCAGGGAAACAACGTATCAAATAAATTGCAAACTCTTCTGCATGGTTTTCAGGGCTGTCCATAATCTGGGTCCATTTTACCTATGTATTACTCCTTTGCTGTCAGACTTTCATGGGAAAGAAGAATTAACATGAGCTTTGCAGTGTGACTATCCTAGTAATGAGTCTTGGCAATCTTCCACTTCATCCAAGATCACAGTGACAGTGAGTGTCAGGTTATTATCTTTAATGAAAAGATAATGATAGATGACTTTCTAGGTTCCCATCAGCATATGATTTAGGATAATTTTCCTGTACCAAGCCAGAGGAATATAAAGGTTAAATCTTCTCATTCTGGTTTCAGACAATTGGTGTAATCTAGGCCTCATCTTGACAATGACTAAGAGAGGAATGTGTGTCTTATGGGAAATAGGGTTCAGCTCACTGCATTAGCAAGAGATCAGCAAAATGTCATGGGAACACCCACGTGCTCCAGTTGTTCCGAAAATGTGAGTTAGAGGTAGTGAAACTTAAATCTAAACAGAGTCAATTGGTCTACAATGTTTGTGTAATGGAGTAGATAAGAGTAGGTTATATGGGAAAGCTTTAGCCGGGACATTACAAGTGCTTTGGGATCACTCATTGGGAACAGATAGGTTTACAATCATTGGGACTAATTCTAATGATGAGCACACTTGAGGCTACTGACAACCACACTGCTCTCTTTGGCTTTGACTTTCAAACTAGAATAGATTTGGAACATGTATGTTGCTTGGGGATAAAGGTGAATGTGTAGATTTGAGCAATTACTGAAGAGGAAACAAGACAGGAGCTAACAGCAACACAATTTTGGACAGATGGTAGATACTCAAAAACTACTTACTGATGCATTAATACAATAATTTAGAAAGCTATTTGGACTTTTATTTGAGTACTTGCAAGTTCTATTGACAGTAAACATTTTAAACCTAGCTAGTGATTCATTGACCTATTATTATTGGCTCAGGTAGCACTTATTTGTGATGAAAGGCATATAGATTTAGTCTCTCTTACCTTCTTGTCAGTTAACCTCAACGTTGGATCATCCTAACTCACAACTGGACTGTGAACATTGATTACTCTCACGTCCTACACAGATTTGGGAAATTAGCTTGAATTTTTATTGACTGTGTGAAATAGGGAGTTAGGTTAATTAACATGACAAAAACTTGGACATTGTAGCTTCCATTTTCTCTGTACTATAGATCACCTAAATTGATACTTCTGCAGTTTTGCAGTATTCCAATTGTGTTTTATAGCATTCACTTACAGATCCATTAATATAAAAGGAAATGCATCTGCATTTATGAGGATGGATCTGTTATTCTCAATATATAACCTGTAAACATTTTTAGTATAATTCTAATATTGACTGTGGTTTATAGTTTGTTCTGTCTTTTTTTGTCCTCTATAATGAACATCTTCCAGACATTGCTTTAAATTTGAAGGATCCTGTCCATCATCACCTTAGGCTACACAAACATTTACTCATACATCAGCTGGAAAGTTGTCATGATCATTTTGATTCAGGAAACTGAGGCAGCAATAGTGGAGTATTCATTGCACTAATAAAAATAGAATACTTAGCCTTTTTTTTTTTTTGCAAAGTATTAGATACAGTAGAACACTGGACACGTGACAATAATGTCAGGGGAATTGAAGCTGGTGAAATTTGTTTTTATCTCTGGCCATTGGAAGGTGAATTTGTTTTTGAAATACTCTGTCTGGCACTAGTGTTTTGCTTTATTATAGTTCAACATTTCCAGATAAGTTTCCAAATATTTCTCTTTGAATGCTCCTACTTGCTTGGTAGGTTCATGAATTACATCATGAACATTTCATTTATAAGCTAATCCTTATCTTTTTAATGTTTTATTCTTTCCATGTGGACTGTCAAAACTTTTCCAGTAATAATGACTATATATGTATATACATATGTATGTACTGTATATACATATAATTTATTTTATTGTCTACATTTCTACATAATACCTAGTTCAGTAGACAAAATGACATTGTAAGATTGCCAAGGCAATTAATATTTAAATTCTATTTTATCTCTGTTATATATAAATGAGGAATCAGAGATTCTCAAAAAATTAATGATCTATTCATGTTCAAAGAGCTATTGTAAGATGGAGTCAGAACACAAACTCAGGGCATAACAGGATCTTATAAATGCTCCCACTCATAATTCATTCATAAATGAATTGAAGAAATTTGAATATATGTTAGTGTGCTGTATTTTCAAATTGATACCAAATAAGTTGAACATGGCAAATAAAGAACAGTGCAATGGTCAGGACCATCCAGTTGGAGTAATAAAGATCTACACATGAGTTCTTTGACAATTATAAGCTCAGTTATTAAGCCACTTTAAATATCGCACATATTTAAAATGAGCATGAATTCATTTGACCTCATAAAGTGATTATGAGAATTAAGGGAAATAGTGCACATTAAGTGCTTAACATGAGAAGCCAACTTTAGTAAATACTTAGTAAAGTTTAGCTTTTATTAAAATTTGAATTTAATATAAATAGGTATGTTGTTACACATCGCTCTTGATTGTGGGTGCACTAAGATCTGGGTTTTTCCTTTTCTCTACTGAAATCTCCCTTTCTTGGAGGGCTAACTTCCTTGTTCAGCAACTTTCCAGCACTCTCTATTGATAGTCATTCTTTTGGTAATTGCTATGAACTATGTGGTATCTTTTTGTATATTACTCTCTTGTTTCCTCTATTAAGTTTTGCTCTCTGGGCCATGTCTAATTCTCTTTCCTCCCATTGATTTTAGTGTAGGAGAGGAAACTTGGCTCCTTGCTTCTATACCATCTTTTGAGAACAGTTTTGTAGATGATGAACAAACAAGCAACCTTAGGCAACAAGCAGTACATATTAAGCTATATGTGTGCAATGCCATGATCTCACTCTACATATCCCTGATTATATGCAGATGGTAAAAATGCTAATTTGGCTCACTTTAAATCTTCAATGACTAAACATTACTAAGAAAGCCTGGAAGTGACTGAATTTTTCTGCAATTTAATGGGTAAGATTTTTGTCACTAGGCAAAATGGGAACTTCAGACAGATATATATTTTAGTAATGAAAAAATAAAGTTGTTTTTCCATACCCAGGATTTTTGGAATGTGTTCTCAACACACATAATGTGCATGTGTATTAAGTAATAACTCTGGTCATTATTTGTGCTATTTGCTAAATATCTGTGGCTCTCAGTTTTCTGGAAGCATGACAGGATTGTACTTCCTGGTGTCTTACAGCCGAGTGGGACTAAGAATCATAATTGGAAGTGACATGGGTCTCTTCTAAGCCAGAACCCTGAATTCCTTCTGTAAGAGTCACGTGAATCTCTTTTCTCCCTCTGGCATCACAGCCACCAACGCTGAGTGGTACCTTCCCCATTAGCCTGTTTTGGGTGACCCAGTCCAGGATAATCTGGGCTATTCTGACTATCACAGAAATGTAGAGGATTTAAAATTAAATATGATTTTAAAGCAAAGTGTTAATTTGATAGTCAAGTGCATTCTACCTGCATCCCCTGACAATGGGCATAAAGACACAGAAAATGAATTCTTCCAAGATATGCATGACTGACATGTTCTTCCCTGAGAAAAAGTGAAAGCAGAAGGACTATACCTGAATTAATGGAAGGAGGATACACTACTGAGATGTGAAATTAATGATTTTTCTTCAAAAATTACAGGTGTTAACCCTGGTAAAGAAATAAGGAGACATACTGCCAGCATTTGAGGACCACCTTGTTCAGCCTTTCAAGTTTTTCCATCATTTTGTCTTTACCAGAAACTAGCAAAGTATGCCTTATTGTTGTATTACAAATCACAGCCCCCATCTCAAATTTTTTTTTAAAAAAATTGCTCTTAATCAAATGGTTAGTAAAATGTTGAACTATAATTTCAACCCAGACCTGTCTGACTAAATTCAGTCAATATACTTTACATCAATCCATGTGGTTTCCCATAGAATGGAGATGCATCTGGAAAGAAAGTCTCCAAAATTAGATGATTCCTTAAAATAAGAATCATGGTTTGGAGAAAAAGTGTTTCAAAAATTATTTATAGTGAACTCTAAGCAATAATCTCATCAGAAGACAAATTAACTTAATGGAAAAAGGGTGTGGTTAAAAAAATCTAATACTGTGGTATGTACAGGAGTTCTACTGTAAGTCCTAGGGCTTATGATGTTTTCTTAAACATTAAAAAATGTTTTCTCAGATTTTTCATTTACTGAATCTAGTTTATTAAATTTTTCATTGTGCTATGATAATATAATATAAGAGATGATATAAGGCTTTCTATTCTAAACTCAGGTGTTATATCAATCTGTTTCTGATTAGATAAATCATGGACATTTCTATTATTTTTGTTTACAGTTTCCAACTAATCTTATTCTATTGTGTGCTTTTAATTTTGCTTATGGTTATATTTTATCTTTTAAAAGAATATGCATTCTTTAGAAACAAACCTTCTTTTTTTTTTCTTTCTTTTTTTTTTTTTTTTGCGGTACATGGGCCTCTCACTGTTGTGGCCTCTCCCGTTGAGGAACACAGGCTCCGGACGCGCAGGCTCAGCGACCATGGCTCACGGGCCCAGCCGCTCCGCGGCATGTGGGATCTTCCCGGACCGGGTCACGAACCCGAGTGCCCTGCTTTGGCAAGCGGACTCTCAACCACTACGCCGCCAGGGAAGCCCCAGACCTTCTTTTATATCTTCTTCTGAGCATCTAGTGCTCAGTAACTTCTTGACTTCCCAGGGCTTATAAATAAACTATGTTATATTATTTGAGTAATTACATTTTATTTCTTGGAATTAGCCAGATCAGTTAATCAAGTTTTCCATATTTATACTAATTCATGAAATCCAAAACTCCTAGGTGCTATAAATCATGATTTATGGAAAGTGAATTGACATTGGAAAAAAAATAAATGGGAAGTCAATGAAAGATTTTAAAAACTTAAATGACTGATGCCTACATCTCAATATCCAGCCCTTAAAAATGAAAATGTCCACTTAGATGTTCCATAGCTCTCTCTGATTCAATTTTTTCAAACAGAACTTCATTATATTTCCATATTCACTAAAGGCTACTCCTGTGTTCTGTGTGTCTGAGAGTAAAATCACCATATCCTAATTTAGTCCCTCTATTTAACTTCCTTCTTATCTAATCAATCACCAAGTTTTGTTTTTATTGTTTGTTTTTTTCCCCTTATATTTGTTAAATTTACTCCTAACTTTTATTTCTTTAATTATGTTCAGGGATAGTCCTTATGTCTTGCCATGGAGCTGCCTTCTAACTGGTCTTCCTATTTGTTTGTTTTTTAACTGCCTATAGTGCCAATTGAAATACATTCATAGGCTGGATCCAAGTGGATAGGATATTGAAACTCATGATTAATTTTTACTTTTGGTGTTTCTCTAAACCTAATGTGATAAACTGTCAGCTGTTTTGTAGATCATGCGTCTTTCTCTCCCTTTGGGAAGTAAAAGTAACCTAAATTTCAAAAGTCAAGTTCATATCTTTGGGAATTCACTTTTCCAACCCAATCAACTCCTATTTTTAATTCACAAAACCCAAGCAATGATAAGTTCAAATCCTCAGTGCAGTTATAAATATCTCCTTGACTTGTTCCTAGAGGATTTTAATATGGACTGACAGAGGCTAAATTTATCTTTTCTTGATATTATGTATTTTATATACATGGTGGATATTGTATCCATGATCTCAAATTACTTTCAACTCAGTGTGCTCACCAGACAATAATAGGTAATAAATATGAATTGATAGTATGGACTAGAAGAACAATCATGACTTCAGTGGCATTTCAAATGTTCTATTATGTAATTTCTTTTCCTGAAGCAGTAAGCCTAGCAGTATTTCGTCTAATGATCTACTTTCATTTCTCTCTGAAATTCCCACACTTTCACGAAGATTTAGCTATGTGTTTTAAAACTTTAACTTACTCCTTAAATGAATTTTGCTTCTTTTTGTTCCTTGATTACCAGGCATTGTTTGCCAGATTAGTGTCCTTATCCTCCCACCCTCCTTTTTTCTCTTTCCTAGTTTTTTAAATCTTATTTTAAAAGTCTAAGCCTGGTACCTATGTGTGAGTGTGTGCTGTATTAAATTTGATCCCACTCCATTTTGGAGAACATCTGCTTCCTTGTTAATGTATGTCCAATAGGTTATTCATCACATAAAAATTCTGAGGGCCATCTTGCTCTCTCTGTGAGTCTATTAATTTTTAGTGTTAGAGCATTCCAGGTGCAGGAGATTTTTATTTTTCTCATGGTCCTGAAATTCATGTCTGTTCGGTTTTGTTTATTTATTTTTTTACTTACAAACCAAGAAGACAATTACATGGCTAGATTTCATATTTGGCACTGACACTTACTCAAAATATTGACAACTCAATTATCTAATTCTTCTGTATTTCACTTTCTTTATCTGAAAAGCAGAAGTAATATTATCTACTTATGTACTTTTGTGGGGGAGCAGATAGTATAATCTCTTTTGTCTTCTAGGAGGCAAGAGAGGAATACATGAAAGGAAAAATGAGGGAGGGAAAGGAGTACTTAAAAGCATATTCCAACAGAGGGCTATCTTTCTAGTTTCCAGAATAAACTATCAGATTACAGTACTGGGTAATCTTTTAAGTGTTATGATTTCAACATCACATCCCTTTCTATATATGTTTATATATTTATAAATTATATAAGTATAAATATTTATAAATCATTCCCAAATAAATATTTTTATAAATTAAATTCTGGGTCAACTAGTTTAATGCCACCTTGACAGAAATGTGTTTTGTTTTTGCTAATAACAACCTTTTCCTATCTCATCTTAGATAACTACCTTTGGCTTTAAGATTAAGTAAACTAACTCTTCATTATGTTCAGCTGATACTAAGACAACATTAGTGTTTAATATACTTTATTATTTCAGAATTATTTTCCTCCTTAACATGACATTCATGCAACAGATTTTCTGTAGTCTTAAGGAAGTAACCTTCCATTCTATCCATCACTGACACATTTGCAGTATCTGTTCTTTGTTCTTCAATTAGCTTTTGTGATGGAAAAATCATAACATTCAAGTAGTTGACCCAATATTGAACCTAGTAACCCAGTAAACTTTGGTCTTAATAACATGACCTGTACCTGATTTAAAAAAGAATAAAAACAAAAACAAATAAAAAAACTCTCAATACGGTGGCTATAGAGGAAACTACCTCAACATAAAAAAGACAATATATGAAAAGCCCACAGGTATCATCATAATCAATGGTGAAAAGCTGAAAACTTTACAATAGAAATCAGGAACAAGACCAGGATGCCCACTCTCACCATGATTATTCAACATAATATTGAAAGTCCTAGCCACAACAATTAGGCAAGTAAAAGAAATAAAAGGCATCCAAATTGGAAAAGAAGATGTAAAGCTGTCACTATCTGCAGATATCATGATATTATATGTAGAAAGTCTTAAAGTCTCCATCAAAAAACTCTTAGACCTAATAAAAAAAAATCAGTAAAGTTGAAGGATACAAAATCAATACACAAAAATCTTTTGCATGCTATACACTAATAATAAGCTATCAGAAAGAGAAATTAATATTTATAATTGTATAAAAATAATTAGGAATAACTTTAAACAAGGAGGTCAAAGACCTGTACACTGGTAGCTACAAGGTATTGATGAAAAAAAAAATAGAAGACACAAATAAATGGAAAGACATTCTGTGCTCATGGATCAGAAGAATCAGTATTGTTATAATGTCCATACTATCCAAAGCCATCTACAGATTCAATGCAATCCCTATAAAAATTTCAATGGCAGTTTTCAAAGAAATAGAACAAATAATCCTGAAATTTGTATGGAATCACAAAAAACAAAACAATTCAAACAAACAAAAAACCAAATAGCCAAAGCAGTCTTGAGAAAGAAGAACACAACTAGAGGCATCATGCTCTCTGACTTCAAACTCTATTACAAAGCTACTGAAATTGAAATAACATGGTATTAGCATAAAAACAGATACTTGGATCAATGGTACAGAGTAGAGGACTCAGAAATAAACCCATGCATGTAGGGTAAATTAATTTACAACAAAACAGCCAAGGTACACAATGCGGAAAGCAATCTCTTCAACAAATGATTTTGGGAAAACTAGACAGCTATGTGCAAAATGATCAAACTGCACTACATTCTCACACCATATAAAAAATAACCTCAAAATGAATTAAAAACTTTAAAGTAAGATCTAAAACCATAAAACTCCTAGAAAAAAACAAGATGGTAAGCCCCTTGACATAGGTCTTGGTAATGATTTTTATTAACCTGACACCAAAAGGAAAAGCAATAAAAGCAAAAATAAGTAAGTGGGACTACATCAAACTAGAAAGTTTCTGCACAGCAAAGGAAACCATCACCAGAGTGAAAGATAACCAACTGGATGGGAGAATATATTTGCCAATCATATATCTGATAAGGGGCTAATATCTAAAATATATAAAGAACTCAAACAACTCAATAGCATAAATCCAGCAATCCAATAAAACATGGGCAGAAAATCTGAATAGGCATTTTTCCAAAGAAGACATACAGATGTCCAACAGGTACATTAAAATATGCTCAACATTTTAATTTTCATGGAAGTGCAGATCAAAGCCACATGTTAGTTTTATGTAAGATAGTACCTCACACCTGTTAGAATGATTATTATAAAAAAAAAGACAAGAAATAACAAATATTGGCAAGGATATAGAGGAAAGGCAACCCTTGTGTGCTGTTGGTGGGAATGTAAATTGGTACTGCATAGCACAGGAAAGTCTGCTCAATATTCTGTAATAAGCCTAAATGGAAAAATAATTTGAAAAAGAATGGAAAAATAAATAAACAACAAACCTGAAAATAAATAAATAAACTCTGAAAAGAAAATTGGTGCAGCAACTATGGAAAATAGTTTGGAAGCGTCTCAAAAAACTAGAGATATAACTACCATGTTGTCCAGCAATTCCACTTTTGTGAATTCTGTGTGTTCAAAATTTAGAAAATGAAAACAATAACTTGGAAAGATATATGCACTTTCATGTTCATTACATCATTCTTTACAATAGCCAAGGTACAGAAACAACCTAAGTGTCCATCAGTGGATGAATGAATGAAGAAATTTTGAGATATATACATATATATCATATATATTATGTATACATAATGGAATATTTTTCGGCTATACATGGATGAACCTCAGGACATTATGCTAGGTAAAGTAAGTCAGACAGAGAAAGTCAAATATCATATAATCTCTTTTATATGTGAAATCTAAAAATAAAACAAAATTTAAAAAGCAGAGAAAATCTTGGTGGTTTCCAGAGTTGAGAGAAATGGGTAAAGGGAGTCTAAAGATAAAAACAAAACAAAACAAAGCAAAATCTTTGCCTGTCAGATTCCCAAGTGTACTCTCAGAAAAATAAAAAAAAATATTGTTTTAATTTTAAAATTTTAAAAAAGAAAATCAGTTGATGAGACCCAGGAAATTAAAAAAAGAGAGAGAGAGGTAAATATTTGGAAACAATGGTATACTTAAATAAACATAGTATCAGAGGAGATGGGGGTGTCAAGATCACAAAAGCAATTTAGGAAACCACTCAGAACAACATCACATTTAATATAAGCTAGGAAATTATTCTGAAATATATATCAGGTGGCAACTATGTTGAGAACAAACCTAAACCTCACTGCACAAAAACAATAATGCTTCATTTTTGTTTTTCTGTTTCTTTAATATATAATAAAAAATTTAATCCATAAACACACTATGAGAATAGATTATGAATAATTTTATATAATTGCCTTTGTATAAGTGAAAAGGGAAGTGGCTGTTACTTAGAATTATATTCTAGTCCAAGTTTTATATCTAATTAGTTGAATCCTTGGGAAATGATACAGTTGCAATTATTTTACGTAGAAAGAAAACTACTACCTGTCTCACAGGATTGCAGGGTTATTAAAATGGTAGAAATGGAAATGCTATGTAAATTATTAAACTTAATTCTTCCCTATTAGAGAAACAGTATGAGCCTCTTTTGCTCCTATGTTCAATTTTAATCATGTGGCTGAGCACAATTCTTGAAAGATTTAGATGCCAAACTTAGGGGAAAAACCGTAAAACTTACTAAACCTCTTTGATCAAGCCTACATCCTGATTCCATGCATATAACAGGGAGTAAAGGGGTTGAATGTTGGATCTTTTGCCTATTGACGAGAGATCTGAATCAGGTTCTAGTTCATAGTAGTCCAAAGAAACACCTAGTATAGATCTGAATTCAAAGGTAATCTCTGCTATTTATAAGTCACATGCCCTTGAAAAATTAACATAGCATTTTACAATTTTTTTTCAGTTTCTTAATTAGAAAATGGAGTAGTTTTGAGGAATAACTAGCAAAAAAGTATATAAAAGAATTAAAGTATCTGAAATAAAGTATCTGAAATATAGTAGCTACCCACTAACTATAAGATGTCTCCTGTATTTGTTTTGTTTTGTTTTGTTACTGATCTATAGAATAAATCAGTTCCTTCTTCTGTGTAATACTTCTTCTGGTAATAACCCTTTATATATTTAAAAACACCCAATTTTACCTTAAATCATTTCCAGATTATTTTTCTCATTTTCTTCAACTGTGCTTTTAACAGAAGACATTTATGCAATTTATATGATGATCTTCCCCAAATTTGTGTTTTTTGAGACATTTGACTCTATTTAATTTTATTATGATGACTGAATGCAAGAACACATCTCCAAAACATCCCCAAACACATATACAATGCATTCCTCATACTTGTGCACTTATTGATCCTCTCTTCTTGAAAGTTCATGCTTTGTCCCTTTCTGAAAGCTACAGATTGCACAGCTGTGTGTTTTCCTCACTTATTTTGAAATGTGAATATCATCAACAAAACACTTACATGTTTCATAAAGGAGAACATGAATATCGTAGTTTTTTTACTCAAGCATTTTATTCCTTTATTCTCTTACCAGGGAGATATTTTCCATCCATGACTTTTTGTTACAATAACAATTACTACATTCTGAGCTGTACCCTACCTTACCTCTATTTTTAGCCCTTGTATTAAGAGAATCTCATTATTTAGTTGTATGGTATGGTCATTTTACATGAATTTGAGATCTATCACCATTCCAAATACACTACTCAAATCATATACCAATTTAGATACCATATATGGGGTGTGTCATCTGTAAATTAGATAAACATGACATATCTGTTGTTAACAACTGCTATAAAAGTAAATCAGGCAGAATATTCTTTATGCACAGTCCTGAGGTAACCACTAGAAATCACCCAGCCAATTGACCAAAATCCCAGTCACATTGAGGCAAAATTGTTCTATTGATTTCTAATTCAATAAATTTCTGTTGCCTCTCATCTTTATTTTCCTTTGCAGCTTCAAACATCTCATGAGAAATATTATCAAATGCCTTACTGATTCCTATGTCCACCACCTAGTTTTTCTAATATCGATTATATTTCCCAAGGAAATAAATGGGCTGATGTGATAATATCTGTGCAAGTGAACCCAATCTTATGTTAATTGTCCTTGATTAGAGAAGTTTGCCCAGGATCAAGGGTAAGTGAGCCAGGCCACAGTTTGTTTACTCCATTGTAAAAATCTCCATTGTAAAATCAATTTGAGCCTCCATTGTAAAAATCAATGTGATATTTGCCAGTTTTACAGATGTTATCCTCCTATTCACAATAATGACTCAATGATCACCAAGGGCCATTCAGAGCTCTTGCTAAATAGTTCTTTCAGTCTAGTACCAAATTGGTCTGTTGGGGAACTTGAAATGATTTAAACAGCTAGTTGTTCACATAAAATATCTTGATCTGTCATGAACATCATCTTGGGAAACTGCCTCTGGTATTTGTGTTTGTGCTGCTATTTTAGTCCAGCATTTTATTTGGTCATTTTATTGACAGAGAAGAGAAAAGTTAAATATGAATTAAGATGTTCTGCTTATCAATCTAATTCATTATTTAGCAGCTTCAAAACCTTTTTGCAAAAATCTCAGATATAAAAGAAAGAAGAAAATCATCACAGCTACATCATTGGCCCCAAATTGAGGAACTATCTTTTCTCTCTTCTTTTGTGCTGAAAATAACCATAAAATAGCACTTATGTATAATTTAGCAATTTTGCCACCTCAGCTCATTAATGGCATTAATTAACGGCATTACCATTAATGCTATTATTATTTTTTATTGTAAAATTCTTGGTTATATTTACCTTTGATTATCCTTCTACCTGTTTATATATACTTTTGAAATATAAACACATTAGTGTGCAAAAGCTCCTTGAAGATTATACATCACATTAGGTCTGAAGAATAAATTCAAGTTTCATTTATACAAATTCATTGTTTGGTCCTGGAAAAGTTAGTGATTCTTTCAGGGCCTTAGTTTTACATTCTGTGAAATGTGTATAAGAAAAACACCTACCGCTACTTTTTATTTAAAGTGGCAGATAGGGCTTCCTTTCAAAGGCAGACAGAAACCATTAGGAATCCCCTTTCCCTAACTATTCTGAATAAAACATCATTTTTTGCATACATGGCCAAACATGAAATCTAGAATGGCAAGTCTTCAACTGCCTACAAGTAAGCTTCAAAACCATACAAGTGAGAGTTTTTTGAAGCCCTTAAAAATCACAATGTTACTGAAACTGGGTTTATAACTTAGAGAATTTGCTTTTGCACCAGTGAGGGAAGTGAAGGGAATAGAACAAATAATAATCCTTGCCTCATTCTTTATTAAACATGGAGAAGTGACAGGGGAGAGTAATTTATGAGCTTAAATATAACAGTTTTGCCTTATGTATTAGAAAGTATACTTTTTTCCCTATATGCCACTTTGAAATTGACCCTTATCTTACACATACACATAAGTCAATTCAAAATGGATTAAAGACTTAACTATAAGACCTGACATTATAAAAACGCTAAAGGAAAAATAAAGGAAAATGCTCCTTGATGTGAGTCTTGGTAATATTTTATATGACCCCAAAAGCAAGGGAACAAAAGTAGAAATAAACAAATGGGACACATCAAATTAAAAAACTTCACAGCAAAGAAAAGAAAATCAGCAAAATGAAAAGTTAATCTACAGATGGGAGATTCTAAATCATATGTAGGATTATGGGTTAATATCCAAAATATATAAGGAAGTCATATAACTCAGCAGCAAAAAACAGATAACCTGATTTTTAAAAATGAGCAAATTATAAAGCTATAATAATTAAGATAGTGTAGTATTGATAAAAGAATATACAAATAGATCAGTGGAGCAGAAAAGAGAACCCAGAAATAGACTGATGTAAATATAATCAACAGATCTTTGACAAAGGAAAAAAGACAATACAAGAGAGCAAACTTAGTCTTTTCAGCAAAAGGTGCTGGAGCAAGTGGGCATCTACATGCAAAAAAATGAATCTAGACATAGTCCTCACACCCTTGACAAAAGCTAACTCAAAATAGATCACCACCTAAGTGTGAAAAAATAAACTATGAAATTCCTAGATGATAACATAGGAGAACACCCAGATGAGCTTGGGTATAGTGACAACTTTTTTAGATTCAGTATCAAAGGAACTATCTGTGAAAGAAATAATTAATAATCTGGACTTCATAAAATGAGAGGACAAACCACCAACAGGAAGAAAATATTTGCAAAAGACACATCTGATAAAGAACTTTCGTCCAAAATATACAAACGGTCCTTAAAATTCAATAATAAGAAAATAGACAACCTAATTTAAAAATGGGCCAGAGACTTTGAAATATCTCATCAAAGAAAACATACAGATAGAAAATAATCATGTGAAAATATGCTCAAATTATATGTCATCAGGGAAATGCAAATTAAAACATCAGTGAGATACAACTATAAACCTATTAGAATGGCCAAATCCAGAACACTGACAACACCAAATGCTGGCAAGGATGTGGGACAACTGGAGCTCTCATTCATTTCTGGTAGAATTAAAAAGTGGTTCAATCACTTGGAAAGGTAGTTTGGCAGTTTTGAACAAAATTAAACATACTCTTAACATATCACCCTGTAATCACACTTCCTGGCATTTATTTATCCAAAGGAGTTGAAAATTTATGTCCACACAAAAACCTGCACACACATAAACATGTGTGTTGTAAACATAATGGCTTTATTCATAATTGCCTAAACTTAATCAACTGAGATGTCTTTCAACAGATGAATAGATAAATAAAGTGTGGTACATCCAGACCATGGAATATTATTGAACACAAAAACGAAATGAGCTAATATCAGAAGCCAGTGCACTCACCAGCAAGCTGGCACCAGTCCCAGGACCTGTTGAGTTCCTGCTCCACTCAACTGTGGGCTGACACCAACTCCAGAATGCCCAGAGTCTTGTATCCAGAGACCGTGGGGCATGGCTGTTAGCACATCAGTGGGATGTCAGTAACCCCAGGACAAAGCCTCTCCCATTAGTGGGTTGACACCAGCCCTGGGACCGTCTGGGCCCTGTTCTCTCCAACTAGCAGCCAAAACCGGCCCTGTGACTACCATGGACCCACAGCTATCATTTCAAGAACTGGGCCCACTCACCTGTTTTCCAGCCCCAGGACTGGAACACCCCTGGTTGAACAGCCAGCCACAGCAAGACCTTGCCCCACCAACAAGTGGTTGGCAGCCTCTGCACAAAACAGGGTCTAGCAACCAAGTGGACTGGGGCCCAGCCTTGCCTACCAATGTTCTCACAGTCATAAACCCACCACAACGGAAGGACCCATGGAGCCCACAAAAAGGGCACTCCTAGAACATATAACTCAGGTGACCAGAGGGAAGTGCACTGCTGGGCCCCATGCAATGTTTCCTGTATAAGGCCACTTCTCCAAGATTGGGAAATGTAACCAACCTACCAAATACATGGAAATAAAAACAGTAAATTAAGTAAAATGAAGTGACAGAGAAATACTTTCCAAACAAAGGAACAAGATAAAACCCCAGAGGAAGAACTAAGTGAAGTGAAGATAAGCAACCTACCTAACAGAGTTTAAGGTAGTGATCGTAAAGATGCTCAAATAATTTGGGATAAGATTGTATGAACAGATTGAGAAGTGAGAAGTTATTAACAAAGAGTTAGAAAATATGAAGAAGAACTAAACAGGGATAAATAATACCATAACTGAAATAAAACACACACCAGAAGAAATCAACAATTTAGATGATGCAGAGGAACAGATCAGCAAACTAGAAGAGAAAGTAGTGGAAATCACCCAAGCTGAACAGAAAAAAAAAAAAAAATTAAAAGATGAGGACATAGGAGGGAGATTAAGATGGCAGAAGAGGAGGATGCTGAACACACCTCCCTCCATGAACACATCAAAAATGCATCTACACGTGGAGCAACTCTTGCTGAAAACAACCTGAAGTCTGGCAGAGAGGCTGTAAAAAATGATCTACATGGAGTCAGGTAGGGAGGGAGGAGAAGCGATCAGGCAAGGACCCTTACCCTTAGAAGGGGACACAGAAAGAGGTGGGGAATATCATGGACTTGGGGAGTAAGGGGTTCGAACCACATATTGGGCACCCCAACCCTGGGTTCTGACATCAGGAAGATGAGTCCTCTTAGTTGGTTTGAAAACTAGTGGGACTTATCAGAGGGCTGTAACAAACTGAGACTACTTTTATAAAGAGCATGAGTACATGCTTTCTTACTCTAGGAAACAAGGCAGAGGAAGCAAACTGAAAAGTGCCTGGGGCTCCAACCTGTTTTCCTCCACAGCCTTGGCATGCAAACCAGCCCACGCAAGGTGCCTGTTCCAGCCCCTCTTGCTCCAGTGCTGCTCTCCACTAGAGCAAAGGCAACCATTGCCAAGGTGGTGCACACTTAGAGCTGAGCCAGCAGGAACCCAACCCTGCCTCTGAACAGAGAAAAGGCAGACATTACCAGCAAGCATGTAGGGGGTCACATGTTGAAAACTGCCTGGGGCTCTGACCATGGTTTCTCTTCATGTTGTCTCTTTTATCATGGAGTAAATCAGACCCAGAAGCTCCCAGCTACCTTCTTTCTATGTCCAGTAACTACATGCAGACTCCTTTTATTCACTGTCCAGGACTAGTTATGATTTATCATAAGACCACCTTATGAGCATCATGCTAAGGGTTACTGGAACAAAACCAAATTTTTTTTTTTTTAGCCAGTGGAAAAGAAGGAAATTTCTTTTGGGAAGAAAGTTGACAGTTTTTGTCATATGAAGTTTCATGTTTTTAAGTCAGTAATAAAAAAAAACATAGCAAACATACTGAAAACAGTGATTATTTAGGATTTTTTTCTTCTTTCAGTTCATCTATAGAGTTATTTTTTAATTGGTTATCACTTTCTGTATCTTTAAATTTCTATAAGCTTATTTTTAAAGGCATTTGCTTCTAATTAGTAATATTACAATCTGATTTTTCTTCCATAATTATATTGTGAATATAAAACTGTTATTTCTGAATCACTTCATAGAAATTTTAGAAAAAAACCCAATACCACAGAAAAGTGATGAATTCCTTAGAATGGCCTACATTGTAGAGATCACAATAAACAAAATATGTGTACACATTAATGAGACAATTTTCCACAAAGTAGAATTCATCTCTATAAAGAATTTTTTTTTCCATCAAAACTAACATGTACAACTTACAGGCTATTATGGTTATCTTATTATGCAAATCTCTCCTGGGAGATCCATTTAGAGATTGTCTCTAGATTCTATGTCACCTTTTTTCCCCTGAATTTTCTTTTCTTTTTTCTTTTCTTTTTCTTGTAAGAGGAGAGGACATGAAATAGTTCTTGGTACCATTATTTAATTGATTCACATTGTTCAAAATAATTTCTATACCTAGTAGTTATTTATAGACTAATCTTATTACAAAGATTTAAGGGTAAAAATAGGCTTTGATAAAAAAAAGTTTGTTTTCTAAACTACTTCAAAATTTAGCTTTATTAACGTAGTTCCAGTAAACGTTTGAGCAATGACATCATTACTGGAACAAGTATACAGATTTATAGATTTTACAGTGAAAATATTTATTCAAATCTCTTTGTTTTGTTCTTACTGTTATTTTTTAGTTTATCTAGCTTCTTTTATACATCTAACAATGTAAACATATTTTAAATGTCTCAAGTTATTTTGCATCGATATTTCAGTAATTTGAATTCGAGGTTGATAAGTAATCCTCGAGTATCTGTTGATCTTTTACATAACTATAACTTGCTTGACTATTGGAATCAATCGAGTATTGTCTTTCTGATGAGCCTGGCAATCCTAGGATATGAAATATGTGACAGACAATTTCTCTGAATATCCTTGTTGGCTTCATAAAATAGGAATCTTGGAGTGTGCTGAGCTTGTGAAACAGGTAACCAAAGTAGAAAATGGATAAGATTTCTAACTTAAATTGACCATTATATGAATTGAACAAAAGTAGCTTCCATTTCCTGAATAAGGAGTGATTTCTTCCTTTCTGTGGATTGGATGGCAAACGATACAACAGGAGGGAACAAGAAACTAATAGCAACCCTTTGTCTTTGAAAAGCAGAACTTCCAAAATTGGTATGAGATATTGCAAGCTATGGAACCTGGGAAAGAAATGTTGCTTTTCTTGCATTATCAAAATTCTATCTCTACACAATTAAGCCTTGTATTCCCATGTTCTTAGGAGGTAACTTGTACATTGAGGTGAGGGCTACATTGTATAAACCAAAATGGAAAAAGCAGTTAAATAGAGAATTGGGGCATGGACAATTATATGGAATTCCTCTTTCCTACTTGATTTGTCTAATGTGTGTACTGTTGTAAAGTATGCAGATACATGCAGACCCACATAACCATAAGCATACCCTTTCTTAAATTTGGTGTTCCCCACATGGTTTACCTGGTTTTAATTCCATCTCCTTCTGTCTATATCAATCATACCATTCCTTTAGCTGCTTTAATAACATCTTATCCTATGAACCCTGTATTTTTCTCTTTGTACTGCTACTCTCAATACCCATAATTAAAAGCTTAATTTCATCTTGTATTATACAGTTTCCTACTGTTTGTATAAAGATTATGCTCCTCTTCTGTATTATTCTATAAGCTTACTGTGCACAAGGAACACATTTTTAATTTCTTAGAGTTTTCCACATTCCTTGGCATACAGTGGGCACTCAAGAATAATTGTGAGTCGAATGAGTTAATGTATGTTCCTCAGCGCTGAGCACATTGAAAATGTGTAAATGATTATATCTTGACTGATCTATTGTCATCATAGACCAATCCATTTTCTCTAGGTTGATAAAAAATATATATTAAAAATATATATACAGTTATGCACACAGTGAAAGTGAAGGCACATTTTAAGAGTTTGGTTATAAGATTGGTTTAAAGTTTTAAGTCGTAGATGCTAAATATTTCCCTTACAAGTCTTTAAACCAACCCAAAAGTACAAAGAAAAGTTATTTTTATTATATCTCACTAAACAAAAAATTATTTCCCTCTCTCCTTCTCTTTCTCTCTCTCTCCATATATATATATATATATATATATGTATATATGTATATGTAATATACATATACCACACACTCTCATACATGTGTCTTGGCATTTTAATCATTTTACATGTAAGATAACTAACACATTCCTAGAGAGAATGGGATTAAAATTATTGTTGGCAACTGTAAAACATTTAAAAATGCTGTGTTTACAGTTTACTTAATTCTGTGTTCATAATAAGCCTCAAACTCTGAATTTGCATAAAATACATTTTTTTCTTTATGAGCATTAAATGAGATAGTATGGTTGTAGCTCATCTGTGGATTTTATATATTCGTTTATAGATTGCATGTTCAACATCCATTAACCCAGTGCTTCTTATGCATGGGTGGTGTTCTAGACAATGGAAACAGAAAGGTAACACTGATCAAGGCAGACAAGACCCCTCCTCCCCTAAACCTTCATTATAATTGAGAGACAAAAAATAAACATACAAATCAAGCACATATCCAATAGTGTTAATGCTAAGAATAACATTCTCTTGGGTGATGTTTAGACTGAGTGCTGCAGTGAGTCTGTATAAAGGTCCTAAAGAAGAAAACAGCCTGGGCTGTTGTCTGAGGAGGAAGCAAGCTATAGGTTGGCATTTGGCGTATGAAGCAGAGAGTGGTTCTTGATACCATCAAAGATGTAGGCAGATCATCTCAGGCCCTATAAGATAAAACAGAGTTTGCATGTTATATATAATTCTGACAGAAGCCATTGGGATTTCCAGTAGAGAAATTACATGATCTGATTTACATTTCAGCAACGATTACTCAGGCAGGCTGCTATGTGGAAAATGTATTGCAGGGGGAGAAAAGTGGAATCAGGGCAATTAGTTAGGAAGCTCCTGAAGAATTTTAGTCAATAGATGAGCTGGAATAATATAGCAAGTTGGAAGTGGAAATGGAGAGAAGCAGATAGATTCAGAATATATTTTAGGTATTAATTCCTTTTTTTACTTAGTTAATTTATTTTATTATTTATGTTTGGTGGCATTGGGTCTTCGTTGCTGCACACGGGCTTTCTCTAGTTGCAGAGAGCGGGGCATACTCTTCGTTACGGTGTGCGGGCTTCTCATTGCAGTGGCTTCTCTTGTTGTGGAGCATGGGCTCTAGGCATGCAGGCTTCAGTAGTTGTGGCAAGTGAGCTCAGTATTGTGGTTCACGGGCTCTAGAGCACAGGCCCAGTAGTTGTGGCGCACGGGCTTAGTTGGTCCATGGCAAATGGGATCTTCCTGGACCAGGGCTCGAACCCATGTCCCCTGCTTTGGCAGGCGGATTCTTCACCACTGTGCCACCAGGGAAGTCAGGTATTAATTCTAAAGTGAGCAGGAGGGTTAAATGTGATAATTATAGTGTGAATATATAGTGTCATGTGCTTTGCTAATTATTCTCATAATCATTATATGCAAAAACACCAGAATGACTACAGCTTATCATACAGAGCTGTAGACAGATGGCCTGTATATTAAATTGTTTAAACCTTCTGTGATTCAGTTCTCATCTATGAAATGGGAAATAATAATATTACATAATGCAAACAGATGATGGCAAGATTAATATATGCAAAGTGCTAACAACACTGCCCAGTTCTGGTAAAAATAATATCTATTTTTGAATGTCTGCTATGCAGCATCAATATAAATGAATGGAAAGATAGATGAGTTTGGAACTGAAGAGACCTATAGTTGAACTCCTGCTTCACATGGCACCATTTCTTTTTGGCCTTGAATATGATGCTAAGTTTCTCTGCGACTCTTTCCTCACTTATAAAATAGAGATATTAAACCCCATATCACAAGAGTAATATAAGGACTAAATGAGATGTTTGTAAGTTATTTAACACTGTGATTAGCATTGTCAAGAAACTTAAATATTAGTTACTATGAAAGTTGATTGTTTCCAATTTTTCTTCCTTCCCTTCTATAAAATTATTGTTGTTGATCTGAGCTGTGTGACTTTCTTGGCAAAGATCATATTATCAACATGACTCAAGGACATTCTTCATATGTGTAAGTTTTGGTTTGCCCTCTTGTGTTCCTGTGATGTATTGTGAGAAGAATATGACCCAGTTAACTACTGGTACAAGGAAAATAAAGAAACAAATGGAGTAGATCTGAAGCAATCTGAAACCCAGAGCCAAGCTCAGTGAAGCCATAGTCCACCCAAAGAGCAGTGAGCAAGAAAGGAAGCATTTATTATTGTAAGACCCTTGGATTTTGAAGATCTTGGTTATGCAGTTTTATTGCAACAAAAGTTGATTAGTACATTATTTTTCCCTTTCTTTCTTTTAAATCATGCCAATTCCCAATACTTTAAATTACATCTGAAACGTAATTGTTCTGTGTGATATAAAGAATTTGCTAGTTCTCTAGCACTTTGAACTGTAGTTAATATTGTCAGTAAACTAGGATTTGTTAATAGTAACCATGTGGCTAGAATTGTGGAAGATTGTCTTGGAGGAAAAAAAAAAAAGACAAACACATGAAGCTTGAGGAACTTAGGATTTCTCACTGGAAAAATTCTTGGAGTCCTTTTTGAGGTGCTGTTCACCAAACATGCTCCAGAACTCTAATTTGGAGGGACTGGGGTAGGTGGGAAAAGTTTCATAGACGATGCTGGTACTGAGTTGAACATGAAAGAGGTGTATTTCAACAACGCCACTTGAATTCGGAATCACTTTAGTCCTACAGATACTGGCTATGAAAAGCAGAGTCGTCATTATTCATCCCTAATGTTTGTGTTCGTTTTTAATGAGACCTAAGGAAAGGCAGTCCTCTCTCCCAGCCCCAGGGCCCAGGAGTCTCCTGACTGCACCCTCGTCTTCCTGACTAATGGGACCTGTTTCCCTCAGAGGCTATGAGCAGGACAGCCTTCAGGGTTTGATCAAATTAATCTTCTGACTATTGTCTTTAATGAGCCAAAGTGTCACTTTCCACTGAAAGTTAAAAGAGGAGGAGAAAGGGGAACTTTATTGATTTACTGTTTTATTAGACTTCTGATTGGAAAGAGAGAGGAGCTGTGGCCTTACCTGTAAAATCACCCATCTTTCACCTCCGAAGGTTTCAGATTTGAACCGGTGGGTTATTTACCGTAACTCTGTCAGTCTCCATAATTGAAGATACAGAGCCCCCAGAAGGAGATGGGAGGCAATTCTGAGTAGATGAAAGCAAGGTATTGTCTTTCCCAACCTTTCAACTCTTAACAGTGAAGGAAAGAAGGAAGGAATAAAGAGGAATGAAGAGAGGGAGGGAGGAAGATGGAGAGAAGAAAAGGGGAACAGCCATCTCTCCAGCAATTAGTCTAAGCCAAGCACTTATTTAGATACTTCATGATAGATGAAGAATATGTATTATCTACTCTGTTGATTTTACCTCTTGTCCCTAAAAGCTATATATTAAAGATCCATTTTACAGATGATGAGTTTAAATAAATTGCTTAATATCATGCAGCAAATAAGAAACTATTTAAAATAACAATGAAATTATTAAACAATAGAATGATTTAAAAAATAATAATCTCACTTAAACTTTATATCACCTGCCTGAAGATATTTCATTATTATCTAGTTTTAGAGGAAACAGGTTTATGAATATTTAACAACATGCAAAACGTCATACAACTTATAAATGGCAGAGCCTGGCTCACACTTGGAGTTGCCTAACTACAAAGCTCCTGCTTTTCTACTTCTAATTAATGAATATATTTATATTTAATGAGATTATAAAGGCAAAATTCACTTGTTTTCCAAATATGTTTTGTAAGAGAAATGCAGTGGGTGATTATGACAGACCTTGAGCAGTGTAGTTTCTGTGCTTGTTCATACATGTTGCTTAATTTAAATAATGTCTAAGCATTTTCTTTTTTTTTTTAGTTGTTGCAAAGTAAAATCTCTCTTTCCCACCTCTCAACTAACTACTAATTGCATTTCTTCTATTTAGCAGATATGCACTTCTGTCAGCTAAGCTAGTCTCCCCCCTCTTCTAAGGAAGCACAATTTCAGCAGCAATTAGGAATAATTGCTGTGATTTCTCCACCAACCTGACTCTGGCTTACAATAGAGCAACACAACCCATTAGCTTTTGAAGACAAGAATGTTGAAAGAAAAATGTATCTTTTGAAAACCAAACACCATTGAATTTAGGATCCAGTAATCTTTATTAAGTCCCTCTCTGGGCAAAACAAAATAGATGAAGTGTAAAAACACCGAAAAAAAGTGGAATACAAGGTTGTTTTCTTCAGATGAGTGTCAAACGTTAGAGGAATTAAGTGAGGAGGGCAAGGTAGCAACTATAATTTCTGAAATGAGAAGTGAGCCCAAAGGATGCTTCAAATTTTACCCAACTTAAAATTCCAAGATTGAATCATGCCTTTGAGTTATCAGTTCATGAAGAGTCTCTGTTGAAAATGAAAATTCTCTTGGAAGTGATGAAATGTAGAGCTGTGTTTGTGTGTGTATATTTATGTGTGTGTGTTTGCCAGGAGGCTCTGTGTGTATTTGTGGTGGAGGGGTGTAAAAGTCTTAAGATATTTAGTGTCTTTACAAGTTTAATGCTTGTCTATGTGGAAGGCACAGAGCAGGGTTTTGGGGAGATGACTCAAAGTACTGAGGTGTAGGCAACCTGTCCCTTTGGATGGCTTTCACCTAAGTTCTTATCTCTGCTCTCTAGTTGTAGAGAACTTCACTAGTTGGCTTGGAATTTATCTAAATTTGCTTATGTCTAATTGTAGTAGGGTTACAATGTAGTAGAGGGTAAAAAAAGTGTTATTCAAAAACTCAGGTTTGCAAGAACTTGTCCAGAACATATTTTTTAAAAAGCCATCTAGAAATAAGAACAAATATTTCATTTACTCTATCAAAATATTACGCTGATGTTATTTCAGTAGTCATCCATAAATGAAGAATTGTACAATCTGCTTGCTAAGATTTTATTTCAGCCTGCATATATATATATATATATACACACACATTAACATTTAATCATTAGTCAAAATGAATAATTATCTCAATGGTTACCAAAAAGTCTTGTTCTAAAATACTTCCTTCCCTCCCTTCTTACATCCTTCACTATTCAAGACACCAGAACATTAGAAAAGACAAGGACTTTTTCTCCTGGTAAAATAACTCATTGTTGCAGCCCCCTCCAATTGGAGTTTGATCATGGCTTAGTTTAATTTGATCATTTCATGACCTAGGCCAAGTTAAAAATAACCAGGGAGATGGCTAGGACTTTGAACCTAGGCTTATTGAGAGGAGACACTTAGAGGTGGTAGTGACATGGCTCAAAATCAAAATTCTTGTGAAGAGTCAGATCCACGGGACCTACGTTCCAAAATTTTATTTTTATTCAGATACCAAACAAGGGCTGTTGCCCTTTATGATATTAATTTCAAGTATTAGAAATGCCTCCCTCTTGAATGTAAGCTGGTGCAACCCCTGTGGAAAACAGTATGGAGATTCCACAAAAAATTAAAAATAGAACTAACATATGACCCACCAATTCCACTCCTATGCACATATCCAGACAAAACACTAATTCAAAAAAATACATGCACCCCTGTATTCATAGCTGCACTATTCACAATAGCTAAGACATGGAAACAACTTAAATGTCCATCGACAGATGAATGGATGAAGATGTGGTACACATATACAATGGAATACTACTCAAACATAAAAAAAGAATAAAATAATGCCACTTGCAGCAACATGGATGGACCTCGAGATGATCATACTAAGTGAAGTAAGTCAGAAAGAGAAACACAAATACCATATGATATCACTTATATGTGGAATCTAAAATATGACACAAATGAATTTATATGAAACAGAAGGACTCATAGACATAGAGAACAGACTTTTGGTTGCCAGTGGGGAGTGGGGTGGAAGAGAGATGAAGTGGGAGTTTGGGGTTAACAGATTCAAACTATTACATATATAATGGATAAACAGCAAGGTCCTGCTGCATAGCACAGAGAAATAGATTCCATATTCTGTGATAAACCATAATGGAAAAGAATATTTTAAAAATATATATGTATAACTGAATCACCTTGCTGTACATAAGAAATTAACACAACATTGTAAATAAAATATACTTCAATTAAAAAAAAATGCTTGCTTATGCCCACCCCATTGTAATATCACTTAATAACGTAATATGAATTTTTGAAATGTCAGCATAATTCCCCTACTGGAGTGAAGTTACTCCATATTGAATTCTCTCAATCTTCCATGGCAAACTTCTAGTCCAGCGTTCAGGGATTTTGTTTCTTGTCTCATCATCGTTGATATCCTTTTACTTCAAACATAACTTCAAATACAACATCACTTTCTCTTCTCCACATCACTAATCTTATCAGTTATCTTCATATAAAGCCTCCTAGTGCCCTGTGATAATCATGTGGACATTTTATATATTTGGGCCTGCTTGGACCTCTTCTGTATATCCAGGTACTAGACATGACAACAGGCCATTTTTTTTAACCGATCTTTATTGGAGTATAATTGCTTCACAATACTGTGTTAGTTTCTGTTGTACACCAAGGTGAATCAGCCATATGCATATGTATATCCCCATATCCCCTCCCTTTTGAACCTCCCTCCCATCCTCCTATCACACTCCTCTAGGTCATTGCAAAGCACTGAGCTGATCTCCCTGTGCTATGCTGCTGCTTCCCACTAGCTATCTATTTTACATTAGGTAGTGTATATGTGTTGATGCTACTCTCACTTCGCCCCAGCTTTCCCCTCCCACCCCGTGTCCTCAAGGCCATTCTCTATGTCTACATCTTTATTCCTGCCCTGCAACTAGGTTCATCAGTGCAATTTTTTTTTTTTAGATTCTATATATATGCATTAGTATACGGTATTTGTTTTTCTCTTTCTGACTTACTTCACCAAGGAAGACATACAGACAACAGGTGATTTTGAGAGCAGCCTTCTGCAACCAGAGAGGAAACCCATTCATGTGATATCAGGAAGGTCTTGCTGTTTTCATTCTGCCTTGGGCTGTTCTATTGGATTATTCTCAACCAGTGAAATCTATTGTTTGCCACTTGAGATTTGGCGCTGCTGGATTTAGGAAAAGAGAGAGAGAGTATAGGGAATATTAAAAAAAATGAGTTTTCATTGAGGTGTGCTTTATTTTCCCCTTGCAATTACCTCAAAAACAAGTTCTTACCAATGGGTCCCCTAGTGCTTCCTCAGAAAACATAGCAACACAGATATTATGTGTGCAGATGAAGAATCAACTTCCCAAGGCAGTCTCTCCTGTCCTAATTGAGAGAAAATGTTAGAGCCGAGCAGGAAAACCCACACTTTCATGGCTGGATCTGGCTCCAGTGATCAAAGGCTTCCTCTTGGGGGAAATCCTAATCATTTTTAAGCCAATGGCTATTGGCTGATAAAACTAAAGCACAGTGATTTTTCAGGAAGAGCAGCTTGAATGGGGTAAACAGAAGCTTATGCCAGGATAAAAGAGGAAAAAATGTTGTGTGGTCAAGGAGCGAACCAGTGTACAACATACAATAATAAAAGAACTAGAAGATGACTTCAGAGGGTTTAGGGCCAGCCCTGATTCCTTTCTGTATCATTAGGGGGATCACAGTTCAATGGACTAGTGTCTATCCAACATTTATGATAAATATCTAGTGTACTTAATGCCAAACATAAAATATACTCTTTGTCAAACCTCCCTTATAGGGTGGTTGTTAGCCTCAGAATTTTATTTTCAAAAGCAGCAAATTGTAGTAAAGTCCTGGTTATTAATTATCTTACTAGATAGGCTTTAAGCATAGGTTTAGCACTTCTCTTAGAAAAGATTTTAAAAATGCTATGGTAGCTATTCTCCACTTGTCTCACTGCTCCAATCCAGGTCCACCTTCCTGTATTCACTGGGAGGCTTGCATCGCATCACACTTAACCTCTTGTTTGATTTACACAAGATCAATGGGAAGCACCAGCAGTAGATTATGAACCAGGGTAAAGAGAGCTTAGAGTACTTATTTTCTCCATTCTTTTCCTACCTCAACACTGTTGTTCTGCCGGTAGCTGTGTTTGATGCCTCATCAGGTGGCCCTTCTTCTCTGGCAGCAAGCCTGTATGTGATGAGGTTTCTCAGATTTCTGTCAATATCCCTTTTATTAAGCTCTCTTGTTTCAATCTTTTTGAGTGTGAATTTTATTCCTGTTGCAACTATGACTTTTTTCGTTGTTCCCATTGAGATAGTAAGACCTGGTTGTTACAAGAAGATCTCAGAGAAGTCAAGGCAGAGGAAACTGTCAGCCACTGCATAGCCTTGTATGCATCAATCCTCATAGCTTTCCCCTTACAGCCCTGTTTCCAACCTTACATGAAATCTTCAACATTGATATATTTTCTTTGGGTTAACTTTCAAGGCTTCTGTTACACCACAACTCAAAAAAGTGCAGCAAATTATGCTTTTGGGTTGGCTTAATTTGTCAAAGTAGGTTCTGTAAATCATGAGGGAGCAGGGATTCTTCATTCATTCATTCATTCATCCATTGGATTGCTCATGAATTCATTCAGTGAACTTCATTGTATGCCTCTCTGCCAGTCTCCTGACTGGTAGGAAACAAAAGATACACTCAATTGATGCAGTGAAAATAATTTAAGAAAAGCTATTATTACCACTAAGCCTGAAAGTACAAGAAGAGGAAACATTATAACCAGATCCTAAGGATCACTGGTGCTGTGGAATCAATCTATCAGGAAGGAGCTGTAGAAAAAGAAGAATATAGCCACTACCCGAATAATAGTACCCAGGTACGGAGAGAGTGGGAGAAACTGCTTCTACCTTTCCTTCTTTCCTCTCTCAACTTTTGAGTGCCTCCTTTGGATTAAACCAAATATTAAGACATAAGGCAAAGTAGTCTGGGTGATTCAGTTTATAAGGGTCAGGCTCTTGACTGACAAAGCGGGGGAAGGAAGAGTAGCTCTGGGTATGTGACAAATGGAAAATAACTTAGCCTCCAAATGATGTAGAATAGGAACATGAAAGTCCTGATGTAGAAGACAATGATTTTTGCTCACAAGAAACTCAAAATATAAGGGCATTGATTCCAGAGGCAAGACCAGTAGTGGCATTTAATGATGTTGACTCTACTAGTCAGAATTATCTCCTTGGGAAAGTGTGATTCTCCTCTGTATCAATAAATCCTTGTTTAGACTCAATTGAAAGAGCACTGTGTGCTTGGTTTGGATAGATAAGAAGTCATTCAGTAGGGTCTTTTAGTTATGTCAGAAGAGAGCATGTCTAACCCTTGTCACCAGAGATAGATGTCTTGTCACTTCCTTGAAATTATCTTGCACAAGGAATACAGAAACTAGAGGTCCCCTCAGTGGACACTCCATGGTTGGTCAGATTAGCCAATAGTTGGATTTCTAGAGGACACTTTGCACTGGAGGTCTCTAAGACCACACGTGGGCTCACTGATTCACTAGAAGGACTCATAAGACACAAACGTCATTATGTTCACCATTATGGCTTATTGTACCAAAAGGATACAGAGAAATTCAACAAAGGGTAAAGTTTGGAGTAAACCAAGTGCAAGCTTCCAATGTTCCCCTCCCAGTGCGGTCGCACAGAATGTACTTAATTCTCCCCCCGAAAATATATGTGGCAACGCGTGGGAAGGGTTGCCGATAAGCGATACTTTTCTAAGCCTGGGTGTCCAGAATTTTTATTGGCTACTAGTCACCTAAGTGTATAGCACCTAGTGACTGACCTCAGATACTCAAGCTCTAGGCCTCCAGAGGGGAAGCCGGTGTTCAGCACATATCACTTTGTTAGTATAAACTATATGGACAAACTGGGGGGCTGTGGTTCAAGGCCTCGGGCATACACAAAGTATTTTCATCAGACAGAACATTTCAGTTCTCAGGGACCAGCTAATGGCCAGTGATGAAAACAATCCTTTCTTAGGAATGGGCAGGTTTTCCACAACAAGGTCTGCTGAGTTAACCCTTTTACACACACAGGTAAAAATGCCATGCTAGATTTTCTGAGTCTTCTCTCAATGGGAGCAGGATTTCTGAAAAAGTAAATATAAGTAGCTAATGTCTCTACCTTCTCTAATTTGAAGTTAGCAAAATCGTGAGGCTGATCAGTTTTACTCGTGTGTCCCTAGCTTCTCTTCTGCGTCTTTTCTCCAGCTTCAGGGCTCGCTTAGTCTCTCATTACAAGTTCTCACCAACTTTTTGTTCTCTCCTCTTCTCTCATCAAACCCATTTCCAGAAAGGCTTGCAGATTGCCACTCATTGGTAACAGCGAGACAAAGTCTCTACTTTGCTTCTCTCATAGGGAGTTTACACCTCAAAGTCCAGCTATTTCTAAGAAGAGATTTGACCCCTTATCAATATAGAAGGAAACCCCTGGAAAATTAGCACATTGTGATGTCACTAATCCCAGCCCTCTGTTTTAGCTGTCTGATATGTCACCTTTGGAACCTTATTTTACACTATCCAGATATTTGCAATTTTAACTACAAAAGAGTTGACCCCTGGTTATCAGCTCACTACTAAAGCTAAAACCAGCCTTTGTACCCTGACACTGAATTATATCTCAGAGACAGTTTTAGGTGAAGTAGAAAAGAATAACTTTATTGCTTTCCCAGGCAAAGGAGGCCACAGTGGGCTAATGCTCTCAAAACTGTGTGTCCCAACCTGGAGGAGGTAGTGAGGGGTTTTAGAGTAATGGTTCAAAGAAGGTGATCAGCTCGTGGACATTCTTCTGATTGGTTGGTGGTGAGGTAAGTAGGAGTCAGCATCATCAACCTTCTGGTTCCAACTAGTCTGGGATCTACATGCTTGTGGGAAGCACAACATTAACTTCTCCCACCTGGAGGGGTTTCAGTATCTGCAAAACAGCTCAAAGATACTGTTATGTGCATCCCTTGTTGGGGGGACCAGGACCCTGCTCCAAGGCTTCACTATTGTTTTTTGACTGTTTTTCCCTTGTATCCACATCCCCTCACTTCAGTAATTAGCAACAATTTGAACCTGCTCCTTGGAACTCAGAGAAGGTCATGGAGGCTGAAAGAAGCCTATTTACTGTAATAAAGAAATGGGGGACACAGAAAGGCTTTTGTGCCCAGGAGCCCCGCAGGGTCCTGTTCTGTTTCACTACTATTCACATGATAATTAAACCAAGCCAAACAATTCACAATGATATTCCTGATCCATTTATTTGGTACAATATATCCCTTTCCTCTTCTCTGTTAAAAAATAGTTTCTTAGATCATAACTCGAACCAAGATTAGTGAGACCCTCTATGTATCCATAAATAACAGTTTCTCAGATATTCACCTTTAATTGACAAATTGTGTTTTTGAAATAAAAAAAAAAATCAGCAAGGGAACCAATTTCATATATTTCACATTTTGCTCTTTCCTCTATCCCTGGCTGAAGTTCCACTAAGAAAAATTGTTGAGACCACAAGGTGACATGATTGGAAGCAGGATGGAAAGCTACACATGAAATTTTGATAGCCGGCTTCATATTATGTCTTCCCTTTCTCCCGCCAAAGTCTCTTAAAAAAACCACAAAACCACTTGTCATTTGGTGATAGGCAGCTGTGTTTGAGGCAATGTAATTACTAAAACACTCTCCAGTCTAGGCAAAGAAATGTGCATTTGAATATTTGTATAAATGCATTTGTTAATTGAAATGGTTTTCGTGGTACATGTTTGTCGGTCTGCATATGCAAGTAAGGCTATTTAGTGCACAGTGTCATCTGTGTCAATATCAGTGGTCTCTTGTTTCTAAATATAATTTATAGAAAACAGGTGAGAATGAGGAATATAAACCTAATTGTACAGGAATTCAACCTACAACCCAGAAGGCTGTAATATTACAGCACTCTTTGGAGCATTTATTTTTCAATGATGACATGAGAAAGGAGAGCAGGACTCCTTAAGACATTTCTAGCCCTGGATGTTTCATAGACATAGAGAAAGAGACATAGCAGAAGAGTGGATTTGCTGAAACCAGGTGGGTATTCACCTCATTTTGGTGACAGCCCAGGGCTTTTTTTTTTCTTTTCCTGTACAAAATGAAAAGCATATCAGAAAGTTACAGATTGAAGTCTATTGCTACTGGCATATTTGTTACGTAAACAATTAAAAGTAGAGATGTTTACAGTGTGCTTTTGTAGCAAGATAAACAAGGCAGATATTTATAAGGAATAAAATGGAGTTTGAACAATTTCCCTGACCTTGGGGTATCATGGTATTAATTTAGAAAGATAGAAGAAAACTTTAGTTCCTCTTTCCAATTTCCAATTACTCTATTGCAACGCATACCCAGGATTTCCCCCTATCGACTGTACTTTCTATGCAGTAGCCAGCATTACATTTATAAAACACAAATTGATCATGCCAGCCTTGCTTAAAAATTTTCAGTAGCTTCCCATTGTGTTTAAAATCCAAAATCATACAATAGCCTTCAAAGCTGTAGGTGATCTCATACTTAGGCTTAATTCTCATCCTCTTTCCCAGCTCCTATACTTCATGTTTGACATGTTCCAGGCTATTGGGATACCTTTCTTGTTGTTCCTAACACACCAATCACTTGCCTGCCTTTGGGTCTTTTGTAATCACTGCTCCCTCTGCCTGGAATGCTCTTTGCTTTTCTTGGCACAGCTGATTTCTTCTTTTTCTTTTCTTTTTTTTTTTCAGACAGAGGCTGAAATATTACTGTGCAAAAGAAGACTTGCCTAATAACCGTCATTTACTTTCCATCCTAGCACCTGGTTTGCTGTCCTGTAATTTTATGTAATTTTTAATTACACACACATGTACCTATACAACTTGTGTTCACTAACAGCCTTCCTCTCTTCTGTTCTATTGCATTTATTGTCAGAACCCTACTTGCTCATTCACGTACAGCCTCAGTCCCTCAATATTATAGTTACTGTCCTTGTCCCTGGAATACTGTGTTGAAAAGCACCATCTTTGTCCTCCAATAACTATTGCATTGCATTATTCTGGGTTTTAAAATTTTTAATTTCACACTATTAACTGAATCTAATATGCATTAAACTTGGTGCTAGGTCTTTGGGATGCATTTTTAAGTAAATCAGACAAATTCTGGCTTTTATGAAGGGTTTATTCTCAAAAGAAAAAAACAGACAAATAAATCACCTAAATTACTAATCAACTCCAATTTTGATAAATGCCTCAAAAAGTTCAGAGTCCTAGGATTGTTTTTAAGCCTACCTTAGTCCTGAAGGATGAGAAGGACATAGCTAAGGAAGGGGGAGAGGGTGTTCTAGAATAGAAGGTGAGAAAGGTCTGAAACAGGTAAATGAATAGTGTATTCAGAATAATGAAGAGGGTAGGGAACTACAGCATAAAGGGAAGAATAGTGCAAAATGAGCTGGAAATAAAGCAAGTATTAGATACTGCAATCCTGAGGAGGCTGCCCCAAAGAACTGAATACATTAAAAGTAAGAGTAGGTCATAAAAGTAAGTGATGGAACTTTTGTTCCTAAAAGTTTATTATGTTTTTCTTTTCTGTATTAGAGTTAATCAAGTGAGGATTAAAATATCTCAAATATCTGCATCTTGCTCAGTGCCTGACATGTGCCAGGCACACAAAATATATGGGTTTAATAAATGTCTAAACAATGCAAGGAGAAAATATGGCTTCCCGTTAAAACTGTAAGATTCTTGAGGATAGGAAATGTGGGGCATTTTGGTGTATTGAACTTCCCTCCTCTTAACTTCCAACAAAATATATGAGCCATAGCAGACTTACTATGTATTTGCCGGATTATTTTGATTTTTACTTCTTTCCATCTCTCAGTTGTACCAATATCTCTCTGAATCCCTAGATCATAAAAGTAGCTCCCACTGTATATATTGCTCCAATTCTTGCTGCTTTTGGCATTTGGAAATTAATTGGTAATGCCAAAAAGAAAAGAAAAGAATACTTCACTCCCAACAGCCACACAAACATACGGGTAGGTAGATTCCTATGCAAAGCAGAAAAGGGAAGAACGAGAATGTTTTAGTGAACCTGTTCTATGCCTTTGGCCTGGTTTTGCTGATGCCTAACTTCATTTCCTGTAATCATTGGAATTGCACATTTGCCTAAGTGTGTGTGCGATGGCATATGACGCGTGGATGAAAATTGGCAGTCTGGTCATTTCCACTTCAATCGATATTCCCTTCCACTCAATTAACATGAGTAGTATGGTTTTAAGTCCTGCTTATTGGTTCTGCCATTTTGCTATAAAACTTAAGTGTTGCACTTTCAAGTTGCATCATAATCACTTTATTAGTGGTTGAAATAATTTGTAAAATCTTGATGGAATATGCTTGCCAAAATCCTTGGTGTGAGACTAATGAAACATTCCAATCCCTCTAAGACTTAAAGACCATGACGCCGTTTTTTTCACAGAGTCAAATCTTCTTTAACCAGAGACAACTGAATGTTGTAAAAAGTCAGAGTTTTTTGTCTCCCAGATTCAATTTTGCTTTTTATGTTACTGTGAATATCTTTTGGTTTATTTTTTCCTCGCTGTTCTTCTTCCCCAATAATTCTTTTTTTATTTTTTTCATTTTCTGAAATAGAATATATCTTGGGATGTGCATTTTTTGTTGAATAAAGGGCAACCTACTGTTTTCAAAACGCCTCAACTAACTGGGTTTATGGTGATAGTACAATCATAATGTATAGGGAAGAAAAGGCACATAAATTTAGTATTTGAAGCCCTACGAGAAAAACTTAACTGTAAGTTTTCATGTCATTTAGATTGCCTTGGGATGGCATAAAATATTCCTCTTTATCTCCTGATGTTAATCTCTATTGTTGATCAGATACCTTAGCTTTGTGCCTCATATTTCTGTGGATCTATACTGACTTCCCTGTAATCTGGGGTTTTGAATTAGTGAGTAGTCAAGTCTTGTGGACCTGGTCATTCTTGTAGCCACCAGTGCTGATTGCAAGTAGAGTTCTCACCCCAGTTGTACTACAAAATTTTAGTAGTCTATTAAAGGGAAGCCTTCTTATAATTTTTCTTTTTCTTAATATACATAATTTTATTACATTTTTTTTTAAAAATGAAGCATTCTCGTTCTAGAAAACCCAAAATTTACTATAGATACTGTCTATGAGTTTGCTGTGCTACCATACAGAAGTCAAGAAATTAAAGAAACCATTAAATATTTAGAAACATTCAACATCAGAAGGTTTAAAATCTAATTATATATAGAAGTCCCTCAAAAAGCTACAACCTGCATTTTTTAAAAAGGGATTTTCTCTACAAAGAATCTTATCAGCTATACAACAATCTGTACAGTTTTTCTATTGAGCTGCACTTGAATTCACATTCTTAGCCAAACAATTGCTGCAGCATACAAACACACTCCATACACATCATTACAGGATAGCCATTTATTCCTCATCTTCATCCTCTTCCTCCTCATCTTCATCTTCCTCTTCCTCCTCATCTTCTGGTTCATTCTTCTTGAAGCCTGTTGGCCTGCCAGGGCCCTTCTTTCCCACTTCATTCTTGCCCTTGGCACGGTGTTCGGCAATATCCTTTTCATATTTCTTCTTTAGCTTAGCTGCTTTCTGTTCATGTGATTGTTTATCTTTGGCTGACTGCTCAGACCACAGTTCACTCAATTTTTTTTGCAGTATCCACGGTGGATAAGCCAGGGTGTTCACTTTTGTGCTCCTAAAAGGCCTCCATCTGCCTTCTTCCTGTTTTGCTCTGAACATTGCCCAAAGATCATAATTTTTCTTATAATTCTCTTTTTCAAATAAATTGGTGTAACCTTCGTAGATTGGGACAGAAAAAGTGACACCCAACCTCATTTTTTTTTCTACTAGGAATCAGCTTCTAAAATTGAGAATAAATGAATTATCCCTTCCTACCTGAAGCATTTTCTGCAGAGTTGGGGCTGATGTTTTTCTGAAAGTGTCCATTGGATAATTTTACAAGCCACTTTGGAGTTCTTCTATTATTTATGCAAGAGGACTTACTACTCAGCTTGGAAACTAAACCTCTAGAGGGATTTTCTGGTATGTCAGAAGTCAATGGACCACATATAGACAATAGCTTAGACTTCTATGGGATTGTCATGGTAAAAGTCTCATGGCCTTTCTGTTAAATTAAAAGAAAAAAAAGTAATTTTATCTGATTATATCTGCAATTCCAAGACAAATATCACACTAATTATTTTTATTATATATTTTTTGACATTAAATTAATATTTGCATAGCTGGAACTGTATGTACATAGAGTTCCAACTGTACATAGTTGGAACTTTCCCACAGAAAAAATAATCACCTTAAGATTGTGCAAAGAATCCAGTTCTCTTGCAGTTTAAATGCTTGGAGAAAATCAACCATACAAAAAGCTAAACCAGAAAAGAATGATAATGTGTATAACTAAAATGAAATTGTACATTTATATAAACAGAATGAATTTAGTAGATTTTCAAAGATACTGTTCCCTCTTTTGAAAGGAAAGAACAACACATATGTGAATCTGTCTGCAAATGTGTGTTTAATTTTTCTCCACATATCCACTTTCATTCAGATTTTTTAAACTAGCCCCACAAATCATACATTTTATTTGTAGATAGCTTATCCAAACACAAGGAAGGCCCTAAAGATTACTTTGGTAAACCTGCTCATTAGACATATTAAAATAAGATGATAAGTAGGTAAGTATTTACAGTAAAACAGTTTTGTTCCAGTTTATGGACTTCTTTACATCCACTCTGTCTCTTTCCACAAAGTAATAACACAGGACATAAACTAGAAGAAAAAAAAGGTAAAAACAAACAAAGTATAGGGAATACATCTTGGTATCATTTGTGTCAAAACAGCAATAAACTGGAAAAATATATTCAGCTAAGGTGCTATTTGGATTTTATTTATAAAGGCTACCATCTCCGGCCTAATGTTCATTAGCTTTGTCCTTGTTGCCTAGTTACAGATTGATAATTTTTGTCTCTCTTGTTATTGATGGCTCTAATAGAGAGAACAGCAACCAAGGGTCTGATGAAAACACTTTAAATCTCTATTCAGATATGTTGTTAACATTTTCTGTATGTGTCTGGTGTTGTTGATTACAATGATCTGGGGAAGGAATAATATTAAAAAAATCAGTGAGAAGCAGTTCAGAGGTTGTCTGAGGCAGTCTGTTCTGTTATTAAGGACATTGTTAAAAAGTATTTATTTTATTAACAGGATTTGCTTGTATAAAATGGTATTGAAGTAGGTTAGTATTCTCCCCTAAATGTACCACAGATATTTGAGGTGTGATTGTTATATTTTTAAATGGTTCCTTACCAGAGGAATGTCAAGAATCACCTGCAGACTAAATAAATACAATTATAAAGTTGTTTTGAAATTAGTGAAACATTTAAAATCAAACTTGTGGTCCTGTAGTTGAACATTGATACTGACAATATCAGATGGAGGGATGCTCAGATCCTGAAAATCCTAATTTTAGAGGTTTAGGGTACACTGGTCTGGGGTGTCTTCAAGTTCTTGGTAGCACTCCACACTATATTAAAATTTCCATGTCTTGATGAACTTTACTTCTAGTAGAGTCAGAGGCATTAGATGACAATGAGAGGCAACCTCTAGATCACTGGTTCTTTAAACATAGCCCCTAAACTAGCAGTGTCAATATCACCAGAACTTGTTAGAAATGCAGATTCTTTGGCTCCATCCTGGACTTGCTAGGTCAAAAACTCTGAGGGGTGGAGCTCAGCAATCTGTGTTTTAATAAGCAGTCCAGGTGATATTGTTGCACTCTAACCTTTGAGAACTTCTGCTGTAGAATAAAGTTTCCTAACCTCAGCACTATGGACATTTTGGACTGAATAATTATCCTGTGGGGCTGTTGTCTACACGGGCATAGTAAGAGGTTTAGAAACATCCCTGGACTCTACCTTTTAGATACCAGTAACACCCATCCCAGTTGTGAGTGCTGAAGATCTGACATGTGATATTGCCAAGTGACTCCTGAGGGAAAAAATCATCCCGGCTTCAGAATCATGGTTCTAGATCAATAATGTTAAACTTCATTTTGAACTGTTAGGGGAAGGGGACCCCTGCCAGGGCCAGAGAGTGGGCTCTTGTCTAATACTTAGAAATGAATTGTCAGAGGAGACACACATGCTGACAAGGCAAGAGACTTTATTGGGAAGGGGAGCCTGGGCGGGGAGCAGAAGGGTCAGGGAACTGCTCTGCCACATGGCTCACAGTCTCAGGGTTTATGGTAATGCGGTTAGCTTTCTGGGTTGTCTCTGGCCAGTTATCTTGCTTGTGCCCATATTTGGTCCTTCCTAGTGGCACACACATCTCTCAGCCGAGATGGATTCTAGCATGAGCATATCTGGGAAGTTGGAAGAACATATTATGGGCTGGCATCTCCTCCCTCCTTTTGGCCCCTCATAAACTCCCCCGTTTAGTTTTCAGCAGCAGCAGCGCTGTGTTCCTTATCAGCACCTCCTGTTGTGAGACAACTCATGCAAGCAGTTTTTATCATTCTTGGTCAGGGCGGGCAGTTTCGGTCACTGGTTCCCTAATAGAACTCGTTAAAATGAAGATTTCTCTCCTCAAACTGCAGTCTAATTTGGTAAGTATTTGGAAAGATCCTAAAATCAGGAGCTTCAATAGGGATCATCAGCTTAGTGACCTATGAGCTATACTGTGAGAAACAGAACCTCTGAGTCAATGTTTCCCAAACTTTGCTGTTTAAAAAAAAATCTCTATGTGTGGATGATTCAAATAGGCAACAATGTTTGAGCAACTGCTCTAACTCAGTAGTTTTCTATCCTGAGTGAACAATAGAATCCCCTGGGGAACTTGTAAAAATCTTCATTCCCATACCCTGCCTCAGAACAGTTACATAAGAACCTCTGGGTGTGGGACTGTGGCATTAGAAAAGCAATTCTCGAATTTTGATGAACATTGGAATCATCTCAGGATCTTTAAAAAATACTGAGGCTCAGCTCCCATCCCCTTTCTGATATAATCAGTATGGGGTATGATCTTTTGGTGTTAGGAGATTTTAATATGTGAATAAGTTTGGGCGCCATTGCATTAGAATATCTCAGAAGCTTTTCAAATGTTTCTAATGGACAAAAAGGGTTGAAAACTGCTGTGCGCTGATCCCACGCCCAAGCTTAAGTGGCTAGTTTTAACTTGTTCTTTCTAATAGTGAAAGTAGAGTAAATGATCCCACTGAATGCTATGAATGGCTAATAGCTGAAGATGCCTGAATGAAGTTTGGAGCACCAAATTGGGGAAATCTTCATGTTTTGGCCTTCCGTCTTGACAAAGACTTGATGATAACAGAATTTGGTGTTATTTACAAAAGAATGTCCTATATAGTGTATGACTAACCAGTAGTGCTCAAATTGTACCCCATACAATTACATACAATTGGAGATGATTACTGGGCATCAGTGATACCCAAGTTATTCCAATGTGCAGCTAAGTTTGGGAAACACTGCTAAGGATTTTTAGTATTATTTGCTATTTACCATTTGTCAAAAATTTCTTATAGATCACAAATTCTATGAGAGCAAGAATCAGGTCTGTGACTTCTTTATGTATTCTATAATTTTTAAAAGAGTTTCTTATGCTCTTTCAACAGATACTTTTAATGAATTGATTAACTCAGTTAGGCCATTGAGATTATTGCATACTCCACAACAATTATATCATTTGCCTGTATATAACTCAGAATTTTTATAAAGGACTGAGGCTGATAAATTTCTTCAGGAGCAAGTAATCAAGAAGTAGATTTATTTATCTAGTCAGCATTTTATACTTTAATACACATTTTGTGTGTTTATATATATATATGCGTGTATATATATTTACATATACATTCACTTATATACATACATACACACAAGCTTGCAACTTACTGTGCTCTACATTATTGGACTTGGAAGAAGGAATAATAGAAATCTTTCCTCTAAACAAGTTTACAGTTGAAAAAAAAATGTTGGAAATCATCTCTTCTTCAATGAGCTCTTCCAATAATTCCATTATGTCCTACTAATAAATTAATAAAATGTATCAAGTTTTCTTCTAAGGTTAAAAAAAGTCTTTGCCAAAGTGATACACTTTTGAGATCTCCTCTTTCCTCTTAGCCATTAATCAAATGAAGACTGGAAGGTTATCTTTCTATTAGGCAGGGAGCAAATTATGTGGTTCAAGAACTTGTAGCAATGTAACTGCTGAAATGGACCTCACTCTTCCTTCACTGAAAGCAAGTTTTCTAGCATAAGTCCTTTATTTTATGGTCACAATTGGATTTGTTGTTTTGTTGTTGTTTCCTGTCTCTTTTCTTTGGACTTGGTGTAACACTAGTAGTTCAGAAGCTCAGTTTCTGCCATCCTAGGTCTCTGTCTAACATTTTATATCAAGTTCCTCACTTGTGAAATAAATGGTTTGAGCTCAGTAGTCTTTTATTGTGTGTTTTAAATAAATGAAATCTGATTTTTTAACAAAATGTCACTAAAAGTTTTAATGTATGAAACATTTCAAAGAGGAGCTGCTCTGACTGTAGGCTACCCACAGCCTTCCTTACATAGATCCCTCTGCCCCTGGGGTGTCTTCCAGAATTCCTGGTTTCAGGAAAACACAATTTGAAAAGCATCAAACTAGATTTTTCTCTAGCCACTTTCAGCTCTAGCATTTTTGGTTAATTTTTGTTCATTAATATGAGTGACTGTAGACCTATAAAGGAATATCAAATAGAGGATTTAGATCCCATGGAGGTACAATGTGAGGGATGTAAATATTGAGAAACATTCATCCCATATAGAGATTTCAATGCAGATCTCGTGTAGAGATATGAATTTTTCTGTATCTTCCAGAAATATAACAGGAATTCCTATGTGCACTGAAAGAAATTATGTCCTTTCAAATATTAAATGTCATCTATAGAAATGTCAGGCACCATTAAACATGGAGAGCAAAAGTTGGAAAAGTTTGCATAGTTTTATTCCCCTCTTTTTCGCAAGTCACTTATACACACATCTTACTTTAGAACAAAACCCTAAACCTCTGTATGAGTTATTCCTCAAGTCTATTCTCTATGTCTGTGTCTTTATTCCTGTCCTGCCCCTAGGTTCATCAGAACCATTTTTGTTTGTTTGTTTGTTTTAGATTCCATATATGTGTGTTAGCATATGGTATTTGTTTTTCTCTTTCTGACTTACTTCACTCCATACGACAGACTCTAGGTCCATACACCTCATTACAAATAGTTCAGTTTCATTTCTTTTTATGGCTGAGTAATATTCCATTGTATATATGTGTCACATCTTCTTCATTCATTCATCTGTCAATGGACACTTAACACTGTAAAGCAATTATAGTCCAATAAAGATGTTAAAAATATACTAAGTGGGAATAAAGCCAATATTATAAAGTTTTCTTAAGTAAAAAAAATAAAATAAATAAAATAAAAAAGAAGAGTTATTCCTTTTGCAGCTGTTGTAGAGATATGACAGGGTGGAATAGTGTTGATTGAAGACTGGTATTTAGTGCTGTGAGATTTGTTTGTGCTTTGGACTGCATGCTTTGTGGCTTTATGGAAGGATTTATTACTTCTCTGAACATTGTCCAGCAAGCTGCAGCATGATGCATCTTAACAAAGTCTCTTTGGTGGGGAGTAAATAGTACATTGGGACTTCCATTAGGGCCCAATGCAAAAACATCTTGTGATGAGTTTCCCAATCACAGCATCTCTGAACATACACATAAACAAGCAGATTAAGTTTTGTAAGTACCTTGTGGAATGAGCTAACAGCCTCCTGTGGAAGAGGCAGGAGAGCTGAGGGTAGGTTCCCATAGTTTACTGCTGATAGTAAGAATTAATAATGGATACTCTGAGCATATATTATTTATCAGACATGATCCTGGGCCACACAAATCTACTGAGGTCACCAAAGCTATCTTTTATTTAAAATCTGGAGCCCAGCCGCTAGAAAAGGAAGAGGAACAAAGTAAGTTAACTGGATACTAGATAGAAAAGATATAACTATAAAAGCTTCTTTTCTGGGATAGAATTTTTCTCAACCAGAAGTATTAGCAAGTTTTCTTTCAGTGGGCAAGAGTGAGGAAAAACAAATTGTCTCTGGTTTAGGGAAGTGAAGATTTTAGGTTAATAAGTGACTAAATATTAGGTATGTGATGTTATCAAAAGATGATATAAATTTCTAAATGAATTTTAGAATTTTAGCCCTAACTTTCAGGGCTTCTTTACATGAAGCATTCGTAAGTAATTATGCTTCAAAGAGAGAAAAATGGCTCCACTGCCAAAATGCCTGTGTCATTTGCTCCCTGATGTGGAAGATCTTTTAGCCTGAGAGAGCAGGGCTCAAATTAATTCCTTTCCTTACTCCCTTTTCCTTCTTCCCAAACATAATAATTGCTCTTTCCTCAGTTCTCCCTTTGTATTTCATTTATATCCCTTTAGCTATCACTAGATTGAGGCGGACTTGAGAGCAGGTCCATACCTTTTATTTCTCTAAGTACTCGACAAACATCCAATCATACCGTTTTCCATATAATTAATCCATGTTGAATAAATGAAAAAATAACGAAGAAATAAAAATATGAACAAAGTGTTTGTCCAGTATGAATACACATAGAATATTCTTATAAAAAGATATGTGACTCTAATGAAATCTATTTTGAAGGAAAGTCTTCATTCCCATATACCATAAAATCTCAGAATTTTAAAGGCTTCTGGGAGAAAAAACTCATTATGTATATACCTATTTTTTTCGGCCATTGGGTATGACTTGGGTGATACCACATTTCAGGCTTTTGTATATAGGGCATTGCTTATGTGGTCCAACAAGATAATTTTAAGAATGTCTTGCACCTGTGAACATTGTAGAGCTGATAGTTTCTTGATTGTTATTGAAGATATTGAGGCTTAGAAAGTATGTGTCTTGCCCAAGGTCATCCGGATAGTGGTTTTTGTAACCAGAATTAGAATTCAGTTCTAGGAGAATTCCCTGCCAGTCCAGTGGTTAGGCCTCCGCACTTTCACTGCTGGGGACACGGATTCAATCCCTGGTGGGGAAACTAATATTCTGCAAGCTGTGCAGCATGGCCAAAAAAATAAAAATAAAAAAAGTGTTCCAAAGAAGGAACAGTGTGTACAGGCCTGGAGATGTGTGAGACAACATGGTGTGATGAGAAAATGCAAACAATTAAAAAAACAACAACAACAAAGAGCTTAATTCTACTCATTTCCAAAGATCTTTTTATAATAAAAAGAGACCACTACATCTACCTGTAAGAGTTATTAACTGATGGTTAATACACCTATGTCATGAAAAAGACTGCTGATCAGAGGAAAAGACCAATAAATTATATAATCTCACAAAATAATGAAGGCTGAAAATATTTTGCCTTTGTTTGTTATAGTCTATTTTACACCTTCTTGCTATTGCTTAATGAGAATCCAATGGTTTTCAAAATGGTAAAAATCAATGACAGGGCAAATTACCAATAGATATAGCTCCCTTCCTCACATTACATACCCATTGATAACTAATTAATATTATACATTAGTTCATACAGCATTCAATATGCTTAGATTATAGTGTCTTAAAAGTTATGTGTCTCCCTTAGATAAATTATACGGATTTTGGAAGTTTTGTCTCCTACCAATTTCATTGTAACCCGGACTATAATTACTGTTCTAATTGCCTCTCATGCACCTCTTAGGTGACGCTTCACCTGGATAGTGATGATAACTATTTTAATTTACAACGGGATTAATTGACATACTTCCACATATTTGTTTAGCTCCTTGTCTCTATTGATGGAAATAATGCAGTATTCTAATGATGGCTTTCTTTCCAGATGTCAGGCACAGTGTTTCCAAGTGAGTTGTTTGAAATAAGTTCTTTTTCTTGGTTGCAACTAGAAAAACACATTTTGGAAAGACCTGGACCAAATAAATTTCACCTATCATTTATTCCATGCAATATCCAGCTACATTTGTAATGGTATATATATAACCCCTAGAGCTCTGTTAATAGGAAGAAAGATAAAGAAAGGATAACATGTTCAGAAACAAAGTTTGGGCTAATAGAGTCTTTCCTGTAAAATAAGATAAATGTGCTGTTTACTTGGTCTTCGTTAAGGTATATTCAGCTAACTCTGCACAAGCGCAGCCACCCTTTAGTTGATCCAATTTCTTAAACAGTTTATTCAGGGACAACTCTGGATAGAGATCCATGGGTTGTGTTGTTGTTATTGTTTACTTGTTTGTTTTGTTTAAAGTCCTTTCCCAGATCAAATATCTATTCCCCAGGTAGGTATTTGAGCCCTTATTAGTCACACTTTAGTGGGAGTCATTACTGTAAATTTCACTGATGATATGAGAGGACAGATGCTATATTATGAGTGACTGAAGGTAAGGGAACCCAAGACAGAGGAAGAAGAGCTAAAACAATGAGACTGATGAAACTGAGGATACACCGTGTCACCTTCCCAAGTTGTTATGTATGAGGACTTATGCATGTTGGTGGAAGACCTGGCCTAGCAATGTGCACATTGTGTTCAGTAAACATGGGCAGATAGGGATGTAATTACAGAAGAACAAAGCCATGTATTTATATTGTACTGTATTCTCATGAATTTTAAAGGCAGCCCTAGAATGTAGAGAAAGAGATAAGTATGGCTTAACATAAGAAAGAGATAAGTATGGCTTAACATAAGGAAGACTAATATAACAGAGCTGCCCAATGATGGGATGTATTTCTGTGTGAAATATTGAGTGCTCACTCACAGAAAGTGTTCTAGCAAATGTTGGATGACGATGTCTCTGTGACATGTGACATCACAGAGACGTTGCTTAAGGTATACCTGCACAGGGGAGGAGCTAAGCTGGATGATCTCGGTGACCCCTTTCCATCCCAGAGATGATCTAGAGCCCAGATGACATAAAAAGGCGCTTGAGAGAGACAGCCTTAGATTCTAGATGACACCCAGAGTAGCTCCACTATGCAGGAGTCATTATCCAAATCATATATATCAATATAACATTGGTTTTGCTACAGGAAGTTATTAACTTTTTGTCAACATCATCGAAGTGTCCAATCTTTTGCTTGGTCAACATGAATTTTATTATTGTATGGTCCCCTTCCTTGTTCAAATTCAGAAAAAAAAAGATAAAAAAAATTATTGAAGAAAATTATGCTTTCTGTTTGCTGATTACAAAGGTCCTATAAACTGAATGCAGAAATAAATTGCTTTTGAAAAAAATGGTCTTAAGTTCATGCATTTACTCCATTTTAATTTATATATTGGTATAAAGAATACATTACTTATAACAATTTTATCCTTGAAGAAATTTAGCACTCTCAATGTATTGCAGGAATAGGAGAGGGATTGCTTTACTTAAAACATTATTAAATAATAAAATTATTCAATAAACACTCATTTAAAATTTATTTTCTACATTGCATTCTGTTTTAGGTGATATGGTATAAAACAAGTATAAAACAGCATCCCTACTATCAGAAAACTTACAATCAAGATGTGACAACAAAAATAACACAAATAGAGTAATTAGAGAACAAATAGTGTGAAACCAATAAGCACATGACAACACGTGCTATTTATCTTTCCTGTCTCAGAGTATTTCTACTGTTTCTTCATCCTGGAACTCTCTTACTCCAGGTGGTCACATTGCTTAGTACTGTCTGACTCTCCATCTATTCTTCATCCCTGCAGCCAAACTACATTACTTTACATTGTTTTTCTTCATAGTGTTCATCATTATCTGAAATTATTTCATTTACTTACGTATTTCCTGTCTTTATTTTCCAAAATGTAAGATTCACTGGGGGAAGAGCCTGTTTTCTCCCCCTTTACCAGCTTTACTTAGATATAATTGACATATAATGTGAAAGTATAAGTTGTACAATGTGATGATTTGATAAATGTATATATTTGTGTGTGTGTGTAAAAACATTTAAGACCTACTCTTTTAGCAACTTTCAAGTATGTAACTATTAACCATAATCACAATGCTATACATTATATCTCTAGATCTTATTCATTTTATAACTGAAAGTCTGTCCTGTGACCAATATCTTCCCAAAACCCCCAGACCCCAGCTCCTGGCACCCACTATTCTACTCTGTTTCTACAAGTTCAGCTTTTTTAGATTCCACATAAAAATAAGATTATACAATACTTGCGTTTGTCTGATATTTCACATAGCATAATGCACTCAAGGTCCATCCATGTTGTCACAAATGGCAAGATTTCATTCTTTTTTATAAGGTTGAGTAGTATTCCATTATATATACCACATTTTTATTATTCATTCAGCTGTTTAAAAACACTTAGAGTCCTTCCATGTCTTGGCATTTGTGAATAATGTTGCAATGAATATGAGGGTATCAATATCTCTTCCAGATAGTGATTTCCTTTGAATGTGTCTCCATAAATGGGATTGCTGGATCATCTGGTAGTTATTGTCCTAATTTTTTGAGGACCTCCATATAGTTATCCATAGTGGCTGTACAATGTACATTCCCATCAACAGTGCAAAAATTTTTTCTCTTTTCTCCACATCCTCATAAACACTTGATATCTCTTGTATTTTTGATAATATATATCCTAACACATGTGAGGTGATATTTCATTTTGGTATTGATTTGCATTTCCCTGATGATTAATAATGATTTTTAGCTGTTCATCTACTTCTTGGCCATTTATATATATTCCTTGAAAAATTGTCTATTTAGGTCCTCTGCCCACTTTTTAATCAGATACTTTATTTTTGCTATTGACTTTTATGGGTTATTTATATATTTTGGATATTAACCCCTTATCAAATATATGATTTGAAAATATTTTCTCCCTTTTCAGTTTATTGATTGTTTATTTTTCTATACAGGAACTTTTCAGTTTAATATAGCCCTACTTATTTGCAGTTGCTTTTGTTGCCTATGCATTTTGTGTCATATCCAAAAAAAAAAAAATCATTGCCAAAACCAATGTCAAAGACGTTTCCCCTCTGTATTCTTATAGAAGTTTTATGGTTTCAGGTCTTATATTTAAGTCTTTAATCCATTTAAATTTAAATTTTGTGTGTGATGTAAGATGATAAACCAATTTCACTCTTTTGCACATGGATATCTAGTTTTTTCAATACCTTGTATTGAAGAGAATATTCTCTTTCCCATTGAGCATTTTTGGCTCCCTTGTCAAATAATAGTTGACTGTAGATGCATGGGTTTATGTCTGGGCTCTCTAATCTCTTCCATTTGTCTATGTGTCTATTTTTATGCTGGTATCATACTGTTTTGATTACTATAGCTTTGTAATATAGTTTGTAATCAGGAAGTGTGACACCTCCCCATTTTTTCTTTCTTTAGATTGCTATGGCTATTCACAGTCATTTTTGGTTCCAAACAAATTTTAGGATTGTGTTTTTCAATTTATGTGAAAAACATCATTGGAATTTTGATTCTATTGAATCTAAGCATGGCTTTGAGTGGTAATTTTAACATCATTAACTCTTTCAATCAAAGAACATACGATATCTTCCATCTAATTATGTCTTCTTTCATCAGTGTTTTATAGTTTTCAGTGAACACATCTTCCACTTCCTTAGTTAAATTTATTCCAATGTATTTTATTACTTCTGTTGCTATTATAACTGGGATTATTTTCTTACTCTCAGATCATTCATTATTAGTATATAGTAACACAACTGATTTTTGTATGTTGATTTTGTATCTTACAACTTTAATGAATTTATTCATAATATTTAACAATTTTAGGGTGGGGTCTTTAGTGTTTTCCATATATAAGATCATACTATCTATAAAAGAATTTAACTTCTTCCTTTCCAGTTAGAAGACTTTTATCTATTTATCTTGCTTAATTGCTCTGGCTAGAGCAAATACAGTAGTGTAACGAATAGGGTGGTGAATGTGTGCACCCTGGTCTTGTCCTTAACCTTGGAGCAAATATTTTAGATTTTCACCACTGAGTGTAATGTTAGCTGTGTGTTTGCTATATATGGCCTTTATTATGTGGAGGAATGGTCCTTCTATACTTAATTTATTGAGAGTTTTTAGCCATAAAGGATGTTGAAAAACTTGAATGCTTTTTCTGCATAATCAAGATGATCATATGATTATTATCTTTTATTCTATTAATGTGATGTATCACACATGTTTATTTGTGGATGTTGAATCATCTTTGCATCCTTGGAATAAATCCTACTTGATCATGCTGTGTGATCGTTGTTATGTACTGTTTAATTCAGTTTGTACTATTTTGTTGAGAATTCATACATCTATATTCTTCAGGGATATTGGCCTATATTTTTCTTTTCTTGTAGTGTTATTATATATCTTGCTTTGGTATCAGAGAAACACTGGCCTTTTAAAATGAGTTGTTGAGTATTCCCTCCCCTTCAATTTTTTTGGAAGAGTTTGAGAAGAACTGACATTAATTATTCTTTAAATGTTTGGTAAAATTTATCTGTTAAATCAGCTGGTCCTGGGCTTTTCTTAGATTACTGATTCTATCCCCTTACTCATTATTGGTCTGTTAGCTTTTCTATTTCTTCATGGTTCAGTATTGGTAGTTACTACATTCCTATGAATTTATCCATTTATTCTGGGTTTTCCTATTTCTGGCATGTAATTATCCTAAGATCCTTTGTATTTGTGTGGTAACAGTTGTAATATCTTCTCTTCAATTCTTGATTTTATTCATTTGAATTTTCTCTTTTTCTTCATGGTCTGGCTAAAGTTTTTCTATTTTTCTGTACAAGGGTTCCCATTTTTCCTACATCATCATCAACATTTATCTCTGTCTTTTTGATAATAGCTATCCTAAAAGATGTGAGGTGATATCTCATTTTAGTTTACATTCGCCTGATGGTTAGTGATGTTGAACAACTGTTTATGTACCTCTTGTCCATGTCTGTCTTTTATGGAAAAATGTTTATGCAGGTCATCTGCCTATTTTTAAATTGGATTATTTGAGCTTTATTTGCTATTGAGGTGCACAAGTTCCTTATATATTTTAGATATTAACTCCTTATCATATATATTGTTTGCAAATATTTTCTCCCATTCCATAGATTGTCTTTTCATTTTGTTGATTGCTTTCTTTGCTGTGCAGAAACTGAAAAAGCCTTTTGTCTTATTCCACATTCCATCCTGAGACTTAGTGTCTAGAATTGAGTAAATGCTCAGGAAATTTTATGTTTAATAAATACAAAACTGGCATGGATGGTTATCAAAGGAACAGGTCATTGTAAGCTGGAATGCTTAAGAAACAGATTCAAGTAGAGTTTCATTTTAATTTGAGTCTCAAAATATGTGTAAGAGTTGCGTTAGTTAGAAAAAGGAAGGAATGGCATTCTAAATTTGGAGAAAGGATATGGAAATATGTGCTTGGATAATGACACATAATGTGGGAGATGGTGAAAGCCTGGATTGTTTATATTTGTGGTGATCGATTTAATAGAGTGACAACTTACAGGAATCAATGTCTTACTTTTTAAGCATTAGGCTTAGTTACTAATTCTACATTTTTTTTTCCAAATGCCTAATTTATGTTAGCTAGTACTTTAGATATTAAGGAAATATAGTGGAAGAAAAGAGTCAAAGTTTCTGTCCCTGGAGACAAAAAATAAAGCAGAACCAAATACAATAATTAGTGTATACTAAATGCCATGAAGGAAATAAAGAGGGATATGTGATTGGCACTGAGGTTAAGAGGCTGAAGAAGACATATTCTGCTCAAAGAGAGCAGTTCAGGATTTATTGATTTAAGTGGAGAAGCAAAGCAAACAAAAGTAAAAAAAAAATGGCAGAAGGTAATGAAGTAAGTGCTATGATAGGAGTCTATAAAAAATGCAGTCTACATTAGGAGCTGCTGCACTCAAGAGCTTGGGTCTGAGGTCAGAGCACTAGCTGTGAGATCTAGGCCAGATATCCTGTAGGCCAAAAAGTGCCTTCGGTTTTTTAAGTAAAAATAAAAGACACATTTTTCGTTTTCACCAAGAACGTTATTGAACAATGTATTCACCCTTTTGTTCCACTACCTTCTGCCATTTTCCAGGCAACTTCATAATTCCATCTTCCCAAAATGTTTTATCTTTTTTAGCAAAGAACTGTTCTAGGTGCCTATTACAGTCTTCCAGGAAATTGAATTTTTTTCCATTAAGAGAATTTTGTAAAGACCTAAATAAATAGAAATCCGAAGATGCAATGTCTGGTGAATATGGCAGATGAATCAGAACTTCCCAGCCAAGCTCTAACAGTTTTTGCCAGGTCATCAAAGAAACATGTGGTCTAGCATTATCCTGATGGAAGATTATGCATTTTCTATTGACTAATTCTGGATGCTTTTCATCAACTGCCACTTTCAGTTGGTCTAATTGGGAGCAGTACTTGTTGGAATCAATTGTTTGCTTTTCCAAAAGGAGCTCATAATAGAGGACTCCCTTCCAATCCCACCATATACACAACATCACCTTCTTTGGATGAAGACTGGTCTTTGGTGTGCTTGTTTGTGGTTCATTTCACTTGCCTCATGATCTCTTCTATTCCAAATTGTTGTACAGTACTCACTTTTCATCGTCCATCACACTTTGTTTTAAAAATGGAACGTTTTCATTACGTTTCAGTAGAGAATCGCATGAGGAAATATGATCAAGAAAGTTTTTTTCTCCTGACTTATGTGGAACACAAACATCAAAGCAATTCACATAGCCAAGTTGGTGCAAATGATTTCCAATGCTTGATTTGTATATTTTGAGTATGTCAGCTATCTCCCATATGGCATAACATTGATTGTTCTCAAGTATTGCTTCAATTTAATTGCTATCAATTTCAACTGGTCTACCCAACTGTGGAGCATTGTCCAGCAAGAAATCTCCAGGAAGAAACTTCATAAACCACTTTTGACACATTTGATCAGTCACAGCACCTTCTCAATACACTGCACATTTAGTGTATTTCAGTTGCATTTTAACTTTTCTTGAAATAATAAATCATAGTATGCCAAAAATGTTGCTTTTTTCCTTCCATCTTCAATGTTAAAATGACTATGCAAAAATTCACCAATTTTGGGCTTCCCTGGTGATGCAGTGGTTGAGAGTCCGCCTGCCAATGCAGGGGACACGGGTTCATGCCCTGGTCCGGGAGGATCCCACATGCGGTGAAGTGGCTGAGCCCGTGAGCCATGGCCACTGAGTCTGCGCGTCTGGAGCCTGTGCTCTGCAATGGGAGAGGCCACAACAGTGAGAGGCCCACATACTGCAAAAACAAAAACAAAAACAAAAATTCACCAATTTTGATAAGTATTTTTTTAAATGCATGCTGATATGACAGCTGTCACATACAATCTAACAAAATTGTTTTGAATGAAATTAAAGACAACTAAGTGCTACTAGAGCCACCTTACAGAAACAAACGAACAAAATTTTTGGCCTACCCAATACTTCAACTCTCTAAATCTTGGAATTTTCATATGTGAAATGGGTATAATTGTAGTTGAATTTCATGAGGTTCAAATAAAATAAGCCATGTAAAGCTCTTTCTTTCTGGTAAGTAGTAGGTTCTAAAAAAACAATTATCTCTTTTAATTATTGTAGATTTATTTACTTGATTTAATTATTATTACAACCCAATTACCTTCCCCTTTATCAAATTTTTACAGTTCCCTATTGAGTTACATCTTCTTGCCACAATACAGAGCTGAAACTCCAAGAAATTATATACTTTGTGAAAAGCCACATGGCTGGTAGTAGGTAGCAATTCAGGTACTTGTGCACTTAACCGCTATGTTATTCAGCTTTCTGAGCCCAGGATGGGAGGTAATATGAACTTGGCATTGAATGATGACCAGGATTTCACTAGGCAAAGATAGGAAGAGAATTTCTGATTTCGTTTTGACAATGATAAAGAAACAGAAACACTCAGCATACTAGGAAAATAGAGAAGCTATTTTATGGCTAGAGTGTGTTTGTGCTAGGAAGGGAGAAAATGTTGGAGAGTGAAATAAACAAGATAGAATAGAGCAGTGGTTCTCAACATTCTTAGCCAAAGGATACTTTAAAACTCTTAAATGAGTAAAGATTCACAAATAATTTTTGTTTATGTTATATTTATTGATATTTACTGTGTTAGAAATTAAAGCCATGGTGTTTTTAAATTTTATTTATTCATTTAAGTGTAAGAATAATGAATTCATTACATGTTAATATGAAAAATATATTTTTACAGATCTCTTTAATGTGTGGTGAATTAGTTTCATATGCAGCATAACAAATTACCACAAACTCAGATTATTAAAATGATAAACATCTGTTATTTCACAGTTGCTGTGGATGTGGTGTCCACAACTGGATCCTCTGCTTAGGGTCTCACAGCACTGCAAACAAAGTTTTGCTGGGCTACATTCCCAACTGGAGACTCAATTGGGAAAGATCACTTGGGTTGTTGGCAAAATTCATTTCCTTGCAGTTATAAGACTGAAGTCCTGTTTTCTTCTAGGCAGTTGGCTCTGGGCCACTCAGCTCCTAGAGCTCAATAGCAATTCCTTGCCATATGGTTCTTTTAAAATATGGAAGCTTATTTCATGAAAGCCGGCAAGGGAGTCTCTCTTTTCCCAGTCTGCTAAGAAAAAGTTGTATATAATGAAATAGAATCATGGGAGTAATATCCTATCACCATTGCCATATTATATTGGTTAGAAGAAAGTTACAGATACCAAAAGGTAGGGGATTATATAAAGCCATAAATACAATTAGGGTGTGTCAGACATATGTGGCTTAATTAGAAAAAACAATTAAAATTTTAATATCTGCTTTTATATTCAACTTGTGACTGACTAAATATTTTAACAAACTTTTAGATAATTGTAAATATTCTTTAATATTACATGAAGATTCAAAAATGATAGTTTCTTAGAGATTATTTGCAAAATAGAAGTGAAACACTATGAATGAGCTTTTCATACTTTTACATTAAAATTCATTGGTTTCTCCTATATGCATTATTTTGACCTGACAGATTATGTGAAAGGTCTCAGAGATCTATGGATCCCTTAAGTAATAGTTTAAGAACCACAGGGTAAGAGAATTTTCTGTGCGTAGGAATTAACAAGGTCTTCTCTGCTAAGCCTTCTCTTTTTGTATATAGAAAGAACAACATAGGGATTAAGAGCATGGACTCTAGAGTCAGCCTTCTTGTATCTGACTCCCTGTGCTACCATTTATGAATTTGGTGAATTTCTGCAGATTAAATAAATGCTATGAGCTTCATTTCCTAATAGGTTAATTTGGAACTTTATTACAATTTATTTGATGGAATTGTTTTGAGAATTAAAAAGATGATACATGCAAGGATGTTGATGGCAGGTATTTTGGGAAGATCATTGTAACATGATAACACTAGTGCTGGCAAGTGCCAGTTTGGAATCTTCCCTCTATTGATTAGTGCTGGGGACCTATTCACCCAACAGTGAGCTAGCATATGGACAGCTGTGTAGGGAATGGACTTATCCATCAGCAGAATAGCACATGCCCCAAGCCCCCAAAGGCTGTGGAGAGAGCCACACAAGGATTTGGACCTCTTTTCCAGCCTGCTGCCACTAGCCCTGAGCCTCCCTACAGCCCCACAGACAGGCATGTTCACAACCAGTGGGCCAGCAATATCCCTGTGTGATCTCAGAGAGAAGCCAACCATGAAGGAAACTTACCCAGCCTTCCAGATCTTACTTTATTCATGTTACTGGAACCCATAGGACTTCTCCTACATAAGCCTACTTCTCCAAGGTAGAAAAATAAAACTGAGCTACCTGGTAGGTAGAAATAAATATGGAGAATTAGGCAAAATGAGGAGACATAGGATATTCCAAACATTGGAATAAGAAAAAAACTCAGAAAAAGAACTAAACAAAGTGGATGGAGGCAATTTACCCATTAAAGATCTCAAGGTAATGATCATAAATGCTCACTTAACTCAGGAGAAGAATGGATGAAAATAGTGAGAATTTCAGAAAAAGTGTTAGAAAATATAAAGAAGAACAAAACACAGCTAAAGAATACAAAAACTGAACTAAAAAATACACTAGAAGAAATAAGTAGTAGATTAGATGATACAGAGGAATGGACCAGTAATCTGAGAGATGAGTAGTGAATCAATCCAGCTGCACGGAAAAAAGAAAAAATAATTAAAAAAAAATAAGGATAGTTTAGGACACCTCTGGAAAAACATCAAGCATACTACTGACATCTGCATTTTAGGGTTCCCAGAAGGAGGAGAGAAAGGGACAGAAAAAATATTTAAAAAAATAATAGCTGAAAACTTCTCTAACACAGGAAAGGAAACAGACATCCAGGTTTAGAAAGGAGAGAGTCCCAAACAAGATGAAATAAAAAAAGTCCACACCAAGACACATTACAAGTAAAGTGGCAAAAATAGAGATTAAGAGAGAATCTTAAAAGAAGCAAAAGAAAAGCAACTAATTACATACATGGGAACTTCTATATAACTGTCAACTAAATTTTCAGCAGAAAATTTGCAATACAGAAAAGAGTGACATGAAAGGAAAAACCTAAAACCAAAAATGTTTTACCTGGCAAGGTTATCATTCAAATTTGAAGGAGATATGAGGGTTTTGTGGACAAGAGTAAAAGAGTCCAGCAGTACTATACAACATTTTCAAGAAATGTTGACTTCTCTAAAAAGAAAATAAAGAGACACAAGTGAAATATAAGTATTATAAAAGGAAAAGTCTCATTGGTAAAGGCAAACATACAGCAAAAGTAGTAGATTAATCACTTATAAAGTTAGTAGGAAGATTAAAAGACAAAAGTAGTAAAATCATCTATAGCTATAATAAATAGCTGAGGGATACAAAAAAACAGAAAGATGTAAATTATGGTGTCAGAAACACTAAACTGAGGGGAAGAAATAAAAATATAAGGTAGTTCAAAGTTAAGAGATCATTATATTAAAATGATCATACCTATATCTATCTATCTATCTACCTATCTATCTATCTATCTAGTTATATATAAACCTTGTGGAACCCACAAACCAAACACCTATACTAGATAACCACAAAAAAGACAAAGGAATCCAAATATAACACTAAATATAGTCATCATATTACAAGAGAAGAGAACAAAATAAGAAAAGAACAACAAAGAACTACAGAAACAACTACAAAACAATTAGTAAGATGGCAGTAAGCACATGCCTATAAATAATTACTTTAAATAGAAATAGAATTAATGTTCCAATCCAAAGCCATAGAGTGGCTGAATGAAGGCAAGACTCATATATATGCTTCCTATAAGAGATTCATTTCAGATAAACACATAGACTGAAAGTGAGGGAATGGAAAAAGGTATTCCATGCAAATAAAAAGGAAATAAAAGATTGGGTAGCACTACATATATCAGCCAAAATAGACTTTAAAACAAAGACTGTAACAAAATACAAAGAAGGACATTACATAATGATAAAGGCATCAATTCAACAAAAAGACATAAAATTGTAAATATATATGCATCCAACACAGGAGCACCTAAATACATGAAGAAAATATTAACAATATTAAAGGAAGTAATTGACAGTAATACAATAATAATGGGGGACATTATCACCAAACTTACATCTAAAAACAGATCACCTAGACAGAAAATCAATAAGGAAACACAGGCCTTATGGACACATTATACGAGATGAACACAGTATATATATATATATATATATATATATATATATAGAACATTCCATACAAAAGCAGCAGAATCTTTTCCAATGCACTTGGAACATTCTCCAGGATAGATCACACGCTAGGTCACAACACAAGTTTCAATACATTTAAGAAGCCTGAAATCATATCAAGCATCTTTTCTGACCAAAAAGGTAGGTGACTAGAAGTCAACTAGAAAACAAAAACAAAAACAAAACCCTACAAAAACCACAAACTTTTGGCATCTAAACAGCTATATAACTAATGGGTCACTGATGGAACCAAAGAGGATATCAAAATATACCTGAAGACAAATGAGAATGGAAATACAATTATCCAAAACTGATAGGATGCAGCAAAAGCAGTTCTAAGAGGGAAGCAGAAAACAATACAAACTTACCTCAGGAAACAAGAAAAAGCTCAAATAAACAACCTAACCTGACACTTAAATGACCTAGAAAAAGAAGAACAAACAAAACCCAAAGTTAGTAGATGGAAAGAAATCATAAAGATCAGGGCAGAAACAAATAAAATAGAAACTCATAAAATAATAGAAAATATCAATGAAGCTAAGAGCTAGTTTTTTGAAAAGATAAACAAAATTGATAAAATTTTAGCCAGAATCATGAAATAAAAAAGAGAGGTTCAAATCAATAAAATCAGAAATGCAAAAGGAGAAGTTATGACCAACACGACAGAAATATAAAGGATCATAAGAGATTACCACAGACAACTATGCTAAGATTAAACCAGAGGGTAATAGAAAATATGAACAGGCCAATTAACCATAATTGAATTGAAACAATAATAATAATGATAGTAATAAAAAAAAACTCTCCCCAAACAAAAGTCCAGAACAAGATGATTTCACAGGTGAATTCTATCAAATACTTAGAAGAGAGTTAATATCTATCTTTCTCCAACTTTTTCAAAAATTTCGGAGGAAGGAATTTGCTTCCAAACTCCTGTGAGGACAGAACCACCCTGATAAAAAATCAAAAAGATATAACACAAAAAGGAAATTACAGGCCAATAGCTCAATATCACTGATGAACATAGATGCAAAAATCTTCAACAAATTATTAGCAAACTGAATCCAACAGTACATTAAAAGTATTATACACCATGACCAAGTGGGATTTATCCCAGAGATGCAAGAATGGTTCAATATCTGTAAATCAATCAATATGATACATGATATTAACAAATTGAAGAATAAAATTATATAATCATCACAATAGGTGCAAAAAAAAAAACTTTTGACAGAATTTAACATCCCCTTATGATAAAAACTATCCAGAAAGTGGACACAGAGAGACCATACCTCAAGGTGGTAAACGCTATGCATGGTAAGACCACAGCTAACATTATACTCAATGGTAAAAGCTGAAAACATTTCCTGTAAGGTCAGGAGCAAGACAAGGATGCCTACTCTTGTCACTTTTATTCAGCACAGTATTGGAATTACTAACCATAATAATTAGACAGGAAAGAGAAATAAAATGAATCCAAATTGGAAAGAAAGAAGTAAAGCTGTCACTACCTGTGGATAACATGATATTATACATAGAAAATCCTAAATATGCCACCAGAAAACTACAACAACTCATCAATGAATTGGGTAAAACTGCAGAATGCAAAATTAATATACAAAAATCAGTTTCATTTCTATATACTAGTAATAAATATCAGAAAGATAAATTAAGGAAACAATTCAATTTACATTCAAATCAGAAAGAATAAAATAGCTAGCAGCCTTGATAAAGAAGAACAAATCTGGAAGTATCACACTTCTTGATTTCAAACTATACTACAAAACTATAGTAATCACAACAGTATGGTAATGGCACAAAAACAGACACATAGCTTAATAGAGCAGATTAGAGAACCCCAAAATGAACTCACATTTACATAGTCAATTAATCTACAACAAAGAAGGCAAGAATATACATTGGGAAAAGAAAACCTCTTCATTAAATGGTGTTGTGAAAACTGGAGAGCTATGTGCAAAATAATAAAGTTAGAGTTTTTTCTCACCTGCAAAATTAACAATAAAGAAACTCGAAATGGATTAAAGACTTAAATGTAAGACCACGAACCATAAAACTCCTTGAAGAAAACTGAGGTAGTATGCTCTTTAACATTGGTCCTAGCAATATTTTTTGGATATGTCTCCTCAGGCAGGGGAAACAAAAGCAAAAATAAACAAATGGGACTACATCAAACTAAAAAGTTTTGCACAGTGAAGGAAACAATTAACAAAATGAAAAGGCAGCCTACTGAATGGGAGAAGATATTTGCAAATGATGTACCCAATAAGGGGTTAATATCCAAAATATACAAATACTCATATAACTCAACATCCAAAAAATAAACAACTTGATTAAAAACTGGCAGAGAAACTGAATAGATATCTTTCCAAAGAAGACACGTGGATGGATAACAGACACATGAAAAGATGCTCAACAACACTAATCATCAGGAAAATGCAAATAAAAAGCACAATTAAGTATCACCTCACTTCTGTCAGTATGGCTATCATCAAAGAGACATCAAATAACTGTTGGCAGGATGTGGAGAAAATGGAACACCTGTGCACAGTTTGTCAGACTGTAAACTTCTGCAGCCACTATTGAAATCATTATGGTGGTTTCTCAAAAAATTAAAAATGACCCAGCAATTTTACTTCTGAGTATTTACCCAAAGAAAATAAAAACACTAATTCTAAAAGATATATGCCCCCACTGTCTATAGCAGTATTATTTACAATAGCCAAGATACAGAAAGAAATTGAGAGTTCATCTACAGATGATGAATGGAAATCTTGCCATATGTAACAATCTGGATAGATATAGAGGATATCATCCTAAGTGAAATAAGTCAGACGAGAGAGACAAATACCATATTATTTCCTTTATATGTGGAATCTTAAAAATAAAACAAACAAAAACAAAAAGGGAAAACACAGTCATAGATACAGAGTAAAAGAAGGTGATTGCCAGGGGAGGGCTATGGGGATATGTTAAGGGGATTGAGAGGTACAAATGTTCAATTATAAAATAAATAAATCTCATGGAAATAATGTACATCATAAGGAATATGGTCAATGATATTATAATAACTTTATATTGTGTACAGATGGTTACTAGACTTGTGATTACTTCATAATGTATGCAAATGTTATATCTGTATATAGTACAACTGAAATTAAATATTGTATGCCAACTATATTTCAATAAAAGTAAAGTATAGATTAAGAATGAGACAGACAAACAAATAAATAAAAGGTATGTACAGTGCTAGGTCCAGTGCCCAATATATAAAGGGTGCTAAATATCTGTTAAGCAAATATACCAAAATGCAGTAGAAGATATTTGCAAGTTTGGAGGTAGAAGAGGTGACCTACTTCACTGACGTAATCGTGTGACTGATACAGTTTGTGAGTTGCACGTTTGCTCCAAGTGCATTCTCTTTCTTTATGAATGCAAAAATAATGTGTTCCACAAAATCTTGACCCAGTCTGCTAACTGGGTTTCATTACTTGCTTCTCCTCCTAACTAAACAGAAGACCTCTGTTTAGTTACTACTTAAGAGGACTGCTCCTTTTCATGTGCATTTCTGACCTTCTGTACTGGTTCAGTTGTGTGAAAATGTATTGCAGGGGTGGGCATTTGAGCACCTACAACCTTGTCTATTTTGGAGGAGAAATGTGTGTTTTCCCCACTTGATTTGTCTTGTTTCCCCATCATCCTGAAACATGGCATATCCATCAACAAACTGTCTTCCAAAGATTATATGTTGTTGGGCTTACATTAATGCATAATTGGACCCTGTCCTCAGAAGGTTACTAGTTGTGGAAGGTCTAAATAGTTTTCTTAGTGTCACCTTTATGCAAACTGTGAGATAAACATAAACTTTAAAAAAATTGTTGAATCCCTTTAATATTTATGTCATCTGGATGCTTCAAATAAGTGTTAAAATTTGTACAAAACTCAAGTTCAGTGAAAAACACCTAATAGTTCTTAGATTTCTCTTGGCACTGCCAACAGCTCATCTTGCATTTCTTTGGACAAACTACCTAGGTAACTGTGATAATAAAGCTAGAGGATTCATCTTGTTCCTTAACATGGTTATACTCTTCCAGTAATTCAGATTCTGTTTATCCTACCCCTGTCTTTACCAAAAGTGAAACAACTCAGTTATCCCTCTATTGTGGGAGGCCATGGCTTGAGAAAATACTTGGTTAAATGACCACCATCTCCATGTCAGCACTTCCAGAAAGCTGACCCCAGAAAAGACTAACTACTTTGGAAACAGGATCTGCTGACCATTAGTGTTGCTTTTGGGACATCTTAATGAGGGCAATAGTACCCATGTGTAACAACTGAGACTGATGCCAAATTACACCCCACACCAGGTGAATTGTGGGACAATCTTCGAGTTGTTTGAGTGTATCATAACTTAGATATCATAACCCAGAAAGTGAAAAAAGTGGGCAGGGTGTCTTCAGAGAGCAAATCTAATTCTTAACTTCAACTAAGAGAAATTACCTGAAATAGGCAGTAGGCAGGCACTGATATGCTTAGACATTTTGAAGAAGCCAAGACTCAGGTTTATCAAAGCCACCCTCTATGACAATGAAGGCTGAGATGATCTGGTCTAAAGGATGGGCAATTGAGCTATATTTAGGTTATGGATGTCCTCACACAAGGCCATGATGCCTCTAACCACAGTCTAGGTTAAGTCCTTGAAAAGGGGCTCACGATGGTTCCATGATTGATATGGGATACTTCAGTATCTTGGCATCACATGATAACTTTGTGCAAGGAAAGGACCACCTTAGGGATCCAAGGGAAAGTATGCACATAACGTTTCTATTTTGACTTATAGCTATTTTACAATAAAGATAACAACCTTGTGGTGATAGAAGCCTTAAGATTTGCACAAGCCCTACCTTGCTCTAGCCACCATTATGTTCTACATTATGGTTTCTCAGTCCTGGCACTATTGACATCTTAGGTCAGATGACCATTTGGTGTGTGTGTGTGTGTGTGTGTGTGTGTGTGTGTGTGTGGTCATGGATGTTTTGTGCATTGTAGGATGTTTATCATCATCCTTGACTTCCAGTCACAAGATAGCAATAGCACTCCTTCATCCCCAAATATGTGGCAACGAAAAATGTTTCCATTGCTAAATTGCCAAATATCCCCTGGGGGCATTTCCGGGGAAAAATCACTCCCAGTTGAGTTCTACTGCTCTATATCAATAGCATTATTTTCCCCTAAGGGCATGAATCTGTGACCCTAAGTTTTCATTGCAGTTTTAAATGGAGCTATTCAATGTCTATTGTAAATATTCAACAAATTTGATGCCCAAAACCCAAAATTAAATGGTTCCTGAAACACACCATTCCGATGTTAGTTTTAAAACCTCTTCAACTTTGTACATGTGTACAGACTTTTATACCAACTACTAACAATGTGATTTGTCTACCTGCTTCACCATAGTTGATTTTGCCTAAAACAACTTATTACTTTCCTTTTGTCTGTAAAAACTTATTTCAGAGCATCTATGGGTTCTAACCTTGATATTTTCTTACAATTCGTAGAACTACTAATAACTTTCAGGCAGGCTAGTACCTGGAGGAAGTATAGGTAACTCAGAGATACCTCAAAGATATCTTTTATCATACCACAGAGCAGTGTATGGACTATGTCTACCAGACCACAGAAATAAGCAGATGAATGAAAGCAAAGTTCTGATTCTATTGCAGACATATTCTTACTAGTAATCTATACATAAGTGTGTAGGATGCATTCTTTGGACACTTATTGTGACATTGATTATCAACACTTTGACTCCATGGCCTTAATTTCCCCAATCAATAAGAATTATTAACATCTCCCCCTTCCTTCTGTTATAGATGATTAAAGCCAAGATTTTCAGTCCCTCCCTTATAGTAGGTTGTGATATTAGAGGTCAAAAATAGATTATAGGTTATAGAGAAAGTGAGGGACTTCTGGTGGGGCTACTGCCTTTCCAGGTCCAAGGTGAAGGTGATGAACTGAAGAATAATTGCAAAGAAACATTTTCCACATCAGAAATGTTCCAGAGTACTTAGACCCACTTAGCTGTAGAGAGGAATGAGTGGAGGGATGGTATGAGTGGGATGGTATCTGCACAGTCAGCCTGCTGATTTGTTCCTGGTAGAAACTCACCAGATGCTGGGGCTATTATAAAATTAACTGCACCAAACTCAGAAGCAAGTCTCAGATAATTTTTCCAGGTTCACATTCTCTTTAGTTATTGTGTATTTTTTATTCATCCCCTCTCCTTGCTCTCTTAAAAGTATTTTTATGAAATATTTTTAAAATACTGGAAATAACAGGGAATAATATGACTCCTACACAGATAAATCTCAAAAACAAAACAGTGAGTGAATATAGTAAGTTGGAGAATAATATATTGTGCATGATATATAAAGCTTGAAGCCTGCAAAACAATATGATGAATGTTTATCAGTATTGAATGGTAACATTTTGACTTATTAAATCAATATTTTTAAAAAAAGAACTAAAAGGTTACAGTACAGTTGAAACTTTCATGCTTCCTCCCTCTCAATTCAGAAAATAATTATATCATGATTTTGGAGTTTATATTTCTATCATATTTTTATGACAGATATCAAGATTTAGATATCAATATAAAATATATAATACAGTTCTCTATGTTTTCATATTATAAATTGGTATCTTACAAGACATATTATGCACACCATCACTGTTTTTGATGTTTTTATGTTAATACATGTAACTCTAATGTATTAATTTTACTGACTATCCTTTGATAATTATATTAAAATACATCTGCTTATCTTTGTCCTATTGATAGACATCAAGATATTTTTCCTCTAATATTTTGAAATTAGAAACCCTACTGCAATTGACACTCTTACTCATACCTCTTGGGCACCCCTATAAGAGCTTTAGACATTAGCCACACAATGGACTTAGCAATTCTGTAGGATAATATACCTCAGGTTTTTGTATTCAAACTCAGTACTTCAGATACTGTAGTCTTATTTTCAAATTAGGACTAAGGACAATGCTGCAGAGGTTTACAATATCCCCAGTGATGCCTTCACATCTGGTAAGGGAGGTCTGATACTCCTCTTCTTACTTTCTAAATAATGCTTATTTTCATGACTTCAAGCAATGTCTATATACTAACATCGTCTAATTAGGTAGTTCAAAGTCAAGATCCAGAGCCCTAGATAGCCCCTCCCTTCCTTCCCTCCCTCTCTCCTTCCTTCTTTCCTTCCTTCCTTCCTCTCTCCCTCCCTCCCTCTCTTCCTTCCTTCCTTCCCCCTTCCTTCCAACGGGAAATATTTATTACATCTCTAATCAGAACAATCAAAATGAACATGTCTAAAACTGGATTAATCACCCTGCCTCTGCAAAATTTATTTTCCAAGTTTATTATTAAGCTCCTTTATTACATACCCTTCAATCGCTCACTATTACTTTCATGACCCAAAGATTAATGTAACAGGCACATTTCTCTCTTTAGCCACCATAACTCTGTAACTTCAATTTACAAATAAAACCACTAGTCCATCTCCAGTTTACAGATAAAACCACATTATCAACTACTTACAATTTGTTATGCATTATTTCATTACTTATATTTTCACTACCTCGAATTCTTCTCTCCCCTTCTTCACCAGGTTAATTCTTCCAGGACCTTTAAAGTTGATCTTCCTTAAGAAGTCTTCTCTCATCTCTGAGTTAGGGTCCAGTGGCTTCATTTTTTCCCAGTTTTATTGAGATAATAATTGACATACAGCACTGTGTAAGTTTAAGATGTACAACATAATGATTTGACTTATGTCATTTATGAAATGATTACCAAAAAATGTTTAGAGAACATTCATCATCTCATATAGATATGACATTAAAGAAATAGAAAAGAAAAAAATTCCTTGTGATAAGAACTCTTAGGATTTACTCTCTTCACTTTCATATATAACATACAGCAGAGCTGATTATCTTTACCATGTTGTACATTATATCCCTAGTACTTATTTGTTTTATAATTGAAAGTCTGTACCTTTTGATCACCTTTATCTAATTTCCCATCCCTTTATCCTCCAGTGGCTTCATTTTGATTCCCTGTTGCATTTTTTGACCATTTCTTTCATATCACAGATAATACTGTGCTTAAATTGGCAACTTGATTACTTGTCTCCCTCACTAACTCAGGGCTCCTTGAAGGCAGGATTAGCACCTTATATCACTAGCTCCCAGGCTCTTAAAATTGAGGTGATACTTATCAGACTCTAGTCAAATGATAGGACAAGCACATTGGAATTACTTCATCAAAATCATACAGTTAGACCTGGGCCTGGGATTCAAGCCTACTTATTTCCAGAGCAGACTTTCCCACCATCAGTCAAAAAGTGTCATTTTTCAAAGTAATATAGAAATAGATCAGTGTCATATGATATTAGGGTTGCCAAGGAAACCTTTCTGGGTACTGATTCCTAAAATTCCAACAACAGAAATATAAAAAGAGTAAATATTTAAAATATACATATTTTAAAAAGAAGGAATAGTAATTTACATTCACCCTGTAGTATACACATTTGTACTGAAGTGAAAATGATGATATAAGAACTTTTCCCAGTAGCAGATAAAAAGACAGACTAGAAGACCTAAGTATTAGTAACTTGAAGGAACAGGCAAAATTACTGGAGATTCTGATAGTAAACCCCATTTCCTCATCTTGGGCTGGTACTTTTTGGAATCACATTTACAGATGTCCTTCCTCAATTTTCCTACTTGTTCTTTAACATCCACACTCAAAGAAACTTACTAATACACTTGACCTTTTCCTTTAAGAACAGCTATGATATTCAAAACCCACTAAAGATACCCCACATCTAGTATAGTAACAGAGATAGAGCTATAAAAACAATTTATGTAAATTAAATAATTACCATAAAATTCTGGATGGTGGCTACCTTTTTTTCTTTTTTTTTTTTTTTTGCGGTACAGGGGCCTCTCACTGCTGTGGCCTCTCCCGTTGCAGAGCACAGGCTCCGGACGCACAGGCTCAGCGGCCACGGCTCACGGGCCCAGCCGCTCCGCGGCATATGGGATCTTCCCGGACCGGGGCACGAACCCGCGTCCCCTGCATCGGCAGGCGGACTCTCAACCACTGCGCCACCAGGGAAGCCCGGTGGCTATCTTTAGTGAGAAGATGATTGGGACGGAGATGGAACAAAGGAGTTGCCGTGGTGGCAGCAGAGGCTTCCCTTCTTCTTTCTTTTCTTCATTTCAGTCTGGGGATTATGCATTTACAGTGTGTTGACCTTCACTTTTGTGTTTTGTGTACTTTTCTATATATGCGTTTTATTTCAAAATAAAAATTATTTATGGAAAAGAAAAAATAAATGTAAAAGGAAAGGAAGATATATTTGCAAGGACAAAAAAAATAAGAGAAAATTTATCAGTCCAATATAAAGATTAAGAAACAGATATAGAATGGGAAGGATTTCTTTAAAAAAGTAATGATGGGATGAGGTTTAAATTTTTTGAGCTCTACCTAAATGAGCACTCTTTCTACCTCTCTCTCTCTCTCATGCACACACTTTTTCTCCTGAGAGACAGATTCTATTAAGCAGGTATAATCCCTTCAATACTCGTATTAAGCAACTATTATTCTTATAACCCCATTTTACATGAAGAAAACTGAAGATGAAATCGAGCATCTTGCCTAAATTGGGAAGAAAGAAGTTCCTGACAGTTGGAGGCTGATACTGTCAGCTGTACATATCACACCTGTTCTCACCTGTAGAACATAAACAATTTCAGTGAACATAACGCTAGACAAGGCTACTCTGTAATCAAAACCAGACTACATTGTAATCAGGTCTGAACACACACACAAAGCGTGGACATTGTCCAAATCATAAAATGACGAAACACATCCCTTCTCTACCTAATGATTGACTGCTGCTTCTGTACCAATTAAATTTTAGCCTCAGTCTATTATTTCTTCCTTCTAGATAAGAGTTATTATGATAAGCAGTCATGTAATTGATCATAATTCATAAGAGCGTACAAGCCAGAGCAAAGCCTTGCTTCCTTTAAATCTCTTTAAAACTAACTCACACAATCCCAAATCATGTCAGTCTTTTCTAATACTCTCTTACTGAGAAGCCCCGTGGGATATGCTTTTACTCATTGCAGCACACCCAACTTATTCAACTACAGGTGTGTTCCTGGTTGTCTTTGGCTGAAGGGCATTTACTGAGTCATGTGTATATGCTTGCTTTGAAGATCATTTGCAATTAATACAGGATTTCTGTGTTCTATTTAGAAGTGGAGAGGAGAGGATAACAGAGCAGATTTTGAGGTAGAGATGAAGAAACTTGAAATTATGACAGACTTCCTAGACTGCCAAGTATCAAGACTTCCTGAATCTTCACCATCCTCTGTGATTTGCTTCCTTGTGCTGAGGCAGACATGATATGTTTAATACCCATGGTACACGAAAGTTTTAATACCTCAAGAAAACCCTGTGACTCCTCTTTAATAGGCTTGGTAATGAGTTTAAAATGTATTGCTTTAATGACACATTTTTGCTTTTGCTTAAGGTATTTTGGCAATTTACAGAAGTCAAATGCGCTCACGGTGAATGTGATGCTGTCTGTAATTACATAGAAAGTGGCTTTCCTTTTTTTCTTTCCTCATTTCTTTGCTCTGAAAATCTCCTGAATATGAATTTGTAAGCTCTTGGTTACAGACACATGCTGTGTGCTTAAGACCTCCCATGGGTTCACTGATACATTAGATCTTTGAGATAAGGAGGAGTAATGAGGGTGAGCAAGATGAAATAAATGTAAGCCTGAAAATGATGAAAGAAGCATAGAGACTCAAAGGTATGATGGCCCTCAGTTAATGGTCTCTCATGCTTTAAACTCTCCTCATTTCACTGTGACTAGACAATTCTGATGCTAGAGCCAAGAAACAATTTGAGAAATGAATGAAAATGGATACTAAAAAAATCTTTAAAAGGTATAACTTAGTTAGTGTAAAGAAGAGAAATATGGAAAAGGAACCAAGATGATACACAGAAAAGAGAAGATGGGAATTGTTGACATTTTAAATTTTTTATAGTAATAGCCTACTTGAGCATGATGTGCTGGTCTTAAACCTTAACATTATTTAATACTCTTCCCTTGAAGAAGTGCATTCTATGTTCCCTCTCCTTGAACTTGGTCTTGTTTTTTGTGACTGTCCCAAAGTATAGATGTCAGTGAAAATGATGTCATGTGACATCTGAAGTCAGGTTAGAAAAGCCATACAGCATCTGCTACTTTATCTCAGAATAGTCACTCTTGGAGCTTTCAACAAACACTTAAGAAGTCCAACTGTCCTGAGGAATCCATAGGGAAAGCCCAGGGGGAAAGACAACAGAGAGACAGAGAGATACCTCAGCTGTTTGAGCCCCAGCTGTTTTAGACTGCCCAGCCTGGGCTCTACAGCATGGGGATAATAACCTCAGCCCATGGTAACATCAGACTGCCAATGCTTGAGGGACTCAAAGTAAGAAATCCCTGCTGAGCTTAGTCAAATCCCAGATCCGTAAGGTAAATAAATGAGTCCTTGTTTTCCACCACTGTTCTAGACTGGTTTGCTGCACAGCTATAGATAACTGAAACATCAGGTGTGCTGAGTACCAGTCCACAAGCCCATCCTTGGGCAATATTGGGGCCTTCCTTCTCTTTTCATTGGAAAAAATTTTTTCAAACCCAAGAACACATATCCAAACACACAATTAATGTCCAATAACTAACATTTTCCAAATTATAAAATAGGCATGATAATATCTATTCTACATATCTAATATTGTTGAGACTTGAATGATGTAAAATATTTGAATTTTAATTTGTTCAACAAGGAAGCACTATGTAAACACATGATTATTATTATTAGCAGTAATAACTGCTAACATTTATTGAACACTGAATATGTTACAGAGACCCTTACAGGTGCTTTACTCATTATAACAGTCAGCCTCAGAGATGACCCCTGGTGATCACCAACTACTTCTATTCATGCATTTGTATGATACACTTTCCTTGAGTGAGAGCTAGACTCACTGGCTTGACTTCTAAAGAATAGCATAACCATAATTAGGTTATAAAAGACTGACTTCAGTTTTATTAGTAGATTCTTTGATTAACAAGCTGCTATGTGGGAGAGTCTCAAATGGCGAGGAATTGAGGTCAGCTTCCAACTAATAGCCAGAAAGATACCGAGGATGTGAGTCCAAAAACCCACAAGGAATTTAATTCTGCAGCAACCATTAAAATGAATTTGGAAGCAGATCCTGCCTCAGTGGAATCTTTATTACAGCATTGTGAGATATTTTAAAGCTGAGGACCCAGTTAAATCATGCTCAGGTTCTTGACCGATAGGAATGTGTGTTGTTTTAAGCCAGTAAGTTTTGGGGTAATTTTTAATGCAACGATAGATAACTAATATGCCTGCATTAAAGAAACTGTGACACATAGATGATCACTAACTTAAAGTCTCACAATTAATGATCATATTTTTAGTGCTGGAGAAATCTTGTCATTAATCTAGATTATTTACTTTTGCTCTGCCATTGGGGGAGACTGAGGAAACAGTTAGATATAATGTAATACAGCAGAAACTTTTGAGGGAAAAAAAGGCTGCCTCATAACACCGCAATTGTCTGAGTCAGAAAAATGAACAAAGAATAAAACTGTAAAGTTTAAAGTCAAGTTAGAGTCAAAGGGAAATTAAATGTGTTGTGGAGTTACTCTACACCAGGCACAAGGTTTGATATTTTACACATTCAGTTCCTGAATTAATGCCTTCGTAACCTGAATGGTCCTAGGTTACTCATTTCATGGATCATTTCTGGATGGCACAATCCTCCCTTTGCATCATTTCTGAAAATATCTGCAGTACAGACACTTTTTAGCGCAAAGTTAAATTAAAACGTGTAATCAATAGTAAAATCCATAAACCATGGTCCAGATTTTAATTTTGTAGTTTGTTACAGATAATGAAAATTACTGAGTTACCATGATGTGAAAAACTTGCTCACATGAATGGCACCATTCACAATCTAATCCTTCCCCTCAAAGCTTGGAGTGTGTTTGCTCCTGGGTTCAACATACCAGGTCTGCTAGAACTTCACTGTAGGCCACTGTACCTACACCTTCACAGCTCAGCAGTGGATGTTGCTTCCCTGGGGTCATAATGGCTTTATTACTTCAGAAAATCCAGTCCTTGCTCAAAACATGCATCTAATAAAGTGCTGGAGCAGAATATCTTCCCTGATTAATTCCAGCTAAATTTCTATCTTTATGTTTCTTCCTGGAAATCCACATGTTGTGTAGTCAATACTGCCTGTCTCCCTTTCTCCAGTTAGCTTTGTATTGTGGAATGCAGGCCAATCCTGCCAGGGAAATGGGCCTCAGCAAACTGTGTTACGGTTACTTATATTTTGCCATTTTTAGCTCAGTATGCTTGCAGGGAACATTTCTGTTGAGTACTATTAGCTTTGTATTGTCAAAATCTTAGAATGATCAATATTTATAAGAAGAAACTGAAGTGAACTTTTTTTATTATGAAATTGACATTACCATGTGTATTTGAATAAATGAGCATCTGCATTTGGCTAGAATGAAGAACCGACAAATTATCTACTGGCCACCAGAAGCAGATCCTGAGAAACTATCCTTAGAAAAATGATTTATCCAGGCTGAAAAAGAATGTCTAAAAGTAATCCAGGCAAGAATTAAGAGATTGTTGTTCTTAGCAAAAAATTGAAGACTAGAAGGAATTTTAAATTGGTCACTTAATTCCATGTGTGAAAAGAAGGATGTAATCTAGTGGGTGGACACTAGGCAAGGTAGTTGTGGGTTTAATTTCTACCTCAACTGCCTATTATCTATGTGACCTAATAGCAAATTTAAGCTTAGTTTCCTTTTCTGAAATAAGATATTAAAATGTATATGCAAGTATAAGCCAACTTCAGGATTACCGTGAGGGTTATATGACAGTGGTGTAAAACATTTAGCACATTATTTATTACACCAAAGTGGTTAGAAATGGTATTGTTTTTTTTCCCCCAATCTCCCCAAGTGAGCTTTTACTGTAAAGCTTTACCTTCTTTACACTGGAATGCCAGTGAAATATCCAATTAATTGTAGTCAATTGATATGACTCTAGAAATAAATTGTTTCTAAAATAACTAGCAAAGAGTTGATGACAGTCATTTGTGATAGTCCACAAATGAAGCAATAAAGAGTGGAGTAATGAACTCATGTTTACTCCATTCCATCTAAAACCCGAGTCTTGCACTTTTGCAAACATACAGCTGTCCCATAGAGTTATAAGACTTAAACATATATCATATTTCTCATTAGCTGCACTATATGCTGAAGGATACTTTTATGTAGCCTCTAAAATTCTGGGGAAAACTCATTTTGGACTTAGAATTCTGTATCCAGGCTAAAATATCAATCAAATGTGATAATATACAAATATTTTTAAAGAAAAAAACTCAGGATATTGATCTTTCTTACAACCTTTCCTAGGAAGTTCTTGAAAAGTCGATGGAAGTCTTCTGAATAGAGGTATTAGAGGGGATAAGAGAACAGAGAGTGGGAACTGAAAGAAATTAGACTAGAGATGTGTTACAGTCTTTTGGAAATTGAAAAATCTTAAGGATGTTGTAAGAAAAATGTTAACAGCAGTCTTCTTACTCATTCCTTCTCATCTGGGTTAGGCAAAATGAGTGACCAAGACAACATTTTCTTGTAAACCTGCTAATGGGCTTGAGCTGTCATACTTGGAAAGATGTAAATGACATTACTAGAGCCAAGATACCTGGAAGTCCCTTTCCTGTAAAAGCTTTCTAGCAGGATACACCTTGCTTGACTAGAGTGCTTATTGTAGGTATATCTGGACTTATAAAATTATGGGGCATAGCTAAATAATTGATAGGGCATAAAAGGGAGGCGTATTGAAATGGAAATTGTTCTTTTGTAGATAATGTTTCTGTCTATGTTGCTCAAGTTGTATCTGTTACTATGAAAGCTAATCTTAATACAGGAGAAAGGGATATTTTTCAAAGCTTGCATATGATGGTTTAGGATTCTTATGGGAAAATAATGTTTTGATTATGACTAGCACTCATCTATAACCCTTTTATCATTACCAAAATATGGTGTTGGATAAGATCTATGATTCATACAAACACTTTTCATCAATTCAAGCCTTCAAATTAACACAGTATTAAATACAAACAAGTAAAAATGTAATTTAAAACTCCAGAAAAAGCAATAGATGTATAAGAAAGTTATTGCAATAATAATATAATATTTAACTACATAGTAAATCTTGTAAGCATAGTCATAACAAAACAAATACTTCATTGATTCTCATTGCTTAAAATAAACATATAGACAAAGCACAGAACACATAATTAATTATGAAATATAATGTAAATGCTATAAACTTTGGCATTAAAAATACAAATAAAAGGAGTTTAGATGTAGAAGAACAGAATTAAAGGAAATGATTGGAGGTTTGCTCATCTTATAAAGTGAGTAAACTAGACACATTCTGGTTGTATACCAAAGTCTCTCATGAATATTATGACACTAAAATATACCCCAGTAAATGATTAATTTTAGAAACACTGAGTAAACTGGGCATCTGGACTTGGTGAATTCTAAACAAATTAGCTACCTAGTGTTTTTGTTTCTTTTTTATTTTTTTAATTTTTATTTTATATTGGAGTATAGTTGATTAACAATGTTGTGTTAGTTTCAGGTGTACACAAAGTGATTCAGCTATACACATACATGTATCTATTCTTTTCAAATTATTTTCCCATTTAGGTTATTATAGAATATTGAACAGAGTTCCCTGTGCTATACAGTAGGTCCCTGTTGGTTATCTACTTTAAATATAGCAGTGTGTACATGTAAATCCCAAACTCCCAATTTATCACACCCCCACCTTTCTCCTTTGGTAACCATAAGTTTGTTCTCTAAGTCTGTGAGTCTGTTTCTGTTTTGTAAATAAGTTCATTTGTATCTTTTTTTAATAGATTCTGCATATAAGTGATATCATATGATAATTGTCTTTCTCTGCCTGACTTACTTCACTTAGTATAATAATCTCTAAGTTCATCCATGTTGCTACAAATGGCATTATTTCATCCTTTTTAATGGCTGAGCAATATTCCATGATATATATGTAAAACATTTTCTTTACCCATTCATCTGTTGATGGACGCTTATGTTGCTTCCATGTGTTTCTATTGTATACAGTGCTGCAATGAACATTGGGGTGCATGTATCCTTTCAAACCATGGCTTTCCCTAGGTATATACCCAGGAGTGAGATTGCTGGATCATATGGTAGGTCTATTTTAAGTTTTTTTAAGGAATCTCCATACAGTTCTCCATAGTGAGAATGTACTAATTTACATTCCCACAAACAGTGTGGGAGGGTTCCTATGTTTCTCATGGAGATGACCAAGATGAAGGATTTATGCTCAAAAGAGTGAGCACTTTTCAAGTCTCTGCTTATATCATATTTGCTAACATTCCATTGGCCAAAATAAGTCACACAATCAAACCCAAAGTCAAGTAGTGGTGAAAAACATTTGGCCATGGAGGTGGAAGACACAGAAAGGTCATATGGCAAAGCTGTGAATAAGGAGAAGGTGAAAAATTCAGTCCAATTGAGGAATCTATTACATATCTTAAGGCTAAGCCTATTTCTTTCATACAGGGATATCAATGAATATTTGTTATTGATCTTTCTCATAATAGACTATCTTTCTATAGGTTTAATAATTTTTTGCCCATATGATCCCTCTTGATACAATATATGCTAAACAGACAAATTGGAAAATGAGGATAAAATAGGAAGATGTATTTCATTTCTAATTCACTAATAAACAAGCAGCAAAAAGCTTACATTTGGGACATGCAAGTCAACATTTGGCTCATGCTCACTTGGAAGTAATAACTCACCCAATCTGTATTTATGTAAAAAAATAAATAAAATTTCTCATTTTAAATGGCATGTTCTTGTTTCATTAAGAAGGGAAGAAAGGTACCTGAATCAAGCCTATTTGGACTCTTCGAATGCATATGGGAACTCTTGGGTGGTGTGGGAGGTAGGTGAACAACTCAGGTTCTGTGAATAAGGTAGGGAGATAGGAATAGTTGAAACTGAGAGTATAAATGAAGTTGTTAAGTATAGAAGGAGGCAAGATCTCTCTTGTCTATTGAGAGAAAAAAAATGGTATGAACTACTTTTGAGGCATATAGAAATGAAACACTGGAAAAACTCAGTCCTGACAGACTGATTACCTTAGTCAAGTCAAATTTGGATAACATATGGAAATAATATTGATTGGTGGTAGAATTACTCCTGGACAAAATTTGCTATAATTATAAAAGAACACAGAAATTGCTCAAACACTTAATAAAATGGGGAATAACCAAGGAGCAGAATAATCTAGTTTATGTTAAATAGCAAAAATTTGGAATGAGACAAGACTGTTAACATTAGAGTGTTTGATCTGATAACCAAAAAAAAAAAAAACAGATACAATTTGGTTTGCTAATTACCTTAAAATAAAGTTTAAGCATTGCTTGTTTAAATGTGCAAAAATGATTTACAGTCTTCTAAATATAACTCTTAGTGTGTCTGGATCTGGAAGCACATGCATTAAGGTTTCATCAAAAAGTAGGTGGGCACAAGGTGGAGGAAGGATGATTGAGCCTAGGTTTTGTCACAAGTGATCTAAATCATGGTTTATAACTACTATTTAAATTGATTTAGTTTAAATCCACCCTAGATACTCCTGCTTATGCCTGGAAATTTACATAAGAATTCTTGTATAACAGGTAGAAATATCAAGCATTAGCAGAGGTAACCAGGAAACAGTTCAGGGTGCAGTAAATCAACCACCACACAGAGAAACAGAGCATATTTTCCCAGTGACTGTGGAAATGGGTATGTTAATTGCAAATTCAATAAAATAACAGTATGAATATTTGATATGTCTAAATGATGTCTTCAATCTAAGCTCAGAAAACAATTGACCCAGCATATTCTCACAAACCTCAGCATGATTTGCAGGATGAGATCCTGCACATTGTCTACTGTAATTTTTTTAATATTACTTTAACAAATTTGTATTGAACAATTACTTTAAAATATTACCCAGGCAGGGATACCCAGGTGAATAAGTGAGTCTTCCATCCTCGCTGAAGAGAAGAGATACATGTGCAGATAATTACTTGTGCAAAGATATGAGTATGTCCTGGGTGTTAGGGAAACACAGAGAAGTAGCACATAGCATGACCCTAGATAGCCCTGGGAAACTTTCCAGTGAAGCTGATCATTGAATAGAGTTTTTAAGGATACAAGAAAATTTAGACAGCCAGATAATCAGGGAACTGTGTTTTTGGCAGAAGGAAGATGATGAGCAAAGGCACAAAGATAAGGAACAGCTTAATGTGCATAAGCAATAATTTATTATTAAGGTAACATGAGTCTTGTTGTGTGGCTGTCAAGGGATAAGGTGGTGAGGATTATATACAGCCTTGTAGACCATACTAAGGCTTTTTTTTGGTAAATGGGGTCCAAACTTTAAAAAAATTGAAATCTAGTTGATGTACAATATTATGTTATTTTCAGGTGTACAACATAGTGATTCAACATTTAACCACATTGCAAAATGATCACTGCAATAAGTCTAGCAACCATCTGTCCCCACAAAAAGTTATTACAACATGATAGATCATATTCCTTATTTTGTATATTACATCCCTATGAAATTTATTTTATAACTGAAAGTTTGTACTTCTTAATCTCCCAACCACCACATCCACCCCTCTGGCAACTTCCCCTTTGTTCTCTGTATCTATGAGTCTGTTTTCATTTTGTTTATTTATTTGTTTTTTTTTTTTAGATTCCACATATAAGTGATATCATCCAGTTTTGACTGTCTCTGTCTGACTTGTTTCACTAAGAATGATACCTTCTAGATCCATCCATGTTGTCACAAATGGCAAGACTTCATGTGTTTTATGACCTGAGTAAAATTCAGTTGCATATAAATACCACAACTTCTTTATCCATTTCTCTATGGATGAACACTTAGGTTGCTTCCATATCTTGGCTATTGTACATTATGCTGCAATGAACATAGGGGTGCATATATCTTTTTGATTAGTGTTTTTGTGTTCTTTGGGTAAATACACAAAAGTGAAATTGCTGGATCATTTAGTAGTTTTATCTTTAATTTTTGAGGAATCTCCATAATGTTTTCCATAGTGGCTGCACCAATTTACAATCCTACCAACAGTGCATGAGGGTTCCTTTTCCTCTACATCCTTACCAACACTTATTTGTTTTCTTTTTGATGATAGCCATTCTGACAGGTATGAGGTAACATGTAATTGTGGTTTGATTTGCATTTCCCTGATGATTAGTGATGTTGAGCACAAACATTTTCATGTGTGTGTTTTCCCCTGTTTCTCTTCTTTGGAAAAATGTGTATTCAAGTCCTCTGCCCAATTTTAATTGTGTTGTTTACTTCTTTGATGTTGAGTTGTATGAGTTCTTTGTATATTTTATATATTATCTCCTTATCAGATATATAATTTGCAAAAGTTCTCTCCCATTCAGTAGGCTGTCTTTTTGCTTTGTTGATGGTTTCCTTCACTACAAAAAAATTTTTACTTTCATGTAGTCCCATGAGTTTATTTATGCTTTTGCTGTCCTTGCCTGAGGAGTCAGATCCCCCAAAATATTGTTAAGAACTATGTCAAAGAGCATATTGCCTATGTTTCATCTAGGAATTTTAGGTTTCATGTTTTAAATTTAAGTCTTTAAGCAAATTTGTGTTTATTCTTGTGTATGTTATGAGACAGTGTTACAGATCTATTCTTCTGCATGTAGCTGTCCAGTTTTCACTGTACCACTCATTGAAGATGCTGTCATTTCCCAGTTGTATATTCTTACCTCCTTTGTCATAGATTAACTTATATAAGTGCTTAGGTTTTTTTCTGGTCTGTTTGTTCTGTTCCATTGACTTATGTGCCTGTTTTTTTCTAGCACAACACTGTTTTGATTACTGTAGGTTTGTAGTATAGTTTGAAGTATAGTCAGATAGTATGGTACCTCCAGCTCTGTTCTTTTTTCTCAAGATAGCTTTGTCTATTCAGGTTATTTTGTGGTTCCATACACATTTTAGCATTCTTTGTTCTAGATTTCTGAAGTATGCCATTGTTATTTTAATACGAATTGCATTAAATCTGTGGATTGCCTGGGTTGTACGGTCATTTAAGCTATATTAATTCTTCCAATCCATGAGTACAGTATATCTTTCCATTTGTTTGTGCCATCTTCAGTTTCTTTCCTCAGTATCTTATAGTTTTCAGGTACAAGTTTTTCACCTCCTTGGTTAGATTATTTTCCTTAGGTATTCTTTCTGATGAAATTTTAAAAGGGATTGTTTTCTTAATTTCTTCTTCTGAGTTTTTTTTTTAGTGTACAGAAAACACAACAGATTTCTTTATAGTAATTTTGTATCCTTCAACTTTATGGAATTCAGCTATTAGGTCTAACAGTCTTGTTTTGTTTTATTGTGGAAGTCTTTAGGGATATATATATATTATATTATATTATATATATATATATATATAACCTTATATACTATATATATATAGTATCATGTCATCTGTGTCATCTGCAAACAGTGAGAGCTTTACTAGCTTTACTTCTTCCTTCCCAATTTAGATTTATTTTATTTCTTTTTCTTGTCTGTTTTCTGTGGCTAGTACTGCCAATACTATGTTGAATATAAGTGGAGAGAATGGGCATCCTTGTTTTGTTCTTAATCTTAGGGGAAATTATTTCTGCTTTTTAACATTTAGTATGATGCTGGTTGTGATTTTGTCATATATAGACTTTAATATTTTGAAGTATGTTCCCTCTATACCCATGCAGTTGAGAGTTTCTATCAAAAATGGATGTTGAATTTTATCAAAGATTTTTGTGTGTCTATTGAGATGCTCATATGATTTTTATTCTTCATTTTGTTAATATGGTGTATCACATTGCTTGACTTGCAGATATTGAACTGTCCTTGTATTGCTGTCTTAAATCCCACTTGATCATGGTGTATGATTCTTTTAATGTACTGTTGAATTTGTTTTCCTAATATTTTTGAGGCTTTTTGTATGTTCAGCAATGTTTCCCTATAGTTTTCTTTTCTTGTGGTGTCTTTGTCTGGTTTGGTATCAGGGTGATGGTGACCTTGTAGAAGGAGTTTGGAAGTATTCCTTCTTCTTCAGTATTTTGGAGTAGTTTGAGAATAATGGGTATTAACTCTCCTCTAAATGTTTGGTAGAATTCATCTGTGAAACCATTTGATTCTGGACTTTTGTTTGTTGGGAGTGTTTTGATTATTGATTTACTTTTATTACTGGTAATCACTCTCTTCATATTTTCTATTTCTTCCTCATTTAGTCTTGGAAAATTGTTTGTATTTAGCTATTTATTCATTTCTTCTATGTTGTCCATTTTATTGCCTATAATTGTTTGTAGAAGTCATTTATAAATGTTTGCATTTCTGTGCCATCAATTGTAAGTTCTCCTTTTTCTTTTCTTATTTTATTTATTTGTGTCCTCTGTCTTTTTCTCTTGATGAGTCTGGTTAAAGGTTTATCAATATTGTTTATCTACTTATTTATGTATTTTTTGATTTTCACTTTGATTTCTACACTAACCCATTTGTTGTTTAGTAGTATATTTTTCAGCTGCCACATTTTTTTGATTTTTGAAGTTTTATTTCCTTGTAATTGATTTCTAGTCTTGTACCATTGTAAAAAAAAAGATGTTTGATATGATTTCAATCTTCTTAAATTTATTGAAACTTGTTTTGTGACATAGCATGTGATTTATCCTGGAGAATGTTCCATGTTTACTTGAAAAGAGTGAGTATTCTGCTATTTTTGAATGGACTATTTTATATATATATATATACACACACATACATACGTATATATCTTTTAAAACAGTGTGTCCATCAAGGCCAATGTGTCCTTACTGATTTTTTTATTAATTATCTCTCCATTGTTATAAGTGGTGTGTTAATCCCCTACTATTAATGTATTACTGTCAATTTCTCCCTTTATGTTTGTTAACGTTTGCTTTATGTATTTAGGTACCCCTATGTTGGATGCATATATATTTAGAACTTTTATATCTTCATGTTGGATTGGTCCCTTTATTATTATGCAATGTCCTTCTTTTTCTCTTGTTAACATCTTTGTTTTAAGATTTATTTTGTCTGATATAAATACTGCCACCCCAGTTTTCTTTCCCTTTACATCTTCATGGAATATTTTTTTTTCCATGCTCTCACTTTGTTTGTGTGTGTTTTTAGATCTGAAGTGAGTCTTTTGTAATCACCATATATATGACTTTTTGTTTTTTATAATCCATTGAGCCCCACAGTGTCTTTTGATTGGAGCATTTAGGTCCATTTACATTTAAAACAATTATTATTAGGTGCATACGTATTTCCATTTTGTTTTCTGGTTGTTTTTGTAGTTCTTCTCTGTTTCTGTCTTCTATTGCTCTCTTTCCTTGTGATTTGATAACTCTCTTTTGTGTTATGTTTGGATTAATTTCTCTTCTTTTTTTATTGTGTATCTATTGTAGTTTTCTGGTTTATGGTTACCATAAGGTTCATATATAACAATATAAATGTTTATTTTAGGTTGATTAACGTCTGAAGTTTGAGTGCATTCTAATAGCCCAACATTTTTAATCTTCTCACATACTGTTTATGTTTCTGACATCATATTTTACATCTTTTTATTTGGCATATTGCTTAACTATTTATTGTGAATATAGATTGTTCTACTACTTTCATCTTTTAACCTTCCTACTAACTTTATAAGTGGTTGATTCACTACCTTTACTGTATGTTTGCCTTTGCCAGTGGGATTTTTTCTTTTATAATTTTTTGATTTATAATTATAGATTTCTTTTTCTGCTTGGAGAAGTCCCTGTAACATATAAGACCAATTTAGTTGTGACAAACGTTTAGCTTTTGCTTTTCTGTAAAACTATCTCTTCTTTAATTCAGAATGATAACCTAGCCAGATAGAGTATTCTTGATTATAGGTTTTTCCTTTTAATCATTTTAAGTATATTGTGCCACTCTTTTCTGGCCTACAAAGATTCTGCTGAAAAGTCAGCTGATAGTCTTATGGGAGTTCCTTGTAAGTATCTTGTTTTTATTCTCTTGCTGCTTTTAAGGCTCTCTCTTTATCTTTATTTTTTGTTATTTCATTTATAGTGTGTCTTGGTGTGGACCTCTTTGGTTTCATCTTGTTTGGGACTCTCTGTGCTTTCTGCAGCTGAATGTCTGTTTCCTTTCCCGTATTATGAATGTTTTCAGCTATTATTTCTTCAAATTAGTTCTCCTTTCTCTTTTCTTCTTCTGGGATGCTTATAATGAAAATGTTAGTATACTAGATATTAGTGTACTAGAGGTCTCTTAACTATTGTGACTTAAAATTTGTTTCTTTATTCTGTTTAGTTTGGGTGATTTCCACTACTCTGTCTTCCACATTGCTGATCCATTTTTTTCTGTATCTTCTAATTACTCTGCATTACTTCTAGTGTATTTTTCATTTCTGTTTTTGTATTCTTAGCTCTGATTAGTTCTTTTTTATATTTTCTAATTTGTTGAAACTCACCATTCATTCATTCTTCTGCTGAACTTGCTGAGCATCTTTATGATCATTATCCTGAACTCTTTATTGGGTAGGTTGCTTTTCTCTGTTTTGTTTAGTTCTTTTTCTGAGGTTTTGTCTTATTCTTTCATTTGGAACATATTCCTCTGTGCTCTCTTCATTTTTCTTAATTCTCTATTTATGTATATATGTATTAGATGGGTTTGTATATATGTATTAGATGGGTTTGTTATGCCTCCCAATATTGGAGAAGTGGTGTCATATATATGTCCTAGGGGGCCCAGCAGCATGCTCCCCTCTCAGCATCAGAGCCAGATGTTCAAATGGTATCCCCTATGTGGACTGCATAAGCCCCTCTATTGTGTTGGGGCTAACTACTATGGGTTTACTGGTAGGTGGGACTGGCCCCTGACCCTGCTAACTGAAAGGGCCTTCCTTGTGCAGTTGCTGAGAGTACACTGGTGGGTGAGGAATGCCTCTGGCATAGCTAGTTGCAATGCCCAGGAGTGCACCACTGGTGTGGGCCCACTGATGGGTAGAGAAAGTCCCAGGTGCTAATAGGCTACAGAGAGGATTCCAAAATGGTGCTTACCAGTGCCAGTGTCAACATGGCAAAATTAAATTTCATAAATGGCTGCTACTAGAATTTCCAACCTCAAGGAGAGACTCAAGCTGTCTCCTGCCTCTTTCGGAAGATTTCCAAGATCATCAAGTGGATCTGAAACAGGCATCTTTAAAATACTCCCTCTTTGCCAGGGCTTGGAGTGTGTGCAACATTTAAGATTGAGATCTCTATTTCCTATAGCTCTCTAGCTCTCCTGAACATAAACACTGCTGATTTTCAAAGCCAGGAATTCCAGGGATTCATTTTCCTGCTGCAGGACCCCAGGTTGGGGAACACAATGTGGGGCTCAGAAACATCATTCTTCAGATAGAACCCTGTGGTTATAATATTCCTCCTGTTTGTGGATCAACAACAAGGGGGGAGGGAATACTGACTACACCACATTTCTCTCTCTCTTACCCATCTCACTGTGGATCCTTCTTTATATCTTTAATTTTGGAAAATTGTTTCTACTAGTCTTCAGATCATTCTCATAGATAGTTGCTGTATAAGTTGTTGTAGCTTTGGTGTGACCATAGGAGGAGGTGAATTCAGGGTCTTATTATTCCACCATCTTAACTGTACTTTCAAATTCCTATTAAACATTTAAAACAGCTTTATTGAGATATAATTAACATATAGTAAACACTACACATTTAAATTGTCTAATTTCACAATTTTTGATTATATATATATATATCCATTAAATACTAATCACAATGAAGAAAAGTGAACATACCCAATACCTATAAAATTTTCTTATGTCCTTTAGTTATCTCTCTTTTCCACCTGACCCCTCTCCCCACCTCCAAGCAACCACTGATTTGATTTCTTTTCACTATAGATTACATTTCCATTTTCTACAGTTTTATAGACATGGAATCATACAGTATGTACTATGTTTTGTCTGGCTTCTTTTACTCAATGTAATTATTCTGAGATTCACCTAGTTGTGGATATCAATAGCTCATTCCTTTTTATTGCTGAGAAGTATTTCATTAAATGTATATATAAGTGATTTATCCATTTACCTGATAATGGAAATTTGGGTTTCTCCAGATTTTGACTATTCCAATTAAAGCTTCTATGAACATTCATGTAGAGGTTTTGTATGGACATGAATTAGCTTTTCTCTAGAGTATATACCTAAGATGGAGATGGCTGGATTATATGGTGGTTTGTGTGTTTACATTCTTAAAAAAACTACCAAACTGTTTCTAAATTTTGTTGTACCATTTTACATTCCCCCATCAATATATGAGAAACTTAGCTCCTCAACATCCTTACCAACACTTGGTAAGGTCAGTTATTTTAATTTTACTCATTTGCATAGGTGTGTAGTGGTATCTTATTTTGTTTGTGTATCTTTATAATTAAAAATATTTTAACAACCCATTTTTAATATGAACATATTTCTTTATGAATGATATCTAAGTATTATTGTACCAATATGTTAAAAATACTATAAAACTTTCACACAAACAGAACTTTTTTTAAAGGATGTGATAAATCATAAGTGGAAATTCTAATATTTTATTATTTTATATCAGTAATTTACCAAGTTTATTTCTGGGAGAGAGTGTGATACGCCCATTTTGGAAATCACTGTTCTAGGTGCTGGGAGTAATTGAAGGATTTTTAGCAGATAATTGGCATGTTCACTCTAGCAGCAGAATAGAGGTTAGAGGCAAGAAAGCCAGTCTCAGAGAGGTACAAGAATAATTAGGAGAATGATCATAAGAGTAATATTGGTAAAATGTAGAGTGAATACATTTTCAGAAAGAAAAATTAGTTAGATGTATTAACTATTGTCTTTGTGTGACAACTCCTATATTTATAATGGTGTTAATTAAATTATTAACTTAGTTAAACCATTCAGGAAAAAGGCCAAGTTTAGGAAGTTGGTTCCTCCTTTCTCCAGATATTTGTTCTCTATCTGAATAAACATACAAAAATGTTAGTAACAAAATTGTTTCAATATGTTGTTGTTATTTAACAATTTACTCTACTAAAATATTATGTCTCATTTAAGGGCTTCTATTTAGTTTTTTTAATAAGTAGGAACTCAGTGGCTATTTAAGACAGAGTGACAGAGTGGTGAAAGAGTAAAAATTGTGGTGACTTGTCTTCATGAAGTCTCTCAAAGTCGCTAACTAGATATCTACATACACATGAAAAGATATGAGGGCTGACCACAGAAATTTAATAGGGATGATTTTGGGACATTGGGATGTTTTAAAATCTCTTCCTTTCTGAATGGCTAATGAATTCTAGTGCTGAGACTGTAAGAAAAGTTCCCTGCAAAGGACAGTCTTCTTATCCCTATAATAATCTTCTGAAATTTTTATATTGTCTATGGCATTTGAAAGAGCCCAGACACCCAACCATGAAAGAATATTTTCATCTAACAAGGTTTTTTTCTTTTCAGAAGATCAAAGCCCTTCATGAATGTTTGTTTCAACCTCACAATATCTCTGCAGCAGGAAACACATGTAGGTCAACTTCATTGGATGAGGAAGGTGGTAAAATGTAGAATATTAGAGTTGGAGCTGGAAAACAGCTCAGTGATCAGTTTTGGTCTGGAACAGTTTCTGTTTGTTAAGCTCCTTCAAGGATAATTAAGGAGGTTATTTTTATGATAGTAACAAGAATAATTTTTTCTCGCATTTTCATGAGAAAAGAAAAGTGGTAAATTATGGAGAAAAGAAGTGAATGGGATAGACCTAAAAGAGATCATGAGTACATAGTTGATCAAAAACTTAATTCTGAGTTGACACAATAGAATCGACAGAAGAAATTCAAGATTCAGTTTTTCCAGGTGGCCACGAGATCCATGAGATGTACTTATTACCATTTACAGATGATAAAACTACAATTGAAAAAGGTTAGTACTGTGTCCTCAATAGCAAGTTTGGTGATGGAACAAGAAATTAGGGCTCTTGCATTATACAATAAACCATGAGATAATTGGCAGGGATCATATTTGTATTGCACAAATTAATTATATTGTCCATACTATTTGTCTAAATTTTTTAATCTGTTGAAAAATTCTTTTGACTGAAATATAGGTGTACATATGTCTATGCATTTATATGGACATCTGTGCATCTATCTAGAGCTTTAAAAGCCTTATTTTATTCAGGAAAGAAGTGGATTTAAATTTTATTTGGATGGTATATTATGCCTATTTGTGTACAAAGTTACATAACATAATACCCTATGATATAGCTTTAAGTATATTTAGCTTTCTACTTCAATGTATAAATAATGAGAAGATATATTAGTATAGATTATTTCTAGAGTTTTTCTCACAGAAGACAATATTTTAAATTGTAGGAACAAAAAATGAGTGAAAAAAAAGGAGGTGAAAGTTAGGTTTCCTACCCCTTTCAGGGTCTGAATCATCAGCTTCAGAGATTAATGGACACTTGACAAATATTTTTGGGTAATGCATTGCCTTAGTATAGATCTTCAAGGCTTAAAAGAAGAGGTTGACATTGGAAAAGATAAGTGGTCTGATTGAAAATCCTGGGCCAAGTGCATTTTTGGAGACAACGAGTTTTTAAAACTATTTCTGAGGCTGAGCAATGTTTAGGATGGGAAAAACTATAGCTCTTTTGTCATATTTCAGTATATTGATATTCTTTTGGGTAGGCTCTACAAAAAGTAAATAAGAGTGAGCTTTAAAAGACTCTTTTCCTGTTTCAAGAGCCACTAAATATATTATCAAAAGTTTTTAATGATGAAAATGTATTGTCAGTGTCATAGGAAATGAAGCCTTTTATGGGGAACATTAGAGAAAAAGAATTTTTTAAAAACTGTCAATTTTTCTGTCACCCATCATTCACTACCACATGTTCATCATTTGTTATCTGCTTCAAACATTTTAAAATTGAAAGTATATACATTCAACCTTTTAAAAAGTATCATAGAAGAGAATAAACTATTCCTTCACGGAGAGTATCAGATGGAAGAAGGTAAAAGTAAGACGAGAGAGTGAAAAGAATGAAGTATATTTTAGAATCTCTCTTAACATTTATAAATATATGGAGTTTTAAGACATGTATTTAAAAATATGGGACAATTCCACCCAAGGAGAATTTTAAATAATAATATGTCGTTAATGAAAAACATTGTAACCGCAGCTTTTTACAGAGTTACTTCTCTTTTTTCAGATGCATCCAGGTATCTCCGATAAATTCATCACTAATTAAGAGCTACTTTTTAAAATTTTAATATATCTTTCTATGCATGTCATCTTTAGAAATGGGAACAAATATCTATGCTTTTATTAACATTCAAAATTGAGTAAACTATTCATTTTCTAAGAATTAAAAGGGGACACAATATACTTCATATTGTATTTTTTACTCAGATGCAAAATAATACAACTTATTTTCTAAATGAAAAAAATAATCTTTCAAGTTAGAGATGTACTAATTGTAAAATTTCTAAAGTTGGGTTTAGTTTCAAAGACTGTCATTCTGTCATCAACATGCCTGGGTATTCAGTTGCTTATCTGTAAATGGGGTTAATGGTATCTTTTTTGCAGGGTTGTTATGCATATTTAAAAAGTAATTACTCTTGTAAAAATACTTTTAATATTACATTATGAGTATAGGTAGTACTATTATAATACAGGTCATAGGAATCTAATTTATCAAAATAAAGAATTTAGAGAATCGGAAGGTAATTTTGGAATGTGATAAATAAAAGAAAAAATAGTATATACCCAAGAGATATATCCTTTTGTGCAATATGTTTTCTTCATCTAGAATTCTATTCATCTTCAAGTTTCATAACAAAGCCCACCTTCTTCAAGAAGCCTTCCCACATTTCTCCATACTTTCTCTCTCTCTCTCCACTATACTTTTATAACTTTAAAATTGTAGTACACATGAAATAAGATGCTAAAGGACACTAATCTGTAGGGAAATGCAAATCAAAACCACAATGAGCTATCACCTCATACCTGTTAAGATGGCTGGTATCAAAAGAAGAAATGACAAGTGTTGGCAAGGATATGGAAAAATTGAAACCTTTTTACACTGCTGGTTGGAATATAAATAAGAACACCCACTATGGTAAACAGTATGGAGATTTCTCAAAAAAATAAAAATAGAACTGCCTTGTGATCCAAAATTTCCAATTCTGGATATTTATGCAAAATCATTTAAATCAGGACCTCCAAGAGCTATTAGCATTTCCATGTTCATTGCAGTACTAGTCATGATAGCCAAGACACGGAAACATCTTGAATGTCCACTTATGGTTGAATGGATAGAAAGTGTCGTATATCCATAAAATGGAATGTTATTCAGCATTGAAAAAAGAAGGAAATTCTGCCATATGCGACAACATGGATGAACCTGGAGGACATTATGCTAAGTGAAGTAATCCAGTCCCAGAAGGACAAGTACTGCTGGAAATCACTTATATGAAGTATCTTAAATAGTCAAACTCAGAATCACAGAGTGGAATAGCAGTTACCAGGGGCTGAGGGCAGAGAAGGAAATGAGTAGTTAATCAACAGGTATAAAGGTTCAATTATGTAAGATGAATAAGTTCTGTAGGTATTCTCTAAAACACTGTGCCTATAGTCAGCAATAGTGTAGTGCACACTTAAAAATTTGTTAAGAGGGTTGATCTCATGTTAAGTGCTCTTCACAATAAAAATAATAATTTTTAAAAGTCAGTATCATAACTTAGAAGTATTAGTGAAATAGATTATTTGTACTCTTAGTGAGTCTTACGGAGCTAGGGCCATGAATTCTTCAACTCCTCTTCACACCACTGCGTAGCACTGTCTTTATGTATTAAGTAGCCAATGAATATATATATATATATATATATATATATATATATACACAAACACTACACACACATATAAATTTAATAGAAAATAAAGAATCAACTTGTATTGACTTTCACATTCTAATGGGGCACAATTTATGTTATTTGAAACTTTATAAAAGTTGGTAGTGACAATAATTTTATACTATAATTTATACTATAAATATAAATTTTAAATTATATATAATACACAATTATATTAATATATTCATATATTTTATTAATTATATTATATTATGTGTATAATATACATATTGACAGTGACAATAATTTTATATTCTAATTTATATTGGGTTGGCCAAAAAGTTTTTTGGGTTTTCCAAGTGAATTTTTTTGCCAACCCAATATCATAAACTGTATATATATATGTATAATATTTTAAATTATATATAATATACATACTATCATAATATATAATATTATACATTATATATGATAAAAATATATACTATATAATACATAATTTTATGATATATTATTAAAAATATATTGTTATTTTATATTAAAATATATGATTATATATTATATAATATCATATGTAAATATTATATCTATATATTATAGCAATATATATTACTATGTTTATATATAAATGTATTATATGAATTATATTCATATAATAAAAATTCTATATTATATATATAATATGAACATAACAGTATAATACAAAACAATACAATATAATATATAAGTTTATTGTATATAAATATTTATATTACATACATATAAATATATAATATACATAAATATATACATAAATATATATGAATGTATATATACATTCATGAATGAATATAATATACATAAATATATATGAATGTATAAATAAATATATAAAAATATTTATGTGTAGTAAATATATATTTATATATTATATATAAATATATATTAAATATAATCAATTTGCTAGATCATTATATATTATTATATTATATGTATTATAATTCTATATAGATATTATATATTCTATAAATTATATGTAATATAAATTACATAATATATTATTATATAATAATATATAGTATTTATAATTTATATAAATATACTTATTAAATGTATATTTATATATTACATACAAATATATAAATATTTATATATAAATAAATATATATAATATATAAGTAAATATCTATAATATCTATAATTATATATATAATTTTAAAATATATATCTATCATGTTTATACATATTTATTATATTTATATTATATATAAAATTATATATATATTTATTAATATATACACATTATAGAATATAAATATAATAAACATACATATAATAAATTTATATATTATATTATATGCAATATAATTTTAAATACATTAACTTTATAATTGAATATTATAATATATATCATGGTAATATTATATATTATTATATGTTATGTTAATATTATATTAATAATAAATTAATATTAATTAGATGTAACAATTATATATAGTCCATAATATAAATAATATATATTTAAGTAATATATTTATATATATTTTATATATATACATATATAATATGTATAGCTTCATACATATTACACTATTGGAGTTCAGCATACAGATGACCACTGAGACCTGAGTTACCTTAGAAAGTCTGAGACATAAACTAAGACTGGAAGAATTACTTGGTTAAAGAAATAGAGGACATTACAGACAAAAAGAACAACATAGTATCTTTCTTTAGTGAAGTAAAGAGCACATGAGCTTGTTACATAAAACAAATACCTCCTGCCTCCATCCACAGCAGTTTCAGTTTTATTTTGGTTTCAGAATTACTATTTGAACAGTGCCTGTGTAGCACTGCCTGTGCCCTAGCAGATGTTTGAGTAATACTAACACTCTGAAGTGTATTGTCTTTTATCTGGGATAAAAAATCTACTGTTAGTCCTGGATTTGATCACCTTACAGCTTCCCCAAACTCAAGGAACTAATGTCTTTCCAATTCTTTTCTGATTTTGTGTTTTCATGTTTCATATTTTCCCATCTCTTCTTCACCAACACTTATTTTCAGTACTTAAAAAATATTAATTACCTCCATCTTTTTCTCTTCTTGATATCTAACTTTTAAAAAAATATTTCTTCTTCTTGTTCTTGTTCAGGTATCCTCTGGAATATCAAAAAGTTTGTGAAAAGGCCAGAGTCAGCCATCAAGAGGATCAATTAAGTTCAATGGACATTTATGTAAATGTTCTTTAATCCAGAGTCTATGCTCTTTCACAATAAATAAACTCTGGTCTCTTTGGCCAAAGTAAAGCTGAGAATGGAAGCCTTCACCCTGAGCAATTTTGGAAATAGCTTTTCTTTGTAGCAACATTTGGCTGTGGCACCTACCAGAAGAGAGTAGGAGAGAAATTCTGCTTGATGAATAGCAGTAGCCCTTCTGAGAAGCCCAATGCACAACTTCACAATTGAGGCCTCTTCTGGTTTGGGGAAAAATTTTGGAGAGTGGTTCATAATCTTCCAACCTGCAATGAACAGCTAAAGCTTTTGGGAAGGGGCTCTTTATATGAAAGAAAAGAGAGTAGTTGAGATGAAGGGGAAGGAAAGGAATGGAGAGGCAGGGAGAAATTAGGAATGTTGTATTCAGAGTCCTTCTTCCCAGCCTGGAGTCCCTCAGTTTTCATGCTGCCAGGCAGTAGGTAGAAGAAAAAATCTTTGTTTTAAGCAGCTGTGGAATTTAGTTTCTGGTATAGGTTCTCTACATGACTTGCAGATGGCCATCATCTTGCTGTGTCCTCACAAGGCAAAGAGAGAGGTCATAGCAAGCTCTATGCTATCTCTTTACAAAAAAACACCAATCCCACTGTGAGGGCCCCACCCTCATGACCTCTTCTGAAGCTAATGACCTCCTAAGTTCTCCATTTCTAAATACCCTCTCATTGTGTTTATTGCCTCAACTTTGAAATTGGAGTTGGGGAGTGGGTAATGGTACACAGTTCAGTTCACAGTAATCCTAGACTAAATAAAAAAGGTTGTGCATTTAGTGATGCTGCCACTGACACATCATTTGACTTAAAACAGATCATTCTATCAGTCTGAAATTCTATTGGCTGCTCTGTGAAATGACAGTGAAAATACATGATTGCCTGCTTGCTGCAGAATAGCTTGACTTTATCTGTAGGGGACAAAGCGGACACTTAAATAGCAATTAGAAGCTATAAGGAGTATACATTTCTTCTCAGATACTTACAAGTGATTGGTTTATTTAAAGAACTGTTTGAGTTTTCTCATTTTTTTCTTTCATGGTGGTGAATTTCATGTCAAGCTGGGTGTAAATATATCTGAAATCTGTTATCTAACTGTTAACATTTATTATCATCTCAAACTACAAGTTGATTTTCAATATCTTCAATGACAGCCGTTCTTGCCTTTGTGGCTGCCACAAAAATTTTATGGGAAAACAAGCCAGGCACCTCCTAGCTGATTCCTGACATGGATGTTATTTAACATGTATCCAAGCCATATTCTTCTTCTGGGATTATGCCTGGGTGTTTCCCCCCTCCCACCCCTGAAGTTAGGTACATATGCAGATAAGTCCTCAAATATCTGTGTAGGAAATAAGTTAAGAAGAGGAAGTCATGACAGAACTTCAAGTCCTTTATGGAAGAGACAATGCCCTCCTTCTTATGCCATTTCTCAGCATCTCACTCCTCTGAGATATAAAAGAGCTTCATATAAACTTCTGCTGAATTTATTTTGAACAGAAATCTGTAGCTGTGATGGGGTAGGGAAACTCGTGTTAGATTTGAGATAGACTAAGGAAGAGGATGTTATATTGTATCTTGTCTTATGGGACTCCAAAGTAGGATTACTCTTTTCTAACTCCAGGTACAAGAATCATTACTATTCTCTACTTTAATAATTTGTTGTATCGATCCATGATCCATTGCTGTGAATATGATTCAGACCCAACAACTGAGTGTTTGTCAAAGAATGAAAATGCACATGAAAAGAATTGTTTAAAGATAAATAATTATCTTTCTATTCATAAATCTATTTTTTTAATACTAAAAGTTTTACTCAGTATGGTGTTGTCATTTTATATTCCTGATGACTCTATTTTGCACTGATTGACCATATCAGAACTCTTCCTACCTTAGGGTATGTTTGTATGATCACCATACAGCAATTTAATGTTATGTGATAACTTGAGTGCTTGGCTCCTCGGCTGGGCTAGTTGTAGAAAACCATGGGGAAAAGCTTCAATAAACACAACAGGGAGTGATGTGAGCAACCCACAGACCAGTCTCTCATGCATCCATACCACAGTTACTGCACAGAGTTCTTGGGAGGAAAAAATGCAAATTAAATAATTTCTAACATCAAGTAATTTATTTCCAGGGATTTGCTTTACTTAGGTGTCTAGTGGACTGGTTTTGATGAAGTTTCCTGCTGCATGCCCAACTGAGATTCAGGCACCTTCTCATTTGTCTATTCAGTGATGCATAGAAAAATGGGAAAAATAAAAATAGTGTCTGAGATACATTTTTGACACTTTCAATACCCTTATTCCTAATTACAGGTACTTATCACCTACTTACTTCCCATGAATGCCTAACCTGAATCTAATTACCATGAAGCGTTGATATTAGCTAATACTTATTCCATACCTTCCTGTCAAATAGTGGATTTTCATATACCACCTTAGACCAGTGTGGAAAGGATCTTACATGTTTCACTTATATTACTGTATTTTAATTACTTTTAATCTTAACAGTCTCACTAAAGTTACTATAAACTGCAGGATAGCAGGACTGGCTTGTATGTCTGCTCCCTTGGGATACAGTGAATTATTATTCTCTATTTACCAGCTTCCTATAGGAGCTATGTATATGCTTACCCTCACACTTTGCCATGGTGTCTCTGTGATTTGGTACTTAGCCATATCACTTGCTTTGACCAACCTAATATTAGTGGACAAGAGCTGAGTAGACTCTTGAAATTCACTTGTACGGTTGACCCTCTTCTCTTGTCTTTGACATCAGAAGAACTACATTGCATTGCTCCTAATCCAAGGATGATGAGTGATACTTGGAACAGGACTAGAATAGAATCAGAGCTTGGAGTCAAACCTTGTTACACCTGGCTTAGATCCATTGAACCTTAGATGATCTGCAGATATATGTGGTAAAAATAAAAGCTTATTTTTGTATATCACTGAGATTTTTCTGGTGGCTTATTTTATAGTATATATACAACTATATATTTATTACAATGTTTAAAACATAGTAAGTACTTAAATGTTTGTTGAACATGAACACAATGACTTATTCAAATCAACTCATTAAACAAATAAACACACACAGACACACACACACACACACACACACACACACACACTTTGGGTAGATGCTACTGCACTCAATTATCATGAACAAATGTGGGAGTTTTTAAGAAAACCAATAAATACAACATAATATGTCCCCATCACGTGACTGAGTACTGACTGAAATTGTTAAATAAAGAAGGTGATATATCTCCTACTTTGTGGGAAAAAAATCTAGTTGGAATGACAAAGTGAAATCATGAAACAAATGGAAGAGTTAAGCACAAATATGTTTATCAGATATTCAGTAAAATTCCAGAAAAGGTGGAGATCAGTGTAGACCAGAGAAGGAATCATAGAAGGGTGATTCTCAAACAGCACTTCTAAAAACTTACAGGATTTAGGTAGGAGGTGGGAGGAGTCATTCTAGTCAGAGAGAGGAACACACTGAAAGGGGTTCAGGCAGTAGAGAGTGACCTGTGTTGGTGGAAAAACAGATATATTTGGAAGTAAAGCAAAAAAAGAAAAATAAGATCAATGTGCATTCTTTGAGTAAGATCAGATACTGAGGGACACTGAAGACGAACTAAGAGTCTGAAAATGCTCTGTATGGAAACCAGAGAATATAGACCTATCTTGGGCAAACAGAGTGATGTGGTAAAAGAAAAGTTGCTCTAGCAGGAGTTCTTAGAGTTGTTTGGAGAGAGAGAAAATGACAGTCATAGAACAAGGGTGATAGGTGGTGGCCCTCTGTAAAGCTTGGACTCATAACCTGGGATTTCGTTTTGTACTACTGAAGATATTTTGTGTGTTCTCCAAAGTTATCACTTTCTCTATTACGTAAATTTTGAAGTGAATTTAGAAAGTCAAGCAGGAGGACGCTAAATTATTAGGAATGAACAATACTTTGGTACACCTTGACTTTCAGCTAGACACATTTCTCTGAAATATATTCATCATTTGAGTCACTGATTTTAAAGACCACATCACCCAACTGATGGGCAAAGGAAAGAGTTCATTTAAGCTGTTCTTCAAGGAAATTGGAAGAAAAGGTTATGTCATATTTAGGATTATTTTCTGTATGTGCATGGTTATAAATACTATGTTATACTGATAGAATTTTTCAGAGGGACATTTTCCAACCTATTACCAATGTCTTTGTTTATGTGTTCATTATATATCTGGTAAGTTGCCTCTGTTGCTTTTAATTTAAAATCTACTTTTGTAATATGAAAATGTAGAGCTGGAGGGGACCTCAGAGGAACCTCATATCATCTTGCCATTTTCAGAAGTGGAAACAGTTGTCTTAGTAGAGGCTATGCGAGCTGGAGAGCTTATTTCAGTGTTTCTTCTTAACTGTACCACTGTTCACTTATCACTTGAAGCCTTAAAGGCTTACAGTCACCCCTGGCTTCTCCCCCTCTCTTATTCTCACTTGCTATTGATTCTGAAACTGAAATACCTCTTGTTTCTGACTTGTCCTTTAAACTCCTTTGAAACACTCTAATTTAAACCTCCATTGCCTCTTACCCAGATGATGTTAATAACCTTATATTTTCTGTGTCTCTTTCCTCCTTTTTCATCCATCTTACACATTGGCACTTCCTGCAAGTCACCGCTTATACAACTCCTGATTTAAAATATAAACTCTAAATATAACTGTATGTCAAATAAAATTCATAGTCTTTAACATTCATAACAACATCCTTTGATATGACCCTAATCTACTTCTCCAATCTTAATGCCTAGTATATATGGATCTGGCTCATATTTGCCAACTTCTATAATAACTTACATCACTAGAACTAATATTTATAATGGTAATTCTGAACAAAATATCCTAATTTATATTTTTATATTATATTTTATACTATATTTTTATACATACATACATGTGTATTTAAATGTGTGCATAATCTGATTTTAAAATATTACCATCATAAATGGTTCCAACTTATAACATTTTGATAATTGAAAATTATTTTGTATAGAATGCTTTAAAATTTTAAAAAGCATAGTTATTGTAAGTAGACTATCCAAAATATTGCTCTTTTTCTTCATTTACATTAAGAACTTATCTCCCTTAAATACTAATTTTGATAGAGAATCACAAAGTTTTCTCAAATTTCAATTGATATTCATTTGCCTACATTATGTCACAATAATGTTTTTCCTTTGAGAAGCAAAATTATTTCCATAAACTAGTTAACATGTATCATATGATCCCATAGAGTTGTTCCTCTTAATGTTGAACCCTTGCTCAAAAATGGCAAGTATTCCCTTGTCATAATTAAGAACTTGGGCTCTGAAGGCAGATTGACTGAGCTGTAAACTTTGTTCTTCCTCTTAGTAGTTTTATGACTTTAAGCAGATCGTGTAATTTCTGGATGCTTCAGTTTTCTCATATAAAAATAGGGCTACTAATACCCCATAAGTTTTTTGTGAAGATCAATTGAGACTATACATATATGGGTCTCTGAAGAGAATCTGACTTACAGCCATCACTCAATAAGTACAAACTGTTATTATTAACAACTACCTGACCCAAAACTTTATATTAACTGTCAGATATCCCCTTGAGCTATTTTATTGTCAAGTTCTATTTGAAAATCATAGCATTTACCAGAAAGTTTCTAAAGACCTTCTGCCTTATGTTTTAGTTAAATAGACTGGAATTTACCCAAGAAAATAATTCCGTACTCTTTTAATAATATTAGGTCAAGTAGGTAATTTTTGTAAGAATAAAATGATTTCTTTGGACTCTTGAAAGTAGGTGTTAATGCCTCTAGGTACAGATTTCTTGACATTAGAGTCTGTTCAAGGATTTTTTTCCTCCTAATCATCAAGGTTGTAGTGCTGCCTAACGAGGACTTTGAATTATTTCAAGACAAAATCAGAGGCTTCAGAAAATAATTTGTCTGGATATTTTCTTTATATCTATCAGCTTTGTACTTGATATTAGAGATTAACCCTTTGAATTGTAGATACATTATACCTAAGCTGCTCTTGTTGATAGAAAAAAGAAATGCCTTTACAAACTCTACTTCAATGGCTGTTAAATGTTGCTATATATCAGAATCATTGGAGGACTTTTAAAAATAATGAATGATTCTGGTTGAGTATTTTTTGAGTAAAGCTGGAGAATTTGCTGTTCTAAAAAATTCATATGTGATGCTGATGCTGCTATCTGGAAACCACACTTTAAGAACAACTGCCCTATGTCATTCAAAGTTGTCTACTTACTTTCACACCATTGTCTTCTCTTACACCTGTTTATTATTCTTTTCATAATGGCTAAGTTTTTATTGCTCCCTTTGCTTGGGAGAGAGCTTGGGCTTCCATTGTGTGCATTCTATAACTGGTATTAAAATTTCTTGAAATTTACCCTGCTTCAGACATTGAGGAATCAGATGCAGTTGAGAATAATACTTTTCTTGCTTAGGTTCACTTTCCAGCTATTCATTCTCTCCACTCCTTTGATTATATCTTCTCTGGTTAGTTGATGATGTTTTGATTTCCTTCTTTTTTTTACCCCACAGCCTAGTACTTACTTGTTTATAGTCTATTATTATTCACTATTACTTTCTCTGGATTATTTTTGTCTGCATAAACTGATTATAAATTTTTTGATAGTAGAGAATCTTTTCATATATCTGCTGTTTCAGCACAGTCCTTAGAAAGTAAATTTTGCTATTTATTATGTGCTGATTCGTTTTCAAAATTCTTCTGATAGAGCTTTTTATGATATCAACTAATGCACAGGCAAAATGTAAGTAAGTATGAATGGTCATGTGTAAGACAGCCAGATTTAGTAAATAAAAATACAGGACTCCAAGTTAAATTTGAAATTTAGATAAACAAAGGATATTTTTTAGCATAAGTATATTCCATGCAATATTGGGGACATACTTATAATAAAATATTTTGTTTTTCTGAAATTTAAGTTCAATTGAGCATACTATATTTTATTTGGCATCCCTTTTCATAGATCTTCAGAGCTTCACTTTTTAAAACTTCATTAATAAGGCCATCTGAACATATCTTGCTTCCAGAAATACCTCTTCTATAGTGTCTTAGCAGTGTAACTTTGTGCATGGCACCTAATCTTACTGAGCTTTAGTTGACTCATCTAATGAATACTGATAACGATTATAATTGCTCAAGTGTGTACATCATAATTTCTCTAGGGTTATTTTTTTTCAATGTAAATAGTTATTAGTGTAAATACACACATATGCTGACAATTACTATTCTTGTGAACTGGTCACCTAGATAAGATCCAAAGTATTATAATTCAAATATGTATATAGCACATATTATCTTTCAGGCTCATGGTAGCTACTGTTAAGTCATGTTTCTGCCCTCAAGAAGCTTAATGAAGTGTCAAGTTCTGAATGTGTAAGACCTTGTCTAAGAAATAGGTCGTTAATAATTTTAGAGGTCCTGGGCTCATAGCTTTTGGAGCCAAATCAGCTGGTGAAGAGGGACAGTGAAAAGCCAGACCTTGGGTATTTTCTTGGCTCAGGTTGCTTCTGACCAGATGGGTCCCATCATTATGTTTTTCATATGCTACTACCATTATGATCACACAACTGCAGTTACTGAAATTGAACTCTGGTGTCAATTGTCTAAGCTGATCTCATTGGCAGAGAACCAGAGATCTGACTACAAGGTGTGGCCTGAGAGTTTTATATTAAAATAAGTAAGTAAGGTTCTGATGTATAAAAACTTAATGGTTAACAGGTATCTTGGAACAAGTCCTCATAAAATTGGAGTATAGAAATCAAATTCCTGGAAGGAAACTAGGGACACCAATAAAATTAATTCATAAGCATGAGACAAAATTTGTTATTCATCACTAATTTTTCAAGGCTTTTTTTCTCCCAGAAATATGGGTAATTGTTTGGTTAAATCTCAAGGAGAAGAGAAAAGAGAAAGTTTGCATCAACTCTAGCCTGTTGCATTCGACCTGATGCCCATAGAGTGACCTAAGTTTGCTTTCAATTTCTGAATTTCATACCTGCGTCCGCTAACATGAACTCTGTGATTCTGGTGTATTTGACCCCTTTTTAAAAAAATGAATGGTTCTACTTTGTGGTTTAATTATGTTGAAAGGAGATCTGTGAATGTTTAAAGGTCTGAGAAGTATCTTAGTTTCAAACTGTGATGTTTTAGTAAATAATAAATGAGGATTTCCTAACTATTAACAATTATTTCTCAGCCTAGAGAAAATTTTCAGCTTCTTTCTTAGAGTTTGCAAGTTTCTTCACAGTTTTTAATTTTAAATTTATTCTCTGTTGGTGAACTAAACACTACTTTCTTCCTTTTTCGGTTCCTGATGTCATATGTGCTTCTCAGTTGGGCTGTACTTGTCAACTCCCTTTCATGTTACTACTGCGGATTCTTTCCAAATGTGTTCATTTGTTAATATAATATTATTGTCACCCCAAATGTATACTGTTTTTTCTTTTCTCTCATCACATTTTTAAACCTTCTTTTGTTGTAAAATTACAAGTCAAGCAATGGTTGTGTCCATGCCCTCTCACTTAATAAATGGTTACATGCAAGCTCTTATCTTGTATAGTTACATTTTGTGGCATGCATATTTGTTCACAGCAAAAACTTGTCTACAAACAGTTTAATCATTTTCCACCCATTCTTCAAATTGAACATAGCTCCAAAATATGTGTTTTGGAAATAAAAGAAAGTAAAAACAAAAACAAAACAAAAGACTCTTACCTCTTGGTAATTAAGGAAATATGGAATAAAAGAGAATGTTTGTGGCCTTTTAGTAGGAATTATTAAGAATTTGTAGTTCAACTCCTCCTCTTTTGAGTGGAGTTTCACACCAACTGTAGCAGTATAACTATGAGTCTTTGACTTAAATATTTATAGAACTAAATATTTTACCAATCTTCTTTATGATCCATCCTAATGGCAACAATCAAGGAAAAATAATAAGTACTAAAATCCAGAAATTAGTTATTTTAATAGTTTCCATCAGTTCTTATATTAAGACACTGAAGAATCTATATATTTCCATGTTTTGGATCAGCAGGATAGAAGTTTTATCCTTATGTACAACTGGTTTTAATTTTTGACAGAACTGTATATTCAAATCAATACAGAGTTTGACTGATTTCACTTCTATGAAAACAACTGAACCATATCAAATGCATAATTGCCATCATCTCCTGATTACAAAACATTTGGGGACTTCCGTGGTGGTCCAATGGTTAAGACTTTACCTTCCAATGCAAGGTGTGCAAGTTTGCTTCCTGGTCAGGGAGCTAAGGTCCCACATACCTCTTGGCCAAAAAACCAAAACATAAAACAGAAGCAGTATTGTTAAAAATTCAGAAAAGACTTTTAAAAAACTGGTCCACATCAAAAAATATTTTAAAAATATTTGACTGAGAAATAATTTTCAAAAAATATATACTCCTGGGATCTTAGACTTGTTGGAGTAAGAAAAACAGTGTTACTTTCATTATCTCAATTTCTCTTTAAAATTCTCAAAATCTTTTCTGAATATGGTGCTTCACACCCATACATTTATTCCTTAAAGTTTTATTAATTTCCATAGGTAAATAAGTAAATCCTATAAAAACTTTGAAACCAAAGTAAGTAGGTTCCATAACTAGAAATCTGAGTGCCAGATATACTGCAGGAAAAGCTAGTTTGAGAAGAGAAATTACCAATTAGTGAATAAACATATATGAGGGAAAAATAAATAAATAAATCAAGAAACAACTATAAGGAAATCCAACAGAAGATAGCTATCAACATCTTAAGTGGGAATTTGGGGTAAGATGCAACAGTAGGGTACTGACAGAGGGGTGAAGTTGAGGTTGTTGATCCACCAATTTCCTAAAATCTTCAAAAAGTACAGTTAATTTCAATCCATTCTAAGAAATTGTGCCTGTATTTTCTGGTTTACTAAGTACAGATGACATGCTAAGTATAGTGAGATAATTTTCACTAATTATCAGTTTACTAATTATCAGTTTCTTTGGGCAGTTGTTCAAAGAAAAGCTTCTTTTCATATGATATATATTCCTTGGTAAATATCTTTTCAAATTGTTTGCCCATTTAAAAAAAATTGTGTTGTTTGTATAATTAGGTTGTTTGTATAATTATAGTTGTAGAAATTTTTTTCTAAAAATACATGTAGATATTAATTCTTTGAATAATATATATTTTGCAACTATTTTGTCCTATGGCTTGATTTTACCTTTTTCTAACAGTTAAAGTGTCTTTCAAACAGTGAAATATTTTTTGTGTGTATTCTAAGAAATCTTTGCCAAATCTGATGCCACTATTTTTTTCCTATATTTTCTTCTAAAAGTTTTATAGTTATCCCTCTTATGTTTAAGTCTGTGGATCATTTTAGGGTAATATTTTGTATATCATGTGAGGTAACACTTGAGTCTCATTTTCCCCCTATATACATATTCAATTATTCCAGCAACATTTATTGAAAAGAGTATATTTTCTTTCTTGAATTACCTTGGCACTTTGGTTAAAATCAGTTGTTCAATTTGTAGAGACGTGGATGGACCTAGAGACTGTCATACAGAGTGAAGTAAGTCAGAAAGTGATAAACAAGTATTGTGTATTAACGTATATATGTGGAATCTAGAAAAATGGTACAGATGAACTTGCTTGCAATGCAGAAATAGAGATACAAACGTAGAGAACAAACGTATGGACCCCAAGGGGGGAAAGTGGTGTGTGGGGGGGTGATAGTGGGATGAATTGGGAGATTGGGATTGACACATATATACACTAATATGTATAAAGTAGATAACTAATAAGAACCTGCTGTATAATAAAGTAAATAAATTTTTTAAAATTAATTGTTCACACAAGTCTGGGTATATTTCTGTTTCTCTGATTTTTCCTTATTTTTTCTTATGTCAATGCCACCATGAATTGATTATTGTGATTTTATAGTAAATCTTGAAATCAGGGAGACAAAATTTGTTGTTTTTCAAAATTGATGTGGCTATTTGCACACACACACACACACAAATATTTCACCTATACCAAAATGTAAAATCTATTTGCATTTCATATATATTTGATATTTAGCTTCTCAATTTCTTCAAAATGCTACTGGAGTTTAAGATTACATTATAATTTATAATCAATTTGAGGAGAATTGACATTTTAACATATAGGTTGGGCTTTAATTTTTCTCAGCAAAGATTTGTTTTTTTGTATTTTTGTAATATATCTCCATGTATTTCATGGTTTTCACACAAATGTGAAAGATACTTTGAAATTTTAGTTTATAATTTCCTTGCTAATATATAGAAATATTATTATTACATATTGATCTTGAATCTTGCAAGTATGCTAAGCTCTTATTAGTTCTGGTAGCTTTGTTATAAATGCTTTAGGGTTTTCTATTTATTTTTCCAAAATAAAAAAAGGTTTTACTTCCTCTTTATTTTGTACTGTTTTTATTACTCTTCTGACACCCTTCCCCACTCTCCCCTTTCCCCCCTTTCCTCTCCTTTTTCTGGCCTTATACACTGATTAAAACTCCTATACAATCTTGAATAGAAATTGTGAGAGGGAAGCATCTTGCTTTGTTCCAGTAAACTCTGTAGTAAAGTCTTCTATTTCATTCCCAATATCAATAATTTATGTTTCTTCTTTATTTGGAATTTCAATTTACCTAGAGATTTTTATACTTTCATTGAGCTTTTCAAACAACGCCATTGATTTCATAGACATTCCATGTTATTATTCTGTTCTCTATTTAATTGATTTCTACTTTTAATCTTCAATATATTCTTTCTGCTTCATTTAGGTTGAATTTCTTTTTCTTTTTCTAGGTTCTAAAGTTAAAATCTTAGATAATTGCTTTTGGACTTTTATTATTTTCTTATGTAAACATTTTAGATATATCTAAAATTTTCTCTAGGTAGGTATTGCTTTAGTTTCATTCTACAATTTTCGTATATTTTTTTCTCATTTTGTTTTTATTTACTTCAAATTATTTTCTATTTTTTCTCATGAATTTGTCTTTGATTCATAGATCATGTATCAGTTCATTGTTAATTTTTAAATATTGGGGATTTTACTGGTATCTTTCTATTATTTATTTCTAGTTTAATTCCATCGTAGTAAATGAATATGCTCTTTTTAGTTAATACTTTTAAAATTATTGAGACAATATTACAGCCTAGACTATGTTTTTCCATGTGTCCTAAAAAAAAATAATGTGCATTGTGCTGTGATTATCATTGAATGGCAATTAAGTAAGGTTGTATGTTAGTGTTATTCAAGTCTTCTAGATACTAATTTCCTCTTTACTTGATCAATTACAAAAAGAGTAGTGTTTAAATTTTAAGCTCTACTTGTGGTTTGTTCATTTTACCCTATCCGTTATATTAGTTGATTACTTTGAAATTTATACTACTTGTGAATCATTAAGCTTCTAGGAGATGTAAGCCACTGTTTATCAAATTTGGGAAGTTTTCAGTCAGGATTTCTTCAAATACTTCTTCTTTTTTCCCTTTATCTCTCTCATTTCTCTCTGGGGTTCCCATTACGATATGTTGACATGTTTGATGGTGCCCTACAGGTCTCTGAAACTCTAAACTCTGTTCCTTTTTTATTTCCTATCCATTTTGTTTTTGATTCCTCAGACTGGATAATTTCAATTGACTCTTCTTTAATTTGCTCATTCTTTTCTTCTTCTGGTTCATATGTGCTGTCCAGGCTTCTAATATATTTTTAAATTTCAGTTATTATACTTCTCGACTCTAGAATTTCTATTAGGATCTTTGTATTATTTCTATTTCATTCTTTATGTTCCCTATTTTATGGAGACATAATTCTCATACTTTCCTTTAATTCTTAGGAATGGTTTTCTTTATCTCTTTTGATGTACTTAAAGTAGCTATTTTGTTTTTATTTTTTGTCCAGTAAATCCAGCATCCTGGCTTCTTAAGGGGCATTGCTTACTGATTGCCTTTTTTCTGATTGTATGGGACATACTTCATTGTTTTTTTTTTTGAATGTTTCATAGTATGTTTTTGTTGTTGAAAACTGGACATTTTAAATAACATAGTATGGCAACTCTGGAGTTCAGATTATTCCCCCTCACCTGTGGCTTTGTTGTTAATACTTGTTTTTACTTGTTTGTTTAGTAACTCTTCTGAGCTAATTATTTAAAATCTATATTCTTTGTACTATGTGGCCACTGAAGTCTCTGCTTCACTACTTTTGGTGTTGTCCTCATTACTACCATGGTCACCTTTCCAGGTTTCTGATGATTCACTTAGTACCCAATCTTCTGCGAGGTATCAAAGTACATTTTATTTATTATCAGTTTTAGTTTAGATATACTGCAAAAATTTTTCCTTGGCTAAAATTATTACAAATCTTAATAGTTCAGTTCTTTCTGCTTTCACAATTGTAGTCTTTTCCTCAAAGAGTTAGGATGAGCAGTGCAATACCAGTTTATTTTTCATGGAAAAAGCCCTTATAATTCTTTCTGTTAAATAACCTCTGTTGGAATCACTCACTCCAGTCCTTTAAATGTAAAAGAGTTACATTTAAACCTCACAAGGAAGACTTTAGGGTTCTCAATCTAGCCTTTAACCAAGAAGCTTCTCCTACATCTCAATGGATTTTTATATTAAATTACTAGATTATAGAGAGAAAGTAGGTTGTTATTCCCAGAAGTACACAGTGAATTGAAAGCCTCTGAGCCATCCCTAAATTCTGTTCAATATAACATATTCACATAACAAAATATTGTGAGGACATTAAGGTTGCTGTGGGATCATAGTCATCCTAAATCCTAAAGAACTTGATCATAGATGTGATAACTACTTTGAGAAGGTTTTAGGTTTTGGTATAGGTGAAAAATTTCTTTTTTTTGTTTGTGTGCATGTTTTGTTTTATTTTATGTGATTGTTTTAGGTAAATAACCTTTCTTTCAATAAATTTATGTTACTCTTGCAGATAGTTTTAAAATGAAACAAATATACACCTACAAATATATTCACCCTACTCTTCTTGGTGAATGTTTATTCCAGTTATATACTCTTAATTTTGAATAGTGGAAGTGATGGTTTGTGATTTGGGAAACTAGGGGATGTAAGTACCAGGTATTTCTGCTTTGTTCTTTTGGGATGTTCACTCTTGGAATTCAGCCACTATGCATAAAGAAGCTCAAGCAGCCCACGGAGAGGCCCACATAAAGAAGAACTAGTGATCTTGCTCACAGCTCTGGCTGAGCTTCCAGCTGACAGCCAGCACTAACATGCACATCAAGTGAGGCAGCCATCTCAAAAGTGGATCTCCAGGCCCCAGTTAAATAGCAAAGTTTATTTTTGTAGATTCTTGGTCAAATTGATGATTTGTGAGTAATTATTGTTGTTATTTTCAGACACCTAGTTTTGGGATTGTTTGCTACACAAAAATAAACAGCTAAGAGATTTTGGTATCTGGAAGAAAGACATTGTTGTGAGAAAAAAAAAAAAAAGCCAAGATAGGTAGCTTTAAAAGATTTTTGAAGCTGGAATAAGAGAGACCCTTGTTATAGTCATGAAAAGTTTGTCAAAACAGTTTCTTGCAATAATGTAAAAAATGCAAAATGTATCCTTCAGACTAGATAATTAAGCTAAAAGGATTTTAAGTCAGAATATTGAAAGTATCATCTGGCTTCTTTTTGCTGCTTGTACTGCCAATAACAAAAGAAGAGGACAGAACAACACAAAGGATACTCTGCTAAATATCTAAATCAAGACCTCCTGGATTTGAAAATAAATTATTTCTCATCCCTAGCTTCTCCTGAGCATTATTCTGAGATTAAGAAAGGGCCTCAGGTGAAAAGCACATCCATGGAGAAAATGTTCTATTCTATGTTTTACAGCCTTGGAATGATCCATGGTGTTGCCTCTTAGGACTGTTCAAATAGAAAAAAATGCCCTGTAAGGAGATTAAGGGCATGTCTTACAGAATTTCTTGATGAAATAATAGGATTTCTAAGACTTTTAATGATATTTTTCCAAGGCAGTCTCACACAGAGTCCCAGAAAGAGAAGAGCTTATCTTGAAGATATTTGTGGGTGTGGCATTTGTGTAATGGAGTGGATTATAAATTATCATATTAGAAGACCATAATGTATTTTATAAAATTATATCATAAAGACTTAAAGGATAGAAATTGTACAAAATGAAAAATACCTTTCAATCCTAAACTTATGCAGGTAGGAAGCAGAGTGAAAAATTACTCAGTTATAAGCATGGGTCACTTTTTGTGGAAAAGGAAGATTGTCTTACAACTAAAATCCCAGAAAGTGGAGCCTATAAACATGGGAAACAACTTCTTGAGAGAAGAGTTGAGGTCTAATCAAGTCAATGGCAGCAGGGATCTGCTGGATTTCAGAATTGCTATGAAACCGTAATTGCTCTCTTTCTATTATTGTCTACATTTTTGAGTGACAGTGTCCACAGCAATTACCCTAGGCCTTTTTCACCACTGTATGTTGTATTTATGGAGAAGAGAACTTGTTTCATTATATCTTCATATTGAGAGGAAACTGAACCTGATTTAGATAACTAGATGTAGACTTGGAGCTGATGCCATAATGGCATGAGACTTGAGAAACCTGATGTAGAGATAAATGTAGTTTGTATGTAGAAGAAACATAAATTGTTGCTAAAGGTTGGACAATGGAAGACTGAATTTTCCCAAGATTGGTCATCCATGGCCTTAGTGGATATTTTTGATGCTCACAAGCTGCACAATATGGAGGAAGTGAGGCTACATAAATTCTGAGGCTAGATTATAAATATGCCATAAACTTTTGCCTTTTGCTTTGGGGATGCTCACTGTTGAAAACCAGCTACTATGGTATAAAGAAGCCCAAATAGCCTATGAGAGAAATGTTCATTTACAATGTGGCAACACTGATAGGCCAAATACAGAAGTCTGTCCAACAACTCAGCTTAGACCTCAGGTAACATCTAGCATCAACTGCCAGTCATATGAGTGAAGATATCTCCAGATGATTCCAATAAAGGCTGAGTCATCAACCAGTCTTTGAATTTTCCCAGATGAGCTTGCAGACACTGAAACAGGAGCAGGACATCTATACTGCTCTTCCTCTCCCAGTTTCTGGGAGTTTCAGAGATTTCATGAATATCATAAAACGATTGTTTTACACTTTTCTTTTTTGTTTGCTGTTGATTGTTATATATCAATAGTATCTTGAGCATCTTGCCTTATTTCTTTGTTTGCAACTATCAGTGCACATCCTTCCAAATGAAAAGAGATTTTATGTTTACAACAGAAGTAGTCCCTTGATAGCCAGTAACTTAAGAATGAAAATCAGTGGGAGCAATTTTAGACAACAAGAAGTAGAGGTTAAGAGAAGAAATAACAGGGTGACAAGGAACCAGCAAGAAAGGAAGAAGGAAGCTGGAGATTTAACTTCTAGAGAACTCTAGCTTCCTCAGCAATCTTGAAAACATTTTGAAAATCTTCAGTGGTCATTGGAATGGTATAAATAGTAATCCATTGTTTAACTTTATCTATTTATTTTAAAATACAATTTCTGTCCAGTTAAACTTTGTATGCACAGATATATGCACACGCCATTCTCTCTGCTTTTTTTACTCCACCATTCTGATGGCTACCTCTATTACATACACTATATCCTACTCAAAAAAGGCAAAGATAAGCTATAGACTTCATATGGGATTGAACACTCCCCCAGATGCTAGCAATCTGGTTGAGAAACAAGTATAGTAGCACCATGATGGGGAGACAATTTCATATTAAAAACGGGGCTGGAAGAAAAGGGCAGGAGACTAAATTGGTGGAATTTAGAAATATTTTTGTAACAGAAGCTTAAAAAAATCTCAGTAGAGATCTAGACTATAAAATAAAAAAACTGAGACATCTTGATCTAAGTGCGGATGGACATGTTTGAAATTCTGTGGGTCAACTCTCTCATACACATCCTGGTAGACACAGAGACTCACTGATCTATGAGGAACACAGTTGAAAACACAAACCACAGAGTTAAGCAATCTATACAGTTTTGTCCTGCTCCAATAATCACTTTATGGCTAATGGACGATAACTAACACACAGAGGAATAGGTTGAAGCACACATGAGCTTGGGTGAAGTCTTGCAACCGAGCAGGATAATATTCAGTATGCTTGATATGCTTCAAATAAGCTACAAGAGAAGACTTCTAAGTTCCAAAATACGTGCCCATCTGCCCCATTACATCTGCCAGTGGTGCACGGTTAGTTAGAAATGACACAATTGAAATTAACTCCAGCAGGGATCACAAAGAACAAGTCATTTTTAACCAATCTCAATTTCTTCTCTGACAGACTTAACATACTGCTGTGATCAGGATTCAATAGACAGAGCTGAATTACAGTGAAGCATTTGCCACAGTCCTTCGTGATAGTCTAGTCTATTACAGGGACTGAATGGTGTTTAGGTAGAATAGAATCCAGTCCAATAATCATTCATATTGTACTGGTTACCAGATCACTGTCAATCTGAGTAATGTTTCTGAACATTTGCCTCAGACCGGAAACCTCCATCCAGTCCTTTCCACATCAGTGATTTAGATGACCATATAGGATTGTGTCAAAAGAACAGACAAATATGTTAGATGACAGAATGAGGATCCCCAAAGTTCCTGAAAGACTGGGTCCAAAGATAATTCCAATAATATGTAATTTAACAAAAAAAATTCATTTGATCTGTTAAAGCCAACTACTATAAAACTAGAGCAGATATAACTTAGCAGAGACACATATAAAATTCACTACAGATTTTTAGGAACAGTAAACTCAGTGTGAATTAGAACAGCGACATGACCATTCCAAAACCATTTAACCATTTTTAACCATTTAAGCATTTTTGGTGCTCATGTCGTTTGGAACAACTCTTCAGGATGCAGTAAAAAATAAATGGGTAATGGAGTTTTATAATAAAGATGTATAATGGTATTTACATAACAGATAAATAGTAATTATAAAATGGAATCCCATTCTGCACTGAAAATACATTAAGTTACATGCAACATTATTAATAAATCTCAGAAATAAAATAGTTACTGAAAATGCAAATTATAGGAGAATTGAATATAATTCCATTTATACAAGTTCTTAAAATTTTCAGAACTGTAATATATTATTTAAAATAAAAGTGTATATATATATATATATATGTATATATATATATATATATATATAGAGAGAGAGAGAGAGAGAGAGAGAGAGAGAGAATAAAAATCAATACTAAAGACCTGTAGCTGCTTCTGTGTGAGAATGGAGTTAACAGTTTTACAGAAGGAAGCACACACTAAACATAAAAGTGTATTTTGTAGACTATGTTTTTGATAAATGTGTTTCATTGAAATGGTTCCTTTTATTTCTTGCAAATCCTTAGTAAACATACCTTTGTCACTTTTAATATTTTGTAAAGGCAATTATTAAAAATAATTGCTAAAATCTTAGGATATGTAGAAACCTTATTATACAAACAAGGATTAAGCACTCTTCTGAGGCAAGAATTTAGTTCAAATTATTTCACCTTCGTTAATGGGAACTTATTTTAAGAATACATGTGAATTACCAACAAGTGTCTTAGCAGCCTCCAAAATCTGGGAGAAATGCAATGTGACTCAGGATGTTGTGCAGGTCTGGGGACCCAGTGAACTCAGCATCCCTTCAGGGTCCAGGATTGATTGTTCCTACTCTTTATTTCTTCTACTGAAGGCCCCAAACTGATCCCTCCTTCTGCTTACTCTTATACTACTACATACTTGGTTCTGCATGCCCCCACATAACCAGATACCCACAGAAAGAGCTTCTGATTGGTTGCATAGTTACTGTCCATTACAGATTGTCCTTGAAAAAAGACCATTTTCTGAACTTCTGTGAAATCAACAGGGCCTTGTTCAAGTCAAGCCCTGTCCTTACTTACTTAAGTAAACACATTCATCTTTTGTTTCCCACAAAAGGGGATTGCAAGTATGGCAGTCATTGTCATGTCCTGGTCATATGGAAATATATAATGGCTATGAAGTTCTCTATATGATCATTCTTTTAAACTTGAAATTTAATAACTATCACTTTTCCAAGGGTCATGCATTTTCATCCATCAATGTGTTATGATCCTTGTCATTGCATATAATATTTGTGAATATATGAATTTTGCTTGGTGAATACAAAAATTAATAAATGAATATTAAACCAAAATATTTATGCATTTGAGGAAGGTGATTATGTCTGGAAAATAACAGGAATTAACATATCAGCCCCTTTGATTTTGAAGAATGGTCCATCTTATTGTCACAAAGAACATTGTACATACAACTACCTGAAAACTCAGGTTTATTCCAAACTTACAGGCGCACAATATCAGGTAGAGTCCAATAATTTTTTTCCCCAAGAAATCAAGGAAGGAAAACTCAATTCTGCAGGACTATCAGACAAAGATAACTGATTCTGTTTCCCCTAGACATTTATTTATCCTGAACCAAGAAATTGTATTAATAGGAAATCTCATCCCATCTTCAGTGTAACTTCAGATATCATAACTAAAACACCATGTAGCTTGGGTACAGCAATAGTAGATTATAGTATAATCTTTCTAAAATAATTTTAATTTGCATACATTTTATTGTGTTATATGTTTAACTATGTGTGTGTGTTTTCTGAGCCCTGGGATTTAAGTAATCTTGTACCACAGGGAATATGACCAAATTTCTCTCTTCAGTCCATACTTTAAAAAATATTGGGATGAATATTTTCCAATAACTAATGTATGGAACTCCTTCCCATTAGTCTCTGAGCCTTCAGCTCTCAGAGCAATACCCCAGATTTCACATTGTCAAGACTGACTTTGTTTTGCAAATCACAATCCTCCTCCACTGAAATCCAATTCCATTTAATAACTTTAGGATTCAGATGTTATACTAGAAGACAATCACTATCACATTGTCCTGATTTCTTGGAAGAAGATAATCCCAAACACTCATGCATTATAGTTTCAGTGAGATGGCACAGCATCTAGTACAGAATAAGGGATTAAATTCATTGAAACTATACAGAAATGCAAATCCTATCATTAAGGTATTAGTGAAATACATATTCATCTGATGGATAAAATTAACTTAATTTCTCTTGACCATGGATAGATTTACATGCATTGAGGCTGGATATACAGGTGGGGGTCATAATATTTCTGCTCTGGGGACAAGAGATGATCTGGTTGAAAAATAAGCAGAGTTTTAAAAGAATTTCTTAAAAATCTGAGTAAGCATATGAAGATATCTAAAGAAAAATATTTTAATTAATTAACTCTGTTTATATTCAATAATTTTCAAGGTTACTGCTGTTACAATTACAGGCATATTTTTTGGTGGAGTGTGAAATTCCATCCCTTTTTCCATCCTAATTCTATGTATGATTATGATAAATTGAAAAAAAGTCAATTGAGACAAATTAAATATCGTAGAGATGTGATGGATAGATGATAGATTTATAGAGATTTTAATAATGTGATGAAGCCAATATGGAACCTCCTTCTACCTCCACAAGTCTAGATACTGACATCTTTCTCTGAAGAGAATTTGTTTTGCAGATTTGCCACATCAGTCATGTAAGGAATATAACTTATTTCATCATCTGGAGATCCCAGAGCCCCTGAGATTCTAGATTTGTCTCTAGAAAGCATGCTTACCACCTGGAGAGAAAGAAGTGAAAGGGAGCCTTGGAAATATTAATAATCCATGTTGGAGAGAGAGAGAGAAAAATAAATGTACATTGTGGGAGAGAAGACTTTCCTACTACAGTGGTTCCCTTCATTAAATAAAATGGGCAGGATCCCCAAAGAAAGTTTGGCAGGTACTCTACACTGCACAAGACAATAATGAGGGGGAAGAGGTGAGGTCACCTTACCAGCTGATGTCACTTGTAGGTTTTTTTCTGTCTATTAATAAAATATATCCCAATGTTCAGAGCCTATAATGTTTCACCTATTCATTAAAGCCTCAGACGCAGTTATCTTGGATGGTGCAAATTTTGGTACAGGGCCACTTTAATACTGAACTTAAACCATTATATTTATTAAATGTGACTGTATCTACTGTGAGTATGATGTAAGAAGGACATGGCCAGAGATCCCTACCGAGTTTGATCAGCTTTTGTGTCAACACTTTTTATTATATTTACATTAAAAATATAAACATCTACTGAACAAAAAGATGAAAATACCTTTAGCGGCAGAAAGGAAGAATAATTACATACTGGGTCCTATGTGGAGAGGACAAGCCCCCTCTGTTGGTTGGAGGACTGCTGGGACAAATAGAATGGCTGTGGGAAGCCTGGACTCCACTCATGAAGGGTACATGTCCACTGGCTCTGAGTCAGGATAGAGAGAGGTCTTCTCTAGTAGTTGCCAGGTTACCGATGAGCATCTTGCCACACATCTCAACCTGAGCTGGGTAGACACTCTGGCCCTGCTCAGAAGCCATGCAGATCTATGATGGTGGTTGCACTGGAGCCCATGCCAGAATGCTGAGGAGTCATTTGTCTGTGAAGAGAATGCTTGGGGACTGAATGAGGATATTTATGAGGATCAAACGTGATCATGTACATAGAAGTCCTTTGACAATATAGTGGCCTGTATAAGTATTCCATTATTCAGGAAGCTGACCCTCTTGTAGTGCCCATACATACATGAGCTTCTTGGAGCTTTGTGATTGTAAAGACATTTATAAATCTGAGGAATGATATTTAAAGGGAACAAAAATAGTCTGTGATAGTGCTTTGAAGTCAGCAACCTAAGTAACTATAAGTAGGCTTTGTCCTCTAGACTGAAATTCTCAAGGGCCAGACATGTATCAGAATCTCCAGCTAAGTAGAAGGAGCAGTTTGAGAGAGTCTATTCTATGTTATTATTTATTTATTTATATTATTTATAAAGGTCATTTTATTATTATTTTAGAATGATTCCAATGTCAGTAAATATAATATTTTTTAGGGTTTGATGAGCTCTTACAAACAACATCACTGAGGTAAATTTGATATACAATAACCGCATATATTTAAAGTGTACAGTTTTATGTTTTTATGTATATGTATGCATATATATATATATATATATATATATATATATATACCCATAAAATCATCACTACAATAAGATACAGAGCATATTTACTACTTCTAAATGTTTCCTGGTGCCTCCTATAATCTCTTCCTCTCTTTGTCTCCCTTCACCCCCAGACAGCCACTGATGTGTTTTCTTTCAATAGATATTAGTTTGCATTTTTTAGATTTTATATAGGTGAAGTCATACAGTATGACTGCTTATCTTGTCTCATGTATTTCTCTCAGCATAATCATTTTGAGATTTATCTGTGTTGTTTTATGTATTAACAGTTATTTATTTTATATTGCTGAGTAGTATTCCATTGTATGACTATATCACAATCCCCCACCCCCAAGGAAGGGAAATACATTGTCTTCTTTCCTTTTATTAATTTAAGTATAATTGATTTACAATATTATATTAGTTTCAGGTGTACAACATACTGATTCAATATTTTTAGAGATTATACTCCATTTGACATTATTATAAAATATGGGCTATATTCCCTGTGCTGTGCATTACATCTTTGTATCTTATTTATTTTATATCTAGTAGTCTGTACCTCTTAATCCCTTTCCCCTATGTTGCCCATCCTCCCAGTCCTCTCTTTACTGAAAAGCACTAGTTTGTTCTTTGTACCTGTGCATCTGTTTCAGTTTTGTTACAATCATTCATTTGTTTTATTTTCTGATTCCATATATAAGTGAAAATATATAGTATTTGTCTTTCTCTGTCTGACTTACTTCATTATGCATAATACCCTCTGGGCCCATCCATGTTGTTGCAAAGGCAAATTTTAATTATTTTTATGCCTGAGTAATATTCCATGTATCACTCAGCCATAAAAGTAATTAAATTGATAAAGAAAATGTGGTATATAGATCACAATTCATTTGTTGATGGACACTTAGATTCCTTCCATATCTTGCCTATTGTAAATAGAGCTACTATGAACATTGGGGTGCACATATCTTTTCTAATTAGTGTTTTCATTTTCTTTGGATGCACTGGACTATATGGTATATACTGGACTGGACTATATGATATGCTGGACTATATTGCTAGACAATATCATTATTCTATTTTTAATATTTTTAGGGAACATCCATACTGTTTTCCAGTATGGCTGTACCAACTTACATTCCCACCAACAGTGTACTAGAGCGCCCTTTTACCCATATCCTCACAACATTTATTTTATTTGTTGTCTTTTTGACAAGAGCCATTCTGATCAGTGTGTGATGATACCTTATTTTGTTTTGATTTGCATTTCACTGATAATTAGTGGTGCTGAGCATCTTTTCATGTGCCTATGGATTATCTGTATGTCTTCTTTGAAACATTCATGCCTTCTGTCCATTTTGTAAATTGGATTGTAGTTTTTTATTTTAATATTGATTTTATGAGCTCTCTATATATTTTGGATATTAACCCCTTATCAAACATACCATTTGCAAATATCTTATCTCATTCAATAAGTTGTCTTTTTGTTTTGTTGATGTTTTCCTTTGATGTGTAAAAGCTTTTAAGTTTGATTAGGTCCCATTTGTTCATTTTTGTTTCAGTTTCCTTTACCTGAGTAGAAATATTGAAAAAAAATATTGCTAAGCTTATGTCAAGAGTATACTGCCTATTCTTCTAGGAGTTTTATGGTTTCTAGTCTTTTGTAATTTTGTGTGTGTGTGTGTGTGTGTGTGTGTGTGTGTGTCTATGATATCAGCTGTAATTTCTCCTCTTACATTTCTCATTTTGCTTATTTGGGCACCCTCTCATTTTTTTCCAAATGAGTCTTGCTAAAGGCTTATCAATTTTGTTTATCTTTTAAAAAAACTAGCTCTTGGTTTCACTGATCTTTTCTATTGACATTTTGTTTTCTATTTTATTTATTTCCTCTCTAATTTTTATTATTTCCTTTCTTCTGCTAACTTTGGGCTTTAGTTTTTCTTCTTTTTCTAATTCCTTTAGATGGTAAGTTAGATTGTTTATTTGAGATTTTTCTTGATTCTTGAAATAGGCCGGTATGGCTATAAACTCCCTCTTAGAAACATACAATCTTTCAAGACAGAATCAAGAAGAAATAGACAATCTGAACAGACCTATTATTAGTATTAACCCAGGGCTGGAATGGCTAATATGTGGCTCAAACCTCTTGCTCTCCAGGGGGATCCCTGATCCTGTGACATCCCCCTCCTCTTCTGTGTCCCCCACTAGGGGTGTGGGTCCTGACTGGATCACTTCTCCCTTCTGACCAGACCCTGTGTGGATCTTTCTTTACAGCCTTGGTTGTAGAAGAGTGTCCTGCTAGTCTTCAGGTCAATTTCAGTAATAGATAGTCTATATTTCATTGTAGTTCTGATGTGTTTGTGAGGGGAGGTGAGCTCAGCATCCTCCTACTCTGATATCTTGATCCTGCCTCTCCCACAATTTGTTTATCCATTTATCTGTTGATGGAGTATTTGAGTTGTTCTACAGTTTAGTTATTACAAATAAAGCTGCTTATATTTATACAAGTTTTCTAGGGACACATACTTTCTTTTATCTTAGGTAACTATCTAGGGTTGGAAAGACCAGATCATACAGTAGGTATATGTTTAATTTTTTAAGACGCTAACAAATTGTTTGCCAAATAATTGTACCATTTTACATTCCCCAACAGGAGTATGTAAGAGTTCTACCTCTTAACAATTATTATGGTCAATTTTTAAAATTTTAGTCATTCTAATGGTCATGTAGTTATACCTCATCGTGGTTTTAGTTTTAAAAGTTTGATTTCCCTAATAATCAATAATAATAATCAATAATAATAATCAATTTTCATGTGTGCATTTACCATCCAAATATCTTCTTTGGTGAAGTGTCTGTTTAAATATTTTGTGCAGTTCTTTATTGGGTTAATTATTTCTTATTACATTTGGGATTTCTTTATATATTCTGGATTCAAATTCTTTAACTTCTATGCGATTTTCAAATGATTTCTCCAAGTCTATTGCTTTTATTTTCATTCTCTTAGCAATATCTTTCTAAGAGTAGATGTTTTAAAGTTTAAGTCCAACTTATCAGTGTGTTCTTTTAGAATTCATGTATTTTGTGTCTACCTAAGAAACCTTTGTCTAACCTATGTTTATGAAGTTTTTCTTTATATTTTCCTCTATAAATGTATAGTTTTAAGTGCAACATTTAGGTCTATCATCTATCTTAATTTTATTTTTGTACATGGGGAAAAGGAAGAGTCAATGTTCTTTCTTGTATACAGATATACAATTTTCTCAGCTCCATTTGTTGATAATAATTTAATTTGAAATTTTAAGTAATGTTACAGGGGGCCATTGATTTTCTTTTTGTTTATCAAAATGAGGATGGTGTAGAAAGTGTTGAAATACACTATTTTAGTTTATGGAAGAAATTTTTAGTGACATGTCACTACTTACTAACATTCACAACTAAATGAAAAAGTGGTCACTGTTTTATTTGCATTATGTTAAATACTCATTCTTTTTCAGTCTGTAGCCTAGATGATCTGTTTTTTAATTGACTTTTCTAAAATTGTGCACATCTAATGTACTGTTAATTGTATAAATCTTACATTTATTTCAGTTTTATAAACCTTCATAAGACTCTAATCATTCTGTTTGTTAGCTCCTTTCACTAATTCAAAAAAAACATCATTATATACCTAGTAGACATCGGATTAGAGAGAGAAATATTGTTTCAAAGAGCACAAGTGCTAGGAGTACAGGCAGCGGCATTGAGAGATATGATTTGAGAATCACTCAATTTCTCTAGAAATTCAAGATGACACTGACCTAACAGAGTAGATATGAGATTTAAACAAGATAGTAAATGCGGAGGTTAGTGAAGAGTCTGACATAGGGCTCAACCAGGGGGATTTATATTTATTTCAATTAATGATAATAACAAAGTTTTGTGTAATTTTTAATAGATTTCAAAAATATTTGCTACCTTAGCAAAGTCTCTGTAAGAAGCACAGTACAAGGTATAAAATGACTCAGAACATCATAGTAAATAAAATGTTTAAAGTGAACATTATTTTCCTGGCTAGACACAATATCTTTAATGATAGGATCTTTAATTTGCTCACGTAGTCAGCAGCTGTCCACACATATAACATGGATAATATGGACCCAGCCCATTGAAACAAAACATAGATTGATATCTGAGTTTGATGAACTGAGTAGAAGATCATAGGAACCTCAATATTGCAAAGTAAATAAAGGTAAATTATTTTAATAATTCCATTCTCAAAGTAGCATTTAAGGCAAGGGAAAAGAGGGTTTCCTCAGTTCCCTTAGAACACTAAGACACTTTGGAAAAATTCAAAGCTGAGGAATGCATTCAATTTCAAATAATTTCTACATTTTTAAAAGTTTGATTAGAAGTAATTTATATATCGATTGTAATAATCCATCTTTCTTGAACTAGTGTATGTATCAGACCTACTATTGTTAAAAACAGCAGAAGATCTGTCTCTTATACACTTTTGTTTATTTAAAATTTTTCTAATGTCATAAGCAATAATTTGTGGGCAAGAATTGTTATTGGTACTGGAAATCCCCTTTACAGATAAAGTATTTCTGAGCTCCACATAATAGTAATAGTAATAACAATATAATAAATAGTTTTAAATGCATTTTTATTTTAACCTCACAATAACTCAATTATATAGGTACTATTTTTATCATATTCCATGAGAAGAAACCTCCAAATCAAGAATTTAATTAAGTTAATCGAAATCACAAAGTAGCAGAACGAGTAATCAGACCCAGGAAGTGTGCTTACAGAACATTTATGTACAACCACCCTGCTAGCTAATGGATATCAGCAAAGGACTGTATCATTTGAGTAAATGTTAAATAGAGAAAAAAAGGAATCAAAGCAGAACTGAGGAGACATTCACATTAAACATGGTATGGTATGGTATGGTAGGGATATATCTCTGTTTGAAAATCCCTAATTTTTACTTTTTATTAATTTAATTTAATTTAATTTTGGTTTTATTGAGATATATTCAGCATAGCACTGTGTGAGTTTAAGGTGTACAGCATAATGATTTGACTTACATGTATCATGAAATGATTACCACAATAAGTTTAGTGAACATGTATCATGTGATACAGATATAAAATAAAAGAAAAAGAAAAAAATATTTTCCCTGTGATGAGAACTCTTATGATTTACCCTCTTAACAACTTTTATATATAACATAGAGCAGTGTTAATTATATTAATCGTGTTTTACATTATATCTCTAGCACAAAACAGAAAGATAATCATAGATACAGAGAACAGGTGGTTGCCAGAGTGTAGGGTTGGGGGATAAGTGAAATAGGTCAGGGAGATTAAGAGGTACAAACTTCTAGTTAAAAACTAATTGTCATAGGGATGTAATGCACAGAGTGGAGAATATAGTCAATAATAATATAATATCTTTGTTTGGTTACAAATGGTAACTAGAGTTATTGTGGTGATCAGTTTGTAATGTATAGAAATATCAAAATCACTATGCTGTGCACCAGGAGCTATCATAGTGTTGTAGGTCAATTATACTTCAAAACCCACAAACAAACAAACAAACTCATAGAAAAAGAGATCAGATTTGTGGTTACCAGAAGTGGGGTGGGGGAGGGGCCATTAGATGATGGTGATCAAAAGATGTAAACCTCCAGTTATGATAAAAAATTCCGAATTTTTAATACCTCCACAACAAGGTTGGTTGATCTCCATGATGTAAACTGAAAACTATTTGACATTATTATCATTCCGAGGCCTTGGATTTAGAAAAGTTATGAACAGTCACGATAGTAACTTGTGGCTATTGCTCTTTTCTCAGCTTTGACATTTTAAAAAATTGTTGGGGAGGAATGGGAATTTCTTATCCCAGTAAGTCCCACAAAGTTTTTATCTTTCCACCAGTGCTTTCTCTCCCCCAAAATACACCATCTGATATTGTGGAGGCATTTGCTGGTGCACTCACGTGTTAGCCAGAAACACACTGTACCATCAGAGCCTGGCCATTCTGTAGGTTCTAGAAGTAAAGCCAAAGTGTTCCAGCTTAAAAGTCAGTAGAGGCTCTTATGCACCCTTCAGATCAATTATTCCCATGATCTTCTTTAGGCTGCTGTTTAGGCTGGTCTCTTCATTTTTCTGAAGCATTTACCTTTCAAGCTTCATTGTTGGCAATTTCTCTGGCTGTATTCTAAACTGTAAATCTGTATGATTTACATGATTCCTTCACCTCTAATATCTCATTACTGAGATCTATATGGATTCTGTAACTTTGGCCTGTGGTGATACATGGGAAGAAGACTCACTTCCAAACTTTGTAAATTATATTATATAAGAGCCTCATGTTGCCAACATTAATATATAGTACCTCAGTGTGATGGTGTGGTAGGGACCACTTTTCCCCAAAGCTCAAAAATAAACAAAAATTCATCCTTAGTGTTTGCAGTTCAAATAGCCCATTCACTACCATCTGGACAACACTCTATAATATTCTCTGAGGTAAAATATTCTTACAAAATATTTGTGCAAAATAGCACAACTCAGCTTTTCTGTTATGTAAAGCCTGTCTTAGTAGTAATGTGTTTCTCAAAAAAAAAGTGAGTATAACTAGGTAAAAGTATTTTTGGTTTCTTCCTTTCTCATTTCATATTTATCTCTCCTTCCATTTTTTATCTTTGGAAAACATGAATGACACCTCAAGGTACAACTGCCATGTTATAACCATACGGTGATGATATACACATTACTATTACTCTCAGTGTTCAATTCCCTCTTGTCATGGGTACATGCAAAACTATACTTTGTCCCATGTGATTGAATATGGATGGGAATGACAGGTGTCACTTCCAGGCTGAGGAAGAGAAAAACCTCTGTGCTACTTTCTTGTCTCTTTCTTCATTCGCTCCCTCATGGTTGGGGACCATGGAAGCACTGTGTTGATATGGCTGAACCAACAGGTCAAGTGGCTTGGATTGTTTTGTCATTACTTGGAGGAAACCTGCCAAGGAAGATTCACTTGGATACACAGTGAGCTTTGCATGAGCAAAATACACTTTGATTGTGTTGAACCCCTGTGTCACAGGCATTTGTCAATATCACACCACCTTCTACTTTAAGTAGTAAAAGTGGTGAGCATAAGGATGGAAGTTTATACACTAAAGACAGTATAGTAAAACTATTAAAATAGCTCTGATTCCAAAAGCATTGAACTTCAGTAGCAGCCCTTGATATGGACTACCTTCTTCCAGACGTCTTACTGAATGCAAAAAAAACCCAAAAAACAAATAACAAACAAACAAACAAAAAAACAATTAAATGACTTAGTTGTTTTTGTTTCAATTTGTTTTGTTTTTTATTTTGTAACTGAAAGTATCTCAAACTAATTTTATACATATAATATGTGTTAGTAAATAAGACAATAAACATATAAATATTTATCTCACTATTTACTTGCTCCTGGACTCCTGACAGCTGGCTTCACACCAATGATGACCCAGACAAGTAACTTGAGTCTAAATTGCCATTACAGGATACTTTGGACTAGATGACCCTGACCAGGTCACTGAAATTCAAGAAGTCCCTCCTTACTTCACAGTGTAGTCTTTCTTGTTTTAAAATTGACTTGCTTTACTTTTTTCACTATGTTTAAAGCACGGAGAGTAAAATTGCAGAACATCTGAAAACTCTGCACCTATTTGAATAATACTATTCTGTGATGTGGAAAAAATTATCCATATTCTATTCTCTTTTATGCTGGACTGATGTGTGCCTTGTTATTTTCACTAGATAAATGTAACAACTATCAAAGAACAAAGTTGCAAAACAAAATAAACTGTTCCATTCTTTGCCTGTCTCAGATCCAACAGCTTTTCAGATTTAGTTTCCATTTGTTAGAACCGTTTGAAATTACGTATTGGAATTTCTTAGCACTCTTTGATAAGCCCAATGAAGAGGTGTAATTTTGTTTGGTAAATCAATTCATCCACTGCACCCTGAAAATATGCCAGGATTATCAAATAACAGCAAATAACCTGGTTGTTTAATTATATCAAGTAAATTCATGCATTTTGATAGAAGTAATAAATTCAAAATGAAATAATAAATCTTACAAGTTGGACAATCTATCCAATTAGTTAGATTTTCTTTTCCTAAATTCACATTTCAAATTAAAGGGCATAAATTCACCACCTATACAACCTACTGATAGAATCTTATCAAGATAATGCATGTTAGCATCTACATTATTAAAATTCTACCAAAGTCTAAAATGGAGAGGACAGGCATGAATAATCATTTAACAATTCTAATGACAAAAGTTTCCATTGCAATAGGGAAATTTTCCTATTATTTCATTTTCACTTCTACAGAGAAGAAGTACCTTGAACTATTCTAATCAATCATGTGTGCATCAGTGCAATACTTCAAAATGTCTTCATTATTGAGATGCAAGAGTGTACATTTATCTTTCTCCTATCACCTTTTATAGTAAAAATCACTATACAAAATGCAAAACATGATGTTCAATTCAACAGATATATATTGAAAACAAATTAGTGACTGGTACTGGCATTTTTAGTGCTCCCCAGGTAATCTTGATATTGTTATCACATATTCAGGTCCATTGAACTTTTCAATTTAATTAAATCAATTAAATCACTTTTATGAGAATATATTCTACTTCCTCACTATTGCTAGTCTGAACTTTACAAGAACAGTAATGTTTTCTTTATAGACATGATGCCTTATCAAGTTCCCTTTATGCAGTAGAAGTCTCAAAAGTATTTGTTGAAAGAATAATGAAATGATGTCTTTTTATGTTAATATCAAAATGATGAGGAGGAAATTTAAAAGAGGAATGTGGGAAGTGACTAATGATCCCACCTGCATGGGATACTTCTTTACACTGAGGGAGTAAATATCAAAAGATACAAGTAAGGAAATATTTTTAACATGATTCTTTAAGAATGCTATGGGTTTGGCATTAATACCTACCATTACCTATTGTGTTGAGCAAGCTCTCTAGCCAGGAATTTTTTAATATTCCTCCATGCAAACAACAAACTTTAAAACATGAGTTAACATTCATTCATTTTCACTAAATAGAGAAGAAAGCGTCATCAGACAAGGGGATCATATGTTAATTTTGTTTATTAGAGTTAATTTTTGGTGGCATAAATAAAATTAAAGAAAAAAAACCTAAGTCCATCAATAGATGAATGGATAAAGAAAATGTGATATACATATAATCAAATATTATTCAGCCATAAAAAAGAAGGAAACCCTGTCATTGCAACAACATGGGTAGACCTTGAAGGCATTATGCTAAGTGAAATGTCAGACAGAGAAAGAAAAATCCTCTGTGATCTCACTTGTATGTAGAATCTAAGAAAAACACAAAAACAAAAAAACTGAACTCATAGAAACAGAGAGAAGAATGATGGCTGCCAGGGGCTGAGAGGTGGCAGAAATTAAAGGAGATGTTTGTCTAAGGGTACAAATTCCAGTTATAAAAAGAATAAGTTCTGGGCATATACAGTGTGATGACTATAGTTAGCAAAACTGTATTATATAACTGAAAGTTGTTAAGAGTAGATTTTCAATATTCCTCGCAACAAAAAACCCAAGCAGTAAGTATATGAGGTGATGTATGTGTTAACTAAATTTATTGTAGTGATCATTTCATGATACATATGTATAACAAATTAACACATTGTACACCTTAAACTTACACAATCTTATGTGCCAATTAACTCTTAATAAAGATGGAAAAAGAAAAACAAGGCATCACAAGGAACGGAAAAAAAAAAAAAGCCAGAAATCATGATAATGCTAATCTTTGGAGAAAAAGAAGGGGGCATGAAAAAGATCTTTATTGTCCGGATAATACTTTATTTCTTGACATAGGTGGCACTTAATGGGTTGTTTACTTAAAGATAATTTATCTCCACAGTCATTATTTGTGTACTTTTCTCTCAATGAATTTAGTATCTAAATTTTATTTTCAAAGAGGATATAGAGAAATATGCATTTTTCAGGTGAAAGATGATGAGTTCAGTTTTAAAAATGCTGAAGTTGGGGCTTCCCTGGTGGCGCGGTGGTTGGGGGTCCGCCTGCCGATGCAGGGGACGCGGGTTCGTGCCCCGGTCTGGGGGGATCCCATATGCCGCGGAGCGGCTGGGCCCGTGGGCCATGGCCGCTGGGCCTGCGCGTCCGGAGCCTGTGCTCCGCGGCGGGAGGGGCCGCAGCGGTGAGAGGCCCGCATACCGCAAAAAAAAAAATGCTGAAGTTGAAATGCCATTCCTAAAGAAGCCCAGTAAATAATCAGATATATATCCTTGTGGCTCAGGGAAATATACTGGTATTGAGATTAAGATTTTTAGAGTTATCAAGATGAAGTTCCATTAGAACTGATAAAATGGTAAACAATTTATGATTAGGAAGCATGGCCAGAACAAAACCTTGGAATGCAATCAGACATGCAATTAGTAAAAAAGAGTATTTTTTTTGGAAGTATCTGCTGTGCATCTCCTAAAATCATGAGAAGGCAAGATGAGTAGTCAAGCACAAAATTCAGCCAGTTGAGAGTAATGTCTTAACATCAATTTTCAATGATTAACTTTTTTTTTAAATTGAAGTATAGTTGATTTACAATGCTGTTTTAGGTTCAGATGCACAGCAAAGTGATTCAGTTAGACATATACATGTATCCATTCTTTTTCAAATCCTTTTCCAATTTAGGTTATTACAGAATATTGAATATACTTCCCTGTGTTATACAGTAGGTCCTTGTTGTTTATCTACTTTATATATAGCATTGTGTTTATGTTATGCCCAAATTCCTAATTTATCCCTCCCCCGCACATTTCCCCTTTGGTAACCATAAGTTTGTTTTCTATGTCTGTGAGTCTGTTTCTGTTTTGTAAGTAAGTTCATTTGTATCATTTTTTTAGATTCCACATATAAGTGATAGCATATGATATTTGTTTTCTCTGTCTGCCTTACTTCACTTACTATGATAATCTCTAGGTCCATCCATGTTGCTGCAAATGGCAGTATTTCATTCTTTTTTATTGGCTAGGTATTCCATTGTATATATATACTGTATATATATACCAGATCTTTCTCTGTTCATCTGTTGATGGACACTTAGATTGCTTCCATGTCCACTCCTGGGCATATATCCTGAGAAAACCATAGTTCGAAAAGATGCATGCACCTCAATGATTAACTCTTGTTGACAAGTCTTGTAATGTACTTGTAGAACATATGGAAAGAGAAATTTCTGAAGAAGCTGGGATAGGTAAACATTGCTCTGTTGGATGCTGTGAGGTACTACTTAGATCCCCTTCAAAAGTGAAGGACTTTCTTCTCTAGTAGCTGGCAGTGCTATAGGCAGACAGCCTTGAGATTTAACCCTCTACAAGGATTTCCCTAGTTAAAGAGAACTGTCTCAACCAAGTTCACATCTCCTTCCAAACATCTGCATACATTGACTGATCAGTGTAAAGCTCCAGTCCTCATGCCCTAACTCAGGACAAGACTGAAGAGTCATCTCAGCTTCAGAACTCCCCATAGGGCTGGCTTAGATCAGCTCAACTTTTCCTTCTGCCCAACCCTGCTTCCTTCTCCCAACAGATCCCCAAGAACCTCTGCAAGTTAATCTACATCTCAGAGTCTATTTCCCAAGGAACCTAAAGTGTGACAATTGTCCCATGCTGCAGATACATGGAATAAAATTATATTTTAAAATTTAGCCACAAAGTAGTCTTTAATGAAGTTTTTGAGCACGGTTTCAGTGGTGTAATGGTATGTAAAGAGGCCTCATTATACTGTACCAAAGAGACAGAGAAAAGTGGAAAAAGTTGAATAACGGGATAGAGGATGATGATGGAATATTGTCTCTAAAGAGGCACAATATTATGGAATCCAGAGAATCGTGAAAGGGGATAAATTTAGACAGAATGGAAAAACTGTTATACTACATAAAGAAGAAATGGAGATAGATATAGCTACAGTTAAGTTTATACAAAGGGTAAGTAGTTTAGAAAGTCCTTATTGAATTGCATTACTTTCCCTGTGGTTAAAAAAAAAAAACAAAAACAGGCAAAAGCTCCCTGAAGATATTTGGGAATTGGGGTAGAGGGTATGATTGGATGATTTTTTTTTTTAGTTACCCAAATAAAAAATAGAATAAGGCAAATATTTATATTTGTCCAAGGGGAGGAGGGCGATGGAATTTTAAGGGCGCAAGGAGATCGAAGTTGCTTGTAAATATGAATTTAAAATTATGGACTAAGAGTTCTATGTGGAATAATGAAAGATATTAAGAAAAGAGGAGTTGCTGGACTGAAAGCAAAGAAAGGAAGGGAGTTAGACACTGTAAGTAAAGCAATTAGTGAGATAGGATAAAGGAAATAAGAATATAGAAGGATACAGTCAGAAAATGTGTTATTATGGGAAGCAAAGAATAAGAGACCATGTGCTTGAAAGATTACAGTCAGAATGTGATATAGTAATTAGATATTACAGAAGCACAGTGATTCCAGATGATAACAAATCGAAGGTATTTTATAGAATAGTCAAAAAAAAATCCCATATGTTAAAGAACTGAGAGACTAGAATTTTGGATAGTTCACATCTAAAAGTATTGAAACCATTTCAGGATCAGGATGGAACTAGATATTTTACAAAATTGTGAGTTTGTTGTCAATATATTCAACAAATATATGGGGGAGAACATAAGGCTGATAGATGGTAATGATGAAATGATGAGTAGTCATAGTCAGTCTTATAGTTGAATCGAAAAATTAATTTCCAGTATATACATATTTCTAGCATTTTGAAAGTAATAAACATGCTGACTAGTGTTCTGATCCAGTGATACTAGAGGAATGGACAGTATTTTATTAAAATGATTTCTGTTGAAAGATAAAGGAACAATTTATAAACAGTTTGAAGATCTATGGAAATTTACATGTTGTACAATAGAGGTCCAGACAGCAAGCGGAGCAGCAGACACTTGGGACATGGGGAAAGGAAATTCAGAGAAGTCTAGGATTGAGTGTCCAGAGAAGACATAACTCTAAAACTTGAATTTGAGCAAAAACAAGGATGACAGAATGTGATACACAATACAGTTAACTGGTTTCACAAACTCTGAATAGAATGCTGGTATGATATTAGCATAATAGTTGGCATAAGTTGAGGTCCTTGTAGTATCAGAGTTATGGTGACACTAATAGCCACTAAATATCTAAGTATTAGTTAAATTAAAAGTGTTTTAAAACGCTAAACATGTTAATTTAATCATCACAGGGCTTGGCAATAGGATAAAAAGGGATAACATGTATCAATCACTGTAGTTGTATTGATAGATTCCTCTATGATTTATCTATGTATTTAGCTAGTTATCTACTTAAGGTGGTGCTGCTTTAAGAAGACCACGTTTATAGTTGAAATCAGTTAATTTGCCTTTAATCTAAATCCCAATATATTCAGGTTTAAATCTAATATCTTACTACTAATCTCTTACTTGATAATCTATTAAATCTATTACTAATATTGTTTTTGTATTTGTCTAATTCACAAATTTCTCTTTTCTTAACTTGTCTTTGGTATATTAATTATTAATGTGTTGTTCCATTTTCTCTCTCAATTATTTTATTATTTATACATCCTCATTTCTTTTCTTTTTTTAAATATCATTATTGGAATATAATTGCTTTACAATGCTGTGTTAGTTTCTGCTATATAAAAAAGTGAATCAGCTATATGTACACATATATCCCCATATCCCCTCCCTCTTGTATCTCCCTCTCACCCTCCTTATCCCATCCTTCTAAGTGGTCACAAAGCATTGAGTTGATTTCCCTGTGCTATGAGGCTGCTTTCCATTAAATAGTTATCTATTTTACATTTGGTAGTGTATATATGTCAGTGCCACTCTCTCACTTCGTACCAGCTTACCCTTCACCCTCCCTGTGTCCTCAAGTCCATTCTCTTCATCTGCGTCTTTATTCCTGTACTGTCCTAGGTTCTTCAGAACCTTTTCTTTTTTTTTTTTTTTTCAGATTCCATATATATGTGTAAGCATACGGTATTTGTTTTTCTCTTTCTGACTTACTTCACTCTCTATGACAGACTCTGTGTCCATCTACTTCTCTACAAATAACTCAATTTTATTTCTTTTTATGGCAGAGTGATATTCCATTATATATACGTGCCACAACTTCCTTATCCATTCATCTGTTGATGGACACTTAGGTTGCTTCCATGTACTAGCTATTGTAAATAGAGCTGCAATGAACATTGTGGTACATGACTCTATTTTTTTCTTCTTTTTTTAAGATGCCACACCTGTCAAAAGTGCTGCCCCTCTTCTTTTCTTTTTTTTTTAATTAATTAATTTATTTATTTATTTTTGGCTGTGTTGGGTCTTCATTTCTGTGTGAGGGCTTTCTCTAGTTGTGGTGAGCAGGAACCACTCTTCATCACACTGCACGGGCTGCTCACTGTCATGGCCTCTCCTGTTGCAGAGCACAGACTCCAGACACGCAGGCTCAGTAGTTGTGGCTTATGGGCCTAGCTGCTCCGTGGCATATGGGATCCTCCCAGACCAGGGCTCGAACCAGCGTCCCCTACATTGGCATGCAGATTCTCAACCACTGAGCCACCAGGGAAGCCCTACATGACTCTGTTTGAATTATGGTTTTCTCAGGGTATATGCCCAGGGGTGGGATTGCTGGTTCATATGGTAGTTCTATTTTTAGTTTTTTAAGGAACCTCCATACTGTTCTCCATACTGGCTGTATCAATTTACATTCCCACCAAGAGTGCAAGCGGGTTCCCTTTTCTCCACACCCTCTCCAGAATTTATTGTTTGTAGATTTTTGATGATGGCCATTCCGAATGGTGGGAGGTGATACATCATTGTGGTTTTGATTTGCATTTCTCTGATGATTAGTGATGTTCAGCATCCTTTCATGTGTTTGTAGGCAATCTGTATGTCTTCTGTGGAGAAACGGCTATTTAGGTCTTCTGCCCATTTTTGATTGGGTTGTTTGTTTTTTCATATTGAGCTGCATGAGCTGCTTGTATGTTTTGAAGATTAATCCCTTGTCAGTTGCTTTGTTTGCAAATATTTTCTCTCATTCTGAGGGTTGTCTTTTCATCTTGTTTATGATTTCCTTTGTTGTGCAAAAGCTTTTAAGTTTCATTGGGTCCCATTTGTTTATTTAGTTTTTATTTCCATTTCTCTAGGAGGTGGGTCAGGTGCTCTAGGTGCTGTGATTTATGTCATAGAGTGTTCTGCCTATGTTCTGCCTATGTGTTCCTCTAAGAGATTTATATCATCGGGCCTTACATTTAGGTCTTTAACCCATTTTGAGTTTATTATTGTGTATGATGTTAAGGAGTGTTCTAATATCATTCTTTTACATGTAGCTGCTCAGTTTTCCCAGCACCACTTATTGAAGAGGCTGTTCTTTCTACATTGTATATTCTTGCCTATCTTTATCAAAGATAAGGAGACCATATGTGCATGGTTTTATCTCTGGGCTTTCTATCCTGTTCCATTGATCTATATTTCTGTTTTCGTGACAGTAACATACTCTCTTGATTACTGTAGCTTTGTAATATAGTCTGAAATCAGGTGCCTGATTCCTCTAGTTCCATTTATCTTTCTCAAGATTGCTTTGGCTATTTGGGGCCTTTTGTGTTTCCATACAAATTGTGAAATTTTTTGTTCTAGTTCTGTGAAAAATGTCATTGGTAGTTTGATAGGGATTGCAATGAATCTGTAGATTGCTTTGTATAGTATAGTCATTTTCACAGTGTTTATTCTTCCAATCAAAGAACATAGTATAATTCTAGATCTGTTTGTATCATATTTAATTTCCTTCATCAGTGTCTTATAGTATTCTGTATACAGGTCTTTTGTCTCCTTAGGTAGGTTTATTCCTAGGTATCTTATTCTTTTTGTTTCAGTGGTAAATGGGAGTGTTTCCTGAATTTGTCTCTCAGATTTTTCATCATTAGTGTATAGGAAAGCAAGAGATTTCTGTGCATTAATTTTTTATCCTGTTACTTTACCAAATTCATTGATTAGCTCTAGTAGTTTTCTGGTAACATCTTTAAGATTCTCTATGTATAGTATCATGTCATATGCAAACAGTTGAAGCTTTACTTCTTTTCTGCTTTGGATTCCTTATATTATTTTTCTTCTCTGATTGCTGTGGCTAAAACTTCCAAATCTATGTTTAATAATAGTGGTTAGAGTGGGCAACCTGGTCTTGTTCCTGATCTTAGTGTAAATGGATTCAGTTTTACACCATTGAGAATGATGTTGGCCGTGGTTTTGTCATATATGGCCTTTATTATATTGAGGTAAGTTCCCTCTATGCCTACACTCTGGAGAGTTTTTAACAGAAATGTCTGTTGAATTTAGTCAAAATCTTTTTCTGCATCTATTGAGATGATCATACATTTTTTCTCCTTCAGTTGGTGAATATGGTTTGTCACGTTGATTGAGTTGTGTATATTGAAGAATCCTTGCAGTCCTGAGATAATCCTCACTTGATTATGGTGTATGATATTTTTAATGTGCTGTGGATTCTGTTTGCTAGCATTTTGTTGAGGATTTTTGCATCTATGTTCATAAGTGATATTGGCCTGGTTTTTTGTGTGTGTGTGTGTGTGTGACATCTGTGTGTGGTTTTGTTATCAGGGTGACAGTGACCTCATAGAATAAGTTTGGCAGTGTTCCTCATTCTGCTATATTTTGGAAAATTTTGAGAATGATAGGTGTTAGCTCTTCTCTAAATGTTTGATAGAATTCACCTGTGAATCAATCTGGTCCTGGGCTTTTGTTTTTTGGAAAAATTGTAATCACAATTTCAATTTTTGTGCTTGTGATTGGTCTGTGTATATTTTCTATTTCTTCCTGGTTCAGTCTCTAATGGTTGTGTGTTTCTAAGTATTTTTTCAGGTCTTCCAGGTTGTCCATTTTTTTGGCATATAGTTGTTTGTACTAACCTCTCATGATCCTTTGTATTTCTGCAGTGTCAGTTGTTCCTTCTCCTTTTTCATTTCTAATTCTAATGATTTGAGTCTTCTTCTTTTTTTCCTTGATTAGTCTGGCTAGTTGTTTATCAATTTTGTTTATCTTCTCAAAGAACCAGCTTTTAGTTGTATTGATATCTGCTATTGGTTTCTTCATTTCTTTTTCATTTACTTCGGAACTGATTTTTATGATTTCTTTCCTTCTGCTAACTTTGATGTTTTTTTTTCCTCCTTTCTCTAATTGCTTTAGGTGTAAGGTTATGTTGCTTATTTGAGATGTTTCTTGTTTCTTGAGATAGGACAGCATTGCTATAAACTTCCCTCTTAGAACTGCTTTTGCTGCATCCCATAGGTTTTGGGTCATCTTGTTTTCATTGTCATTTGTTTCCAGGTAATTTTTGATTTCTTCTTTGATTTCTTTAGTGATCTCTTGGTTATTAAGTAGTGTATTGTTTAGCTTCCATGTGTTTTTACAGATTTTTCCTGTAATTGATATCTAGTCTCATAGCATTGTGGTCAGAAAAGATACTTGATACAATTTCAATTTCCTTAAATTTATTGAGGCTTGATTTGTGACCCAAGATATGATCTATCCTGGAGAGTGTTCCATGAGCACTTGAGAAGAATGTGTATTCTGTTGTTTTTGGATGGAATGTCCTATAAATATCAATTAAGTCCATATCAATTAATGTATCATTTAAAGCTTGTGTTTCCTTATTTATTTCTATTTTGGATGATCTGTCCATTGGTGAAAGTGGGGTGTTAACGTCCCCTACTATGATTGTGTTACTGTCAATTTCCCCCTTTATGGCTGATAGTATTTGCCCTATGTATTGAGGTGCTTCTATGTTGGATGCATAAATATTTACAACTGTTATATCTTCTTCTTAGATTGATCCCTTAATCATTATGTAGTGTCCTTCTTTGTCTCTCATAATAGTCTTTGTTTTAAAGTCATTTTGTCTGATATGAGAATTGCTACTCCAGCTTTCTTTCAATTTCCTTTTGCATGGAATATATTTTTCTATCCCATCACATTCAGTCTATATGTGTCCCTAGGTCTGAAATGGGTCTCTTGTAGACAGCACTTATATGGGTCTTGTTTGTGTATCCCTTCAGCCAGTCTATGCATTTTGGTTGAAGCATTTAATCCATTTACACTTAAGGTAATTTTCAATATGTGTGTTCCTATTACTATTTTCTTAACAGTTTTGGGTTTGTTATTGTAGATCTTTATTTCTCTTGTGTTTCCTGCCTAGAGAAGTTCATATAGCATTTGTTGTAAAGCTGGTTTTGTGGTTCTGAATTCTCTTAGCTTTTGCTTTTTTTAAAGTTTTTTATTTCTCCCTTGAATCTGAATGAGATCCTTACTGTGTAGAGTAATCTTGATTGTAGGGTTTTCTCTTTCATCACTGTGAATATGTCCTGCCACTCCCTTCTGGCATGTAGGGTTTCTGCTAAAATATCAGTCCTTAACCTTATGGGGATTCCCTTGTATGTTTTTAGTTGCTTTTTCACTGCTGCTTTTCATATTTTTTCTTTGTAGTTAATTTTTGATAGTTTAATTAATATGTGTCTTTCTCCTTGGATTTATCCTGTATGGGACTCTCTGTGCTTCCTGGACTTGATTGACTATTTCCTTTCCCTTATTAGGGAAGTTTTTGACTATAATCTCTTGAAATATTTTCTCAGGCCGTTTCTTTTTCTCTTCCTCTTCTTGGACCCATATAATTCGAATGATGGTGTGTTTAATGTTGTCCCAAGTGTCTCTGAGACTGTCCTCAATTTTTTTTCATTCTTTTTTCTTTATTCTGCTCTGTGATAGCTATTTCCACTATTTTATCTTCCAGGTTACTTATCTGTTCTTCTGCATCAACTATTCTGCTATTGATTCTCTCTAGAGAATGTTCAATTTCATTTATTGTGTTGTACATCATTGTTTGTTTGCTGTTTAATTCTTCTAAGTCCTTGTTAAATGTTTCTTGTATTTTCTCCATTCTGTTTCTAAGATTTGTGTCATCTTTACTATCATTACTCTGAATTTTTTTTCAGGTAGACTGCCTATTTCCTGTTCATTTGTTTGATATGGTAGGTTTTTACTTTGCTCCTTCATCTGCTGTTTATTTCTCTGTCTTCTCATTTTGCTTAACTTACTGTGTTTGGTGTCTCCTTTTTTCAGCCTGCACATTCACAGTTCCTGTTGTTTTTGGTGTCTGCTCACAGTGGGTTAGGTTGGTTCAGTGGGTTGTGTAGGCTTCCTGGTGGAGGTGAATGGTGAATGTGTTCTGGTGGATGAGGCTGGATTCTCTCTTTCTAGTGGGCAAGACCACATCCAGTGGTGTGTTTTGGGGTGTCTGTTAACTTAGTATGATTTTAGGCAGCCTCTCTGCTAATGGGTGGGGCTGTGTTCCTGTCTTGGTAGTTATTTAGCATGGGGAGTCCAGCACTGGAACTGCTGGTCGTTGATTAGAGCTGAGTCTTAGTGTTGAGACAGTGATCTCTGGGAGATCTCTTGCTGATTGATATTATGTGGGGCCAGGAGGTCTCTGGTGGTCCAATGTCTTGTACTTGGCTCTCCCACTTCAGAGGCTCAGACCTGACACCTGACCACAGCACCAAGATCCTGTGAGCCACATGGCTCAGAAGAGAAAGGATAAAAAAAAGAAAGAAATATAAAATAAAATAATTAGTATATATTTTTTCAAATATTATTAAAATAAAAATAATACAAAAATGAAGAGAGCAACCATCCAATAAACAATCCACCAATGATAACAAGCACAAAAATTCTATTTAAGTAAACATAAAAATCAGTAACTAGTCTGTCGCATACCACAAACCCCAAGTCTACAGTTGCTCCCATAGTTCACTGCCTCAATTTTGGGATGAATCGTTGTCTATTCATGTATTCCACAGATGCAGGGTCCATCAGGTTGACTGTGGAGATTAAATCTGCTGCTTCTGAGGCTGCTTGGAGATATTTCCCTTTCTCTTCTTTGTTTGCACAGCTCCTGGGGTTCAACTTTGGATTTTGCTCCACCTCTAAATGTATGTTGCCCTCTGGCATCTTTCCTTCACCCAGAATAGAGGGGGTTAAAGAAGCAGCTGATCAGGTGGCTTTGGCTCACTCTGGCCGGGGGGAGGGAGTGGTACCGAATGTGGTGTGTGCCTTTGGCGGCAGAGGCCAGAATGACACTGCAACAGCCTGAAGCATGCTGTGTGTTCTCCTGGGAAGTTGTCTGTGTATCACTGGACCCTGGCAGTGGGGCGCTGCAAGGATCCCAGGAGGGAGGTGTGGATAGTGACCTGTGCTTGCACACATGATTCTTGCTGGCTGCAGCAGCAACCTTGGTGTTTCATGCCCATCTCTGGTGTCCATGCTGATAGCCATGGCTTAACTCTATCTCTGAAGCTCATTTAGGGGGTGTTCTGAATCTCCTCTCCTCGAATATTATGAAACAATGGTCTCTTGACTCTTAGGCAGTTCCAGACCTTTTCCTAAACTCCCTCCAAGTTAGCTGTGGCACCCTTGCCCTCTTCAGGCTGTGTTCACGTAGCCAACCCCATTCCTTTCCCTGGGATCTGACCTTTGAAACCCAATTCTCAGCTCCCAGCCCCCACCAACCCTGGCAGGTGAGCAGACAAGCCTCTTATGCTGGTGAGTGCTGGTGGACACTGATCCTCTGTGCGAGGTTCTCTTCACTTTGCCCTTTGCACCCTTGCTGCTGAGCTCTCCTCTGTGGCTCTTAAGCTTCCCCCCACCACACCCCCATTTCCAGCAGTGAAGGGGCTTCCTAGTGTGTGGAAACCTTTCCTCCTTCACAGCTCCCTCCCAGAGGTGCAGGTCCTGTCCCTATTCTTTTGTCTCTCTCTCTCTTTTCTTTTTTTTTTCTTTTGCCCTACTCAGGTATGTGGGGATGTTCTTTCATTTTGGGATGTCTGAGGTCTTCTGCCAGCATTCAGTAGGCATTCTGTAGGAGTTGTTCCACATGTAGATGTATTTTTAATGTTTTTGTGGGGAGGAATGTGATCTCTGCATCTTGCTCCTCCACCATCTTGAAAGTCCTCCCTCATTTATTTTCTTGAAGTTTTTGCCCTAGCTATACACAATATATTCTTTATTCAAGGTTAACATAAATCAGTTTTTTATCCACTTTTCAAGAATATAAATTCTGAGAAAATTTTAAATTGTTTATTTCCCTTTTGCTCTATGCTCCATTATCACCATGCATCTTGATTCTCTATATGTTTAGTACCCTATAATAATTAATTATTTTGTTTTATACTATGAATATCATATTAGGTATACCCATATCCATATATATTTCTCCACTCTTATTTCCACCCTGTGATTTTAATTTTACTCTCAGGAGTCATATTCCTCCTGCTTGAAATACATTTTAGGTAGGCAAGTGTGTGCATGTGTGTGTGTGTGTGTGTGTGCATGTATGTGTACACCTCATCTTTAAAATTTCAGAGGATTGTTTATCTGAAAAACTTTTCTATGTAATCCTCATATTAAAATGCTTTTTTTCAGAATAACAAATTTTCTGGTTTCCGTATTTGTGTTGAAAATTTAGCAGTGAATCTTTGTGCTCTTTTGAAGTTTATATTTTCCTTATTTCAGCTACCTTTAAGATTTTGTGGTTTTCTTTATATTTATTATGTTTAAATACGTTACACTGCTTGGATCTGTGACGTGATGTATTTTTCTCTTTGGGGATATTCTCTTTCATTATTTATTGTATTATGTAACTAGTGCTCACTCTCTTATTCTTCTGGGATTCCATATATATATATATATATATATATGGAATGTATATATATATCTATATTTTTATTCTCTTCTGTATTTTCTATTTTTTTTATTGTCGTACTTCAGTCAGCATTTTTTCCATGTCATTCAATCTGCTAATTCTCTTTATTTTTAATCTGCTGTGAAACATTTATTGAGTTCATTTCTGTCACTTAGTTTTCTTGTAGTACTAGAATTTTTCAGTGATTTGTGTCATATCCAGCTCTTTCCAATAATTTTGCATTCTTTCCTTCCTTTAATATTTCACTCAGCTTTTTAAAAAGTTGATATCAATTACTTGTGTGTCTTCTATCCTTTCATTCTTATTTGGTCTGTTCTTATCCATTCTTAATCTTGGTTACTACTAAACGATTGGTGAATATTACAGAAAAATGTAGAGATTAGTGAAGGCTATGGATGATGGAGAGGATGGTATAATTTTTTTTTCTCCTTGATTAAAGATGAATCTCCTTTACATAATTAAGGTTGAAATAATTCAAAATTGAGATTTAGGCCTTGTGTGGTCTGTTTTCAGTTCATATTTATTCCTAGGCTGCAGCTCTTTGGAGTATTTGATGAATGCCTGAGGTTTTCATCAGAGAACTTCTCTGGTAGGTACTGAATTCATTTCTTATTCGTCAACATCCATAAGTCCACTGAGAGTACAACTTCATTTCTGTGATTCTCAGCTCTAGCTTTTCTTCCCTCATCTTCATAGTTCAGCCACTGCTTTCCAGTAAATCTAGAGCAAATCAACACCAAGCAATTAGTCTCATTCCTCAGAATTTTCTACTGTTTCTGGTCTTAACACTGCAAATCCTAGTTTTCTTGATCACTTTGTGATACCTTTAAATATTAGATATTCCGTTTGTTCTCAGCAGGTGGATTTGTTCAAAATAACTAGTCATTTTAAACCAAGAGAAGCAGAGCCTTCTTCCTCTTTATTATTTCTCTCAATAAATGGCACAGCACTGACCTTATTTCCTCAAACCAGAATAATTAGGAATTATGTTTATATTTGCTTTGCCTTGCACTTTATTTTTCCAATAAATCAATAAATTCTTTTAAATTCATTACTTTGATATCTTTGAATTCCATCCCCTGCTCCCCACCCCTTGTTATCCTCATGGCCACTGGTTGGCTACCCTTAATTTCTCAACTGTATTAAAAATACAACCTTGTAAATGATAACCCTGTCTTGATTTTTGTTGCTTCCTTTATTTTATTTTTACCCTGTCATTCAGAATGTTTGTCTTAAAGTACAATTCTCATTGCATCATTCCCCTGTTTAAATTCTTTTGAACTATCCTCATAACATTCAAGACAAAATAAAAATCCTTTAGCATGATATTTAACATTCTTCCTGAACTGATATGTGTTTATCTCAGCCATGTCTGCTCTCTTGTTTCCATGCTTGCTGTGTATGTTTATGCCACATTTGACTAGTTTAAGTCCCCGAAAACAACATGCCCTTAATTTTGTGCATACCCTCTCCCACTGTTTTTGAAGGACAACTTTTGGTACTGGCTTCCCTAGAATGAATTCTCTGATCAATGCCCACCCTCTTTCTGACACTCAGGTATATCTGGATGTGCTGTCTGGGCTCTTCTTCAAACTACTTAAAGGTCTGGGAAAATAATGTGTTCAAGAATGTACTTGTTCATAAATAGATATATGACACATGTAGTTGAGGTATAGTAAGTGATGGGGAGAGAGGTATAACAAACTTGGAGATAATAAAAATATGGGTGGAAGATGTTTGAAACACTTTTAGAGTGCTATGGAAATCTTTGGAAAGTGCATGCAGGGCGTTGATGTAATCCCCCAATTTATGCCTGTGTCTAATATATAGTACACTCCAATATATTTGAAATGCATGAAGTATTTGACCAATTTATTATTGAGTTGAGTACATGTTATATGCAAATACTCCATCTGATACCGAAAAGCTCACAACAATGATTAAAGTACTGGCTTTGCTCTTAAGGCCTCTACATTCTACTGGTGAGCACATAACCTAAACACAAATATATTTTATGTAAATTCAAATGTGAAGCTGCTATACATTAAAAAGGCCATGGCTTTTAAAGAAAGAAACATTCTTATTCTAATGCGAGAGATTTAAGCAAAAAAACAGTTGTAAACTGGGTGTTTTAAAATATTTTATTTAGAAAAATATCTCCTATCTGCAAACATTTTTCAAAACAGTATAATGATCTCCTGAATATATTTCACCTAGGTTCACCATTTTTTAATATTTTGACATATTCCTTTTCTTCTTACTGTTCTTTTCATTTTGCTGAACTTTTTTTTTTTTGCGGTACGCGGGCCACTCACTGTTGTGGCCTCTCCCGTTGCGGAGCACAGGCTCCGGACGTGCAGGCTCAGCGGCCATGGCTCACAGGCCCAGCCGCTCCGCGGCATGTGGGATCTTCCCGGACCGGGACATGAGCCTGCGTCCCCCGCATCAGCAGGCGGACTCTCAACCACTGTGCCACCAGGGAAGCCCCATTTTGCTGAACTTTTGAGAGTAAGTTGTAGCCATCATAACCCTTCAACTTAAGTACTTGAGCCCATATCTACTAAAAACAGGACATACTCCTTCATGAACAGAGTACAGATATTAAATGCATAAAATTTAGCTTTAGTATAATAGTATTATCTAATATATAGTTAGTTTTCAACCTTCACAAATTGTTCCCATTCTGCCTTTAATAGAACAGGATTAAATCAGGACCCAATCAAGGAACATGCATTTCATTCAGTTTATATGTCTTTATAGTCTCTTTTAATTTGGAACAATTCTCAAAAATTTTTTGGTCTTTAATAGATTGTCATTTTTTAAGAGTACAGAATTGTGTGTATGTGCACATCCCTGTGTGTTCATGTGTGTGACTAGGACTATTTCATCATGATTATATTCAAGTTATACATTTTGGGCCAGATTAATACATTCTGGCAGGTGACATTTTTACAAGTTTTGAAAGATGGAACACATTTATATCGAGAGATGAAGTGTGACACAGAAGATACTTAGAACTAAGAATTGAAATTAAGATTGTTCTTAATCCTAATACAAGGCTCTTACCACTAACTATAGATTCTATGGATGGTTTATTTATAGTCTGAGATTATTTTGAGCAATGTGAAATTATTAAAAATTAGATGTGTCAGATAGAAGGTTTGAACTATGCTTTTAAAAGATAGATTTAGATGATATATAGATGATATAGCTAGAACTGGTTTCCTATACAAAATATTTAACACTAATCCCTAGTTAATTGCAGATATAGGGAACCTGTAATGTCTCAGAAATTCAGTTTTAATCTTTAATGTATTCATGGTTTTGACAGGTGAAACTGTAGAACTTTTATCTTTGGAACAGAGGCTATATTCAGTATTTAAACTTTAATATAGCTTTAATATATTGAATATAGATAATACTCAATAAGCTAATAATTAACATCTGCCATTTGAAACATTTAAAATGAGATGAACAAGGTATCTCTATTGGATAGTGTAGAATCAGTGAGACATAAAGTAGTCACTTTCTTGTAGACCTTCCCCTTATTTAGTAGATAAAGTAAACCCAGAGTTAGGATGATTTGCCCAAGTTTACAGAGCTGGAAAGTGATTTATATTAATCTCTTATCCAGGATTCTCAATTCATTGTCTGACTGACAGATTCCTAGAATATGTTTGCAGAAATCACAGAATTTCTATTTCATGGATAGCCTCTTGCCATGTCTGTCACTTTGGTAGATTAGGCCTTTCACAGTTGGTCCCCGGTGTTCCAATGGTAGTTTAGTGACAGAATGGGGAATGCTGGAAAAGATTTGCAACTGCTTTATCAAGCACACTTTGAGTCTCCTTCATCTTGACCTTGAAGCATTTACTCACTAAAGTGGTCCACACCATGAAGCTTCTTTTCAGATCAGAGCCAAGTTTCAAGTGCCATATACCACAAGAGACATTATTTTCCACGTGATTCTTCAAATATGAACTCAAAACACTTTTATCATCCATGTTTCTAATCCATTAGCAATATTGACTTTGCCATGAAATGAGAGTAATTCAATTTCAGATTATATTATAAAGCTGAAATTATTATAGGTTTGCCTGCTAGTTTTACAGTAGTTAAGTTTATGTCAGGGTCTTCATGCTGAAGCTTTATATTTAAAAGTTTTCCAGTCAGACATTAAAAAGAAAAAAAAAGCCAAATGGCTTTTGAGACTGCATTGACACCTGTGAGAAATCCATGTCAGGCTTCTTATTCAGAGAGATCCATATTGATATGGGTAAGTCTCTCTGCTTAGTAACTTTCATTATTAGATTGGCTCTGAGTACCATTGACACATTTTCCTAATATTACAGAGGGGTCCATTCTTGGGTTTATTTGGCCTCAGCATCAGGTACAGAGCTCTATGTTGTACAGTAAACAGAAGGCAGAAGACATGGTACAAATCATCCAGTCCCTTACCACCTGTCTTACTATGGGCAGGTTACTCAATATTGTTGGGACTCAAGTTATTTAAAATTTTAAAAAAGGAGGACAATTTATCCTATATTCCTGAAAGCAGGGAACTCAACCTTTTGAAATCCATTCCAATACTCATATCTGAGTTTATATTAAATGAGGTGTCAGCTAATATAAGGGATCCTTAGGAGTAGGAGAGAGATTGCTACCTCCACATTTCATTTGAGACCAATTACAGAAAGCTCATTCTCCAAAATATCCAACATAAGTTAGGCACCTTACTTAAAGCCTATTTACTTAAATTATCTTCCCAATAAATTTCAAATGAACACTGTTAGCTATTAAAGATTTGCCATGGGTATTCTGAAGACAGAGCTGTGTTAAATACACCTGAGGATTCATATGTAGGAAACAGCCAGAAAGAAAATTACTGGTCACTGATGGAAAGCTCCCCTGAGGTCAGAAAGAGTAGTGAACTAAGAAAAGAGTGGATGGTAGTAAGCTGAGATTTTCTGCATAATTCTGCTCATGATCACCAGTTTTCATTCATTTATATTTAGTTCTACTCCACACAAATTTAATCCTCTTATAGGCAAAGCAGTGTTTTGATATCATGCTAGGTTTAAATAAATAAGATGGCCTTCATGTATCCTGGAAATTTATGACAACGTTAAGGAAACTGTGTAAATTCTTAATAACAGCAATAGTGTGTATGTCTTCTGCATTTATTAAGTGGCTTACATGAAGTAGTATAATTAAAATACATCATCTAAATTAATAGTCATAAAAATCCCACGAGGGTGTTATCTTCTTCATTTCACTCATAATGAAACAGAAACTAATAGAGGAGAAAAAACTTTATCAAAGTCATCTGTGAGTGGTAAATTCAGTACTAGGGTCCAGCTTTATCAAAACCTGTACTTTTAAACTCCCTGTTATACAATCTCCCACAATTTAGGCTGTATCTTTCTTAGAAGGACAGAGCAACAGACTAATCCATGAGTGAAGCTGAGAAAAACATTGTGGAAATAGAATCTCTAACACTCAACATTCCATAAATGAGACCAACTGGCACAATCCAATCAGTTTCTAAATACTGTAGTTTCTATTTCCAAGTATCTGTCATCTACTCCTTTATCTCTATCCCTATAATCCCTACCTTTGTCCAGGTCATTCTCTTGTTTCACATGATTCACTGAATGCTCTCATAGAAGTTTTTCATGTTCCACAACCCCTGTAGGCAATACAGGTTCAGAGACCCTGATATATGCACCTAATTGTTCAGTAACATAAAACTAACTGGAAGCCTCCAGAACATCACAGTTGGCTGATTCCTAGTGCCTTTTAACTGATAATGCTAAATAAAAGGTGCATCTGCTCATAATAGGAGAATCCCTGGGGAAGTACTGAGCTAAATTTTCAGGGGCATCACCAGTTACTCTCTATAAGCATCAGCCATTATGCCCTTCCTTAAATTCCTCAAACAGGTCATGCTTCTTCCTGCCTTAGGACCAAGAAACAAGTTCTCTGTTTTCATTGTTTTGTACCCTTGGCCCTCACATGTAGCTAATTCTTACTCTCCCTTCAGACTTCTGATTAAATACTGTTTTTCTTAGTAAGCCTTTCCTGATTTAATATAGTTAGTGAGATTTTCCTATTAGATTCTCAAAGAGCATTTTACACTTTCACTCATCAACAATCTTCACATAATTATAACTGCAATTCATTCTTTCATTCACTCACAAAATATTTTTGAGTGTTTATTATGTACTGGGAACTATTCTAGAAGAAGACAGCAAAATTATATATACATATTATATATATAGATATATATATATAATATGTATATAATAAATGTATTGAGATTTAAAAAGTACAGCGTGTTTTATATCAGTAATGCTGAGTTGGATAAAGTGACTTGGACCACAGGTTGTAGAGTTAAATAAAGTGGCAAGGGGTTTTAAAGTTAGGCCTCACTTAAAGAGTGAGAGTTTAGCTTAAAGGAGGTAAAAATATCACATGCATATCTATAAAAAGAGCCATCAGGTAAAGAAGAAAATTTGAAAACTTGCTATAAGGTGTGGACATGATTACTATGTTTAAAGGACAGTAAGGAAGCCTTCATGGCTGGAATGGAGTAAACCATACACGGGATATATAACTTTGATTTACAATAGGAATCAAAGTTGTAATGCTGGACAAGATCAAATAAGGTCTTAAAGTTCTTCTGCTTTTACTGAGTGAAAAGAGGTGCCATTGGTGGAGTTTAAAAAGAATATCTATGTAACCTTATGTTTAAATGGATCTCTTTTGTAGCTATTGGAATAGACCATCAGAAGTCAAGGATAAGAACAGGGCAATGTGTTTTGAGGCTATTGTACTAATCCAGATGAGAGACAATGATGATCAAGACCATGGTGACTACAGTGGAGATGGGGGAAAAATGAACAGATACTGTAGCTGTATTAGAGGCACAATCAGCTAGATTTTTTTGACAGTTCAGATTTGGATGCATATAAAGGAGGATAGTTAAAAATTATCCCAGGTTTTAATCATCTGAGCAACTGGATGAATGGAATTCCCAATAAAATTGGAGAAGACTGTGGGTGCCAGGCAGAAGTAAGTTCAGGAGCTCATTGAAAACCATATTGCTAAATGACATCTACAGTGGGAAATGGCTGTATGGTTTTCAAAAAACACACAAATGCGGTATATGTGGCTAAAATATAGATGCAATCACACCCTCGGGTAATGTTACCAAGCATGTCCCCCAACAACAGCAGCAAAGCTATTTCATGGTTCAACCATTTTATACTCACTAACCATGCAAAAGGTGCCATGCAATGGTAGGAGCTGAACATGTTTGATCAAGACAGGAATTGCTGAAACATATAAGGAAGGGAATGGTATTTTCCATTATGTGATTTGCCATTATACACATTTTAAAGAGTGGTCTAGGCATAATCCATGGTGATACATTTTTAACTGTAGAATTTATGATGTCAGAATAGATATGCTATAGGACCATATATCCTCCGCCTATAATTAAGATCATCAGCAAACTTCTGAAACAAGAGTAGTGGAAGAACAGTTTTACTACATACCAAGAACAGTGCAAATATTTTCTGTTTGTTTTTATTTTTGTTGCTTTGGATTTGTTTTTATTTTTGTTGTTTTTTAGATTTGTTTTTAGATTGTCTCTTTATCTCTTTTTTAGCCTCCCATGTGGAAAATACTGATTTTCTTCAATTTCCAGACTGGGAAGCTGTGTGATAGGGAAATTAAGAAAATCACTACTTCACACAACTACAAATTGATAGAGCTATAATTTGTATGTAAATTTGAATCTGTGCTCTTGGCCACCAGGAAATAAGACATTTGACTGGAGACCTCCAAAATGTAATGCCAGCTTTGCAACTTTCGTTTTTGGTAAGCTATCTGGTTGTAATCATACCCAATTCACTTCTGTCAAGAAACAGCTCTCTTAGCTGAAATATCTTTTCTCCCTCTTAAAACAACTTAAATTATGGCCAATTACAATACTCACTCGATGAATAAAGCCTTTCTGTCCTTTCTAGCTTTGGTATTTTTCCTCTCTGACCTCCTCTAATACTTACCATGTGAAGTGAACCATTTAGTTGTATGTTACTGACTGTTCTAATATGTTACTAGTTTTAGATTATTTCTTTCACACACTGGCACTAATTCAGAGCTTAATAAATTGACTATTTATTGAATAACTCTGGAGTAAGCTAAAGTTAAGAAAAATGAGTATTTAAAATGTTAAATAACTAGAGAATTTTCTTAATTCAAAATTCCCCTTTACCTACCACTTGTCCAAAGGTAAGCCTTCTCATAATTTTAATCAGAAAGGATTATAGTGGTGGAAGGCTTGGGCTTAATATTCCATGGCTGGAAGCAATCACATGCAACATGTATGAGATTATTTTTTGGGTCTTTTCCTAACTCGAGTTTACATTATCCCATACCCAGAAATTATAGGACACCAGAAATCTCAATATTTTTCAACCTTCTTTTAAATTTAGTTTTTCAGATGAAATCATTCACTGTAATTTTAATCTTTCAAAATTAAACAGACAGACTGAATAATCTTTAACAGGAAGAAAATCTGGATTAATTAATTAAGAATGAAAGTGAATATTAACCCCAAATTTATTATTCCATTGACAGACTCATGCATGAAGACTTGCCCCCAACCATGAGAATGTAGCATCATTGAGGTCTGAATCTTGCACAGTGATTTTCCTATTTTATTGGAGTGTTCTCTCAAGTGCCAAAAATTCTACCATTTTAATAATTTTTATGAAATATATCATATTTTGTGTATAAAATGAAATGCACATAATTAAGCAGGTCCTTTCAGTTTCAAGGGAAATGCTATGACTTTATGTACAGATTTCATTTGATGAATATGAATTGATGATTATTCAAAATAGAATTTATGGTGAGCAAATCTAGTGGCTTCTTTGTGTTGTGAAACCTCTTTATGATATTCTTTGGTTTGATATTCAGAGTAAAAATTAATAATGATAATGCAAGAGTTTTAATGGATGATAGCCTCATTATTTAAGAAAAAAACACTTTGAAGATTTTCAGTCATCCAGTTGTTTACCTCAAGAGGTGAAATTCCAAGATCATGGAACATAGGAGAGAAAGATCTGATGTCAGAGTGGAAGAAGAATTTATAAAGAATGACCGTGTTTAAGGTTGGATGTGAATGGACTGGGATGGAGAGACGGGCCAGTAGAGCCAAAGGGCTCCTAGAGGTCACTGTGAGCATAAGGGGTTGGGAAATCTGACAAAAGCTGTAGGAAGACATCATATTTAAACATTCTGAGTTTTCAGTTATGTGGAAAGTTGGTCCTGTGCTTAGGGCTTTCTACATTCAAGTTTAGCTACTGCACTGTTTACCATTATGTAAGGGCTTCAGAAATAGTTATTTAAACTGTGGTCTTGCCCAAATCACAAAGTGGCAGCTCTAATTTACAGCAGCAACCTACAAATGCCTGTATCACATGTTACCATTCTGAAGATCTTCCAAATATAAGCAGGAATGCCATTTCTAGAGGAAGAGAGCGGCTAAATTATTAGGCAAATTGATCAGAATTAATATTAGCCTGATTAAGTCTGAACTTAATCTACTTTTGACATTCTCATTTTGGTTCTTTTCAAAATCCAATTACTTATACAGCTGATTAGCGTTTGGTAGTTCTGATTTTACAGCCTGTAAATTTCTCTCACCATTGCCTTCTCTTTCATTTTCATGACTTTAATCCAGATATTAAAAAGAGGTCTGATGAAGTATGTCCACACTAGCCAGTTTAGAGCCTGAAAATTGCATGTATAGCTATCATTAGTCATGTTTTCAGAAGCCAATGTCATGCTTAAAACAGACAAGCAGAAGGAGCCATGAAAGCAAACAAGGGTGCCAAGCCTGATGACATAAATTATATGGAAACAGTATGTTTACCACATCTAAATGCTTCCTTTTTTATTTTCTCATGATAAGCAAATAAACAACCAACACTACTGTATAATTATGCTTCTCCTTGGAAAGAACCAAGAAAGTACACCATGTATTAGGAAATTGACCTAATTTTTTGAAAACTTTTACAAGACTAAATCTTCTTTTTATCTGACACGTCCAAAGTAATGTCAAGCTCATAATATCTACAGTAAATGATGATGCCATGTACTTCCTATGAAGCTACTATGGGAATATGAGATGCTCTTTTAAAAATTACATTAAATGGTTTCTAGTTTAGGGTTAAATCCATGGCCTGAAATTTCTTTTTCTACTAGTTTGACAGATTGAAGATCCTGAACAAACTTCTAGGTGGAAACAACTAGACAAGTAAGGAAACTGCAGAGCTCCCAAACTTATTGAAACTAGTAATTTTCAGAGGTAAGTGAAGAACGGTCACCTCTAAGCCTGTGAGTTTCTCTGTATATCCTGAGTTTATGTTTTCTCAACTGTATGAGGCGTGAGGAACAAGAGATATCTCCCAGAGTTTGTCAAAGTGGAAACACAAAGGAAGACTCCAGAAAAAAACCTAGGAACCTAAAGAATGCCTCCCTTTTCCAAGAAACCATGCTTCTCTTGACTCTTGCAGGCAGTGGAAGGAAAAAAATAATTTCTGCTGAGAATTTCTACTCACCAGACTGCCATCATGTGTGTTTTCAGTCCAAATCCTTGCTGCTTTGTTGCCTAAGAAACCTTGGTTATTTCAGGACTTTTCCTTGACACAAAGTACAAATTTGTACAATTCAAGAAGAAAAATAGCAGTTTATTCATAGTCATAGAGCTATAAGAGAACTGTGGTGAACCTGTTATTCCCTTGGTTTATGCTGCTCTGTGTGTATCAGCCCACAGAGCCCCTGGACCTTAGATTGATTGACCAGGTCACACTTGATTGGACCAAGGCTAGACATCTGGGTCAGAACTGAGTCAAAGCTTATTTCTTTCCTGGGATTTTGTACTTAGAATATAAAGATTCTAGGTGGTCTCTATAGATATTTCAACTGGAAGATTATACAGAACTAGAACCAGAGATACTTGATAGAAGCACAGCAGAAATGTGGAGGAATACACAGGAGAGAAAGCATATGTGAGGAAAAAGAAGATGAAAGGAGCTATAGGTGAGTTTTCACTTCCTACTTTTAGTCCCTCATGAGAAACTTGCATCCTTCAAACAAATTCCTCTTTACTAATTAAAGCAAGTTTGAATGGGTTTCTAATCCCTGAAGCTAAATGAACCCAATTGTAATAAGACCTTGATGTTAATTAAGCTCAGGCCTCTTATTTTATAGATGGAGAAACTGAGACCGAAGAGCGTAAAGGAAGTCTTCCAGGGTAACATAATTACTTACCCTTAACTGAGTTCCAGGACCCCTAGTTCCCCAGATATTTTATCTACTGACTCTTTGCTTTTGTTATTTAACAGTTAAAGACAAGTCGCTGTTCCATTCTTATTCTATCACTGGTAAAGATATTGAGTCCACTTCCTAATCAGTATTGAATAAACTAACTACTCATTTATGCAATCATCAGAAGCTGCCTAAGGAATGCATTTTTCATAACAGATATGTGAAGAAAGCAAGAAATAGAATATTGAACACTTAGAAAGCACTATTAATAACACAGTGACTAAGAATGAATATGTCCCTAATCAATGAACAATAACTCTCTGTTACAGTCAATATATGGTTATGTGGATGTACCTCACTGAATTCACTCATTTCATTCGTCTTCACAATGAATAGAGCAGTGGGTTGTAACAACTGGCAAGAAATAGACTCTATCAGCTGTAGCCCATTTGTTTTCCAAGACAGGATATGGACAAAGAATCGTTGACCTCACTGGACCCAATTTTATAGAAAATGCTGTGATTTCTACTTCACACAAAGAAGTACCTACCTCAGGCTTCTCAACTGGATGCTCTTATATATTTCATCAATTCAATAACCTTGAATGAACTGACTGTTGCATAATGTATTTCTTTTCTGAATTGACAAAGTATTTACTGCAGTGATCAAATAATTATTAATATTTTTATCATTAGATGGATATAAATAAATCTAGTGGATTATATCTACCTTCCCATGATGAGAGTTTGTTTTCTTTGGTAGATTTTTAGAATTGAGATCTTAGAGATTACAAACAAAACCAAGAATCTACAAGACTTCAATAGCAAATGAAATTATATGATGCTTATCATGATTACCATTACTATTAAAAATAAGAATCACTGGCAGGAAGAATCAGATGATTCATTTATTCATTCACCTAGAAAATATTGTCTCAACTTTCGCCCTACCCAAGAACTGGCAGACAGAACTTTATGTGTTTTTTCAGTCCATAAACATTAATTGAGAATATATTCCATATCAGACAACGTTTGAGAGGTTTGGGAAATATCAGTAAACAAAGCAGATCCTTGTTCTCATGGAGCTTAAATTAAGAAGTTTTTATGTCTTCCATTTGGTTAATGCCTGCCTTGGTTTCCCATCCTACCCAGGTGAAGTCCAAACTCCTTACCATGGTCTGTAGGGTCTGAGGTGATATGACCCTTGCCTGTATCTACAGTTTATTCACCCAAATCAGTGGCACCGCCCTTGGTCTTCCTGAGATGAGATGAGCCTTCCTCCTTTCCTTTATACTTAACTTTCCTGTGTCAGGAACTTGTTGCTTACATCTTTGAAGGGCTGGATCCTCCTGCGTTTACAGCTTCAAAGATCACTGCTTCAAAGATCACTTTTCTAATCACACCATTAAAAACAAAAACAAAACACCCATCCCCAAGTCTTTCTATCATGTGATTTTTTTCCCTTAATACAGCCAAAATTACCTTGCTTGTTAAATTATTTGGTTGTTTATCCCATCTCTTCTCCCTTCATATATTTAAGTTCTGTAAGAGCAAGTGTATATACTTTCTTTCTTATTCACTGTCTTACCTCCAGCCCTTAAAATAGAGCTTGGAATTTATTAAGCTGTCATAAAATATACTGAAGAATATAAATAAATAATAATGAATTCATATTTATGTATGTTTTTCTTAGTGTAAAATATCAAACCAATTTTTTGCAAGAATTTAATTACTCATCCAACATTAATGCATTGCTAAAAGTAATACCAGCTGGGAACAAACTTAATTTCTCTAATTGACAGACTGATAAAAAGGTGAAAAATGAGGGAAAAGGCTCATTTCTGAGTGGATTGAGGTCATCTAATCTTTTCCTTTTTTTGCTTATAAATTGCATGATTATTAGAATTATGCCAACACATACAATAGACATTTTTGCATGTGGGTATTTTCAGGTATATTTAACTCAGGATTATAAATCACTTAGGGAAATGATTTATGTAAATTTAGAATTCATTAGCATTTTTATTTTCCTTACAATTCAAGCAAATGGAAGAAGTCAAATGGATCAAGTTGGTAAGAAAACAAAAAAAAAAAGACAGAAAGGAAGAAGAACAATTTGCTAATAATCTCATTACTGTGTTGATAAATAACCAGAAATGGATAAGTTCCAGGTACAGAAAGCTTTCTACCTTCATTGTAATTCAAATTGAGTACAGGAGATCAGTCTTTCCTTGTCAGCAATAAATAGTTGATTTTATGCCTCAGCTTATAGGCATCTTTCCGATGACACTGGGCAAAATGCATTTGATCAACATAAAAACAAGTTAAATTAACTACCCTAAAAATCCTACTGCCATTTAATTATTCTAATTATTGGAAATCTCAAGTAACCTGTTGATAGAAATGAGGTGCAAGTTGGATAGTAAAGAGTCAAATTAGTTTCAAATCCTGATTCTGCCACTTAGTGGCTTTAAGAGATTATCCAGTTTATTTAGACTCTTGCAAGGTTGGTTTTCTTATATATGAAATGGAATAAAGAATTTCCATATGACATGGTTGTAATGAAATTCAAGATAATGCATATATTTTTCATCTTTTCCATATATATGCCCAGGAGTGGGATAGCTGGATCATATGGTAGCTCTATTTTTAGTTTTTAAGGAACCTCCATACTGTTCTCCATAGTGGCTGCACCAATTTACATTCCCACCAACAGTGTAGGAGGGTTCCCTTTTCTTCACACCCTCTCCAGCATGTATTGTTTGTAGATTTTTTGATGATGGACACTCTGACCAATGTGAGGTAATACCTCATTGTGGTTTTGAGTTGCATTTCTCTAATAATTAGCAATGTTGAGCATCTTTTCATGTGCCTGTTGGCCATCTGTATGTCTTCTTTGGAGAAATGTCTATTTAGGTCTTCTGCCCATTTTTTGTTTGAGTTGTTTGTTTTTCTGATATTGAGTCATATGAGCTATTTGTATATTTTGGATATTAACCTCTTGTTGGTCGTATTGCTTGCAAACATTTTCTCCCATTCCGTAGGTTGCCTTTTTGTTTTGTTGATGGTTTCCTTTGCTGTGTTAAAAAACTAAACATACAGCTACTATATGATCCAGCAATCCTATTTCTGGACATATATTCAGGAAAGATGCAAATTCTAATTCAAAAAGATTCATGCACCCCAATGTTAATAGCAGCACTATTTACAATAGCCAAGACATGGAAACAACTTAAGTTCCCATCAACAGATGACTGGCTTAAGAAGATGTGGTAATATAATGGAATATTACTCAGCCATAAAAAAGAAAGAAATACTGCCATTTGCAGCAACATGGATGGACCTAAATAATATCATATTAAGTGAAAAAAGTTAGGCAGAAAAGACAAATATTACATGATATCACTTATATGTGAAATCTAAAAAATAATACAAAAGAATCTATATAAAAAAATAGAAACAGGCTCACATCAAAAACAAACTTAATTGTTACCACAGGGGAAAGGGATGTGGGGAGAGACAAATAAGGAGTATGGGATTAACAGATTCAAACTGCTATACATAAAATACATAAGTAACAAGGATTTAGCATATAAATATATTCAATTACTTGTAATAACATATAATGGAAAATAATATGAAAAATATGTATATATCTGAATCACTTTGCTGTTCACCTGAAACTAACACAACATTGTAAATCAACTATACTTCAATTTAAAAAAAGGGTAATGCACATAGTATGTTTGATACATTATGAGCACTGAATATATATTATTTTTACTCCTTGTCCAAATCTCTCAATATTTTTGGGACAAAGTAGGCCTTTAAACTTTATATAATCCTACTTCCTTACCTGCACTGAAATATTTGTCCTAAAATGCATTTTTAATCTATTAATTCTGCTGGCCAAAGATCTATATTTTCTCCTTTGTATGTAGGACGAGCTCATATTCTTTACAATAATATTTGAGATTTTCATGTTGTGACCTCATCATTTATTTTCAGCCTCACACGTCATTGTCAGGCTTAAAGGTGAATGATTTCCCTTTTTCAAACATGACTTTCATTGGCACATCTGCTATTTTCTTTCAGTCTTGTTCATCTTCTACCCATTAGTTTCCAATAATGGATCAGAGATCAAAATTCTAAAATTAGTGTTCAAATCTCTTTGGCTTAGAGACTTGGGGCCATTCAAAACCACTGTTTGATGCCACAGTCTTCTTCTTGTAATATCTCTGTGGGATAATGGAGGGATTTTTCTCTCTGTCACTGTTATTTGCCTCCTTTACACATTTACAAATTTCCTCTGAATGGTGGGTTTGTTCTCAATTTCTTTTCTCTGGTCAATAACTTTTAAAGTTAATTTTCTTTAAGGTGAAGTAGAAAAGCATAAGAATTGGAATTGCAGTTAACAAATCTGAATTTGGATATAATAAAGTCTGCAATTTATACTGTATGTTGACTTGGGGAGGCTAGCATTTTTATATGTTTCATAATTTACAAACTAATATTAGTCTAACAAATAAACTGGAGTGTGTAAGTGCATAGAAAGCACGTGTCAGTAAATTTTCCAGTTAAACCAATATGTCATCCTTCTACTTTTATATATTGAAGATTACATTTATTCTACTTTGTAATCATTCTTATATTTTTATAGCTGGCTTAAGTCTATATTACAAATATGTGTATATCAGAGCATTCTTTCTTCTTCTTTTATTAACTTCAAGTTAATATGATACTGTTCTCTCTAAGTTATTATCAGATTAAAAAAAATTTATACTATAGTATCATTGATTAAAAATGTTGTGTTACTTTCAGGTGTAGAGCAAAGTGATTCAGTTATACATATACATATATCCATTCTTTTTCAAATTATTTTCCTATTTAGGTTATTACAGAATATTGAACAGAGTTCCCTGTGTTATATAGTAGGTCCTTGGAGGTTATCTACTTTAAATATATCAGTGTATACATGTCAGTCTCAAACTACCAGTCTATCCATACCCCCACCATTCCTCCCAGTAACCATAAGTTCATTCTCTAAGTTTGTGAGGCTGTTTTTGTCTTGTAAATAAGTTCATTTCTATCATTTTTTTGTAGATTCTGCATATAAGTGATATCACAAAATACTTGTCTTTCTCTCTGTGACTTACTTCACTTAGTATGATAACCTCCAGGTTCATTCATGTTGCTGCAAATGGATGCATTTGGATGCACTTGCTGCAAATGGATGCATTATTTCATTTCTTTAATGACTGAGTAATATTCCATTGTATATATTTTCCACATCTTCTTTATCCATTCATCTGTAGATGGACATTTAGGTTGCTTCCATGTCTTGGCTATTGTAAACAGCACTGCACTGAGCATTGGGGTGCATGCATCCTTTTGAACCATGTTCTTCTCCATATATTGCCAAGGAGTGGGATCGCTGGATCATATAGTAATTCTATTTTTAGTATTCTGAGGAACCTCCATACTGTTTTCCATAGTGACCGCACCAATGTACATTCCGACTAAAAGTGCAAGAGGGTTCCATTATATCCACAACCTCTCTGGCATTTATTGTTTGTAGACATTTTGATGGTGGCCACTCTGACTGGTCTGAGGTGATATCTCATTGTAGTTTTGATTTGCATTTATCTAATAATTAGCAATGTTGGGAATGTTTTCCTGTGCTTCTTGGCCACCTATGTATCTCCTTTGGAGAGATGTCAATTTAGGTCTTCTGACCATTTTTTGATTGACTTGTTTAGTTTTTTTTGATGTTGAGCTGCATGAGCTGTTTGTAAACAATTCTTATTAAATTACCAATGACATTTTTCAGAGAACAAGAAGAAACAAAAAATAAATTTGCATGGAGACATAAAAGACTCCGAATAGCCAAAACAAACTTGAGAGAGAAAAACAGAGCTGGAGGAACAGCCTCCCTGACTTCAGATTATATTACAAAGCTACAGTCATCAAAACAGTATCTTACTGGCACAAAAACAGAGAGATAGATCAATGGAACAAGATAGAAAACCCCAAAATAAACCCATATACTTATGGTCAATTAATCTATGACAAAGGAGGAAAGAGTATACAGTGGAGAAAAGACAGTCTATTCAATAAGTGGTGCTAGGAAAACTGGACAGCTACATGTAAAAGGATGAGATTAGAACATTTCCTCACACCATATACAAAAATAAACTGAAAATAGATTATAGAACTAAATGTATGACCAGAAATTTTAAAACTCCTGGAAGAGAACATAAGCAGAACACTTTCTAACATAAATCATAACAATATTTTTTTTCTGGATCTGTCTCCTAAGGCAAAAGAAATAAAATAAACTAGTGGGACCTAATTAAGCTTAAAAACATTTGCACAGCAAAGGAAACCATTGACAAAACAAAAAGACAGCCTATGGAATTGGAAAAATATTTGGAAATGATATGAATGACAAATGATTAATATCTAAAGTGTATAAACATCTCATACAATTCCATATCAAGAAAAAAAAAAAAAAACAAGAAACCAGGCCACAAATGGGCAGAAAATCTAAATAGACATTTTTCCAAAGAAGATATACAGATGGCTAACAGGCATATGAAAAATACTCAACATCACTAATTATTACAGAAAAGCAAATCAGAACAACAATGAGATGTCACCTCAAACCTGCCACTATGACTATCATCAAAAGTCTACAAATAACAAATGTTGGTGAGGATGTGGAAAAAAGGGAATCCTAGAGCACTAATAATGGGATGTAAATTGGTGCAGCCACTATGAAAATCAGTATGGAGGTTCCTCAAAAAGCTAAAAAGAGAACTACCATATGATCCACCAACTCCACTCCTGGGTATATATCCTGAAAGAATGAAACCATGAAAATTGAAAACTTATCATCAGAAGATAAATTTTCTCTATGTTCTCATATAGAATGTTCTCAACAATTGCATATGTTGTCTTTAGTTTACTTCGTATTCTCTCACTGTAGAATACATTGAAAAGGAGGTTGAAATGTACCAAATAAAAAATATCAAAATTACATGAAATCACACCTGAATTCTATTTAACTTTTAAAGAGAGAAAGAAGTGGAAAGTGATTTAATATTTTGTATCATTGAAAAAAATGAAAAGCCTTCTAATATATTCTATAAGAACAGTAGAAACTTAAATCTAACACTTGATTAAAACAATAATACCAAAATAAATATTTCTCCTATTCAAAAATGAGGCCAATTACCTAAGCAGACAAATTAAAAGAATTAAGCTCTAAAAAGGCATCTAACCTAATTTGAAATGTCTCCTTCAGGATAAATTCTACCATGGCCTTTCCTTCACTAACAGAGAAAGCAATTGGGGAGGGTAGCACTTTGGAAATATCCTTGTGGAAAGAAAGCTAATACATTCTCTTAGTAAGTAAATTGGAATCTAGTCTGTATAAAAGGCCTTAAAGTCATTTTGTTTAATCGTACTTTTCCACAACTTGTTCTAATAAAGTGTGTTCTAATAAAATGTATTAAATTATATGTCAACAAATAGATATTCACTTTTGTACAATGAGACTCTATCAGATATCCAAATAATTGGAGTCTCCTTACCAACAAGCAAAAGAACAAATAAAACATATACTTTTTCCTCTGTAAATTATCATCATCATCATCATCATCGTCATCGTCATCATCATCATCGGTACATTTTAAATCTAGAGTAATCATTGCTCTAATTTTCAATCTGGTATTTCTTTTTTAAACATACAAAATCAGTTGTATACCTTTCTCCTTTGATTGTCATGCAAATGGTTCCCATTAAGAGACCCTCAAATTGTGAATTGTGAACAGATTCTGGGCATAAGGAGATGGAATCAAAACAGTGCCAAGGAGAGACACTTTGAAAAGGTACCAAGGAAATAATATAATGTAAATTTGTCCTATTTGACATATTACTCTAACCAAGCTTTGAACATCAACAATCAATGCTTATCATTTCAACGGGTTTCTATGTGTTCTCAACATATAGAAAGATCAAAATTAATTGATACCATCACTGCAACTTTGCAGATTTTACTCTTTTCAGCATTATGAATCTTATAGTGAGTTTCTGGTCCTTTTTGTTAGAATCAGAAAGTGGGCAAATTTGTGAATACAATTACATACCTATGGTTTTTTTGGTGCATTATCCAGTCTCAATTCTGAGAAAGTGTACCATTCTGAAAATATTCTCTACTGCCATTAGTGTTTTCAACATTTTATATATCTAAATAATATGTCAGTTTCCTCTCTTTTTAAGTAATAATTCTGTATGTGACATTTCACACATAAAGTTTAATGCTTTGTGTGGTCAAAGTTCCTCTCCAGATGCTACTACTCAAAGCAAACAGAAAACAACACTTTACATAGGTCATGGCACTCAGTCCTCCTTCCTATCAATAAGTGTAAAGAGGAAAAAGCTGACAAGTTTTATTACAGTGGAATGTTGCATAAGTATGAAAGTGAATGTTTATATCGTCATAGGCTTCAGCAGATACCTAACTGCATAAGAGAGAATGAGAGAAAAAAAAATCTACTGAGGCAAATAATACCATAAGAATCTTTTTTTCTACAGCTTATCTCTTAACACTGCAGCATATTTTAAAATATATGAAAGGCTGTGTTTTAGGATTGAAATTGAGAGTGCAGAAAACCAATACATTCTATAATGTATGTTCATATTTTTCCTACCTGTGTAGCCACAGATTGTAGCCAGCTGGAGAACAAATATAAATGGTTTTACATAGACCTTCTTGACTTGAGATGGAATAATGCAGAACTGAGTTACTGAGCAGTAATAAAAGAGTAGATTAGAATAAACTAGAGTCTAGAGTACTGGGTATATTGATATTATTCTAATTGATTCAGCATTGTATGCATTCATGCATTTCCCATTGGGTGCAAAGGGAAATACATAATGAACCAAAGCACATTTTTACCTTATGATTGAACTTCACATTCACAGTATTTTTTAAATATCTAAGTGCATTTAATTCTGTTAGGTATATTGATTATCCTCTGGGCCTTCAAGAGTGGCAATGGCATTGTGTCATAAGGTAGAACATAGGAAAAAGAGATGACTGAGACATGAGGTACATAAGTAGAGAGATGAAGAGGCTGTGGTTGCTGGAGATACAAAGAAATTCGGAGTCAAGAAACTAGAATGTCAGGTGGGAAGCTCTGAAAGGACAGAGGCTAGAAATGAAATATATATCATATAGATCAGTTCATCAGCAATCTTTCTGAAGATAGTCACAATTTCAAGATGAATGGGTCTGTAATGTCAATATCCCAGTGTCAAGGGCCCAAACCATGAAAAATTCAGGCAGAGACATTATCCTAAGAATTGAGATTTGCTGTGTTTTACTCACTTATTTATTACTTGATACAAGGGGAGAAAGTTGATATATATATATATATATATATACACACACATATATATATGTTTTATTGCTTTATATATATATATATTGCTTTTTATTTATTTTTTAACATCTTTATTGGAGTATAATTGCTTTACAATGGTGTGTTAGTTTCTGCCTTATAACAAAGTGAATTAGCTATACATATACATATATCCCCATATCTCCTCTCTGTTGCATCTTCCTCCCACCCTCCTTATCCCACCCCTCTAGGTGGTCACAAAGCACTGAGCTGATCTCCATGCGCTATGCGGCTGCTTCCCATTAGCTATCTATTTTACATTTGGTAGTATATATAAGTCCATGTCACTCTCTCACTTCGTCCCAGCTTACCCTTCCCCCTCCCTGTGTCCTCAAGTCCATTCTCTATGTCTGTGTCTTTATTCCTTTTGCTATACAGCAGGACCTTATTAGTTATTTATTTTATATATAGTAGTATATATATATTATATATAGTAGTATGTATATGTCAATTCCAATCTCCCAATTTATCGCCCCCTTCTTTCCAACCCTGGTAACCATAAGTTTGTTTTTCACATCTGTGACTCTATTTCTGTTTGTAAATAAGTTTATTTGTAGCATTTTTTTCAGATTCCACATATAAACTATATCATATGATATTTGTCTTTCTCTGACTGACTTACTTCACCCACCATATTTATTATTTATGAAACCACATTATACCCCATGACTCTCCCAGGAAGTTACCTGGGAGTAACTTGGTTACCTGAAAAAGCCTTTAATAAATGACCCCTCTGTAGCAATGAGCATGACCAGTGTCCAGCTATTGCTTTCTAATACCATTCTTCAACAACAGAAACAAGGGCTCCTTGGAGAAATGGCTAATTCCAGGACTGGGGTAGGATTTATATAAGCTGAGCCTGGAGCACATGACAGCACCAGCATATAAGGAAGTGTTCAAAAAACCAAAACCCCAATTTGATGAGGGTATATCAGAGGTACATCAGTGCCAAGTGAAAGAGCTCCCAATGGCCAACTCTTTAAAAATATGACCAGTAAAATAAAAGTGTTGAATTACAACCCAAAGTATAAAATATTCTTGAGTCTATACTTATGTAAGCAAATGATTTTATAAATAAATAAATAAATAGGGAAGAGACAAATCTCCTGTGCAGAGGAATTCCAAATAATCTAGGGAGATACTCCGTCCTCAAGGAGAGGGAACATACATCCTCACACCTTAGGTATGGACTGCACATAATGATTCCCTTACAAATTGTACAACATGGAATGGGGAGTGGGGAGGGATTAACTTTACTTTGGAAACATTTCAGCCAGGTAATCAAGACCAACATCAATAGTCATAAATCATATTGATAGTACATATGCTTGATGAAGTTACACTCCTGTGATCTTCTTCCCAATAATCCATAACACCAGTCTTACCACGAGAAAAAAAGTCAGACAAATTCCAAAATGAGGCATCCTACAAAACACCTGACCAGTTGTCCTCAAAACCGTCAAAGCCATCAAAATTATGAAAGCCTGAGAAACTGCCACAGCCAAGAGGAACAAAAGATGACACGAGGGGCTTCCCTGGTGGTGCAGTGGTTGAGAGTCCGCCTGCCGATACAGAGGACACGGGTTCGTTCCCCGGTCCGGGAGGATCCCACATGCCGCGGAGCGGTTGGGCCCGTGGGCCATGGCCGCTGAGCCTGCGCATCCGGAGCCTGTGCTCCGCAACGGGAGAGGCCACAACAGTGAGAGGCCCGCGTACCGCAAAAAAAAAAAAAAGATGACACGAGGACCAACTGTAATGTATTCTAGATACAAATGTATTCTAGATGGGATGCTGTAACAGAAAAAGGACATTAGATGAAAACAATGAAAAATTATATAAACTATGGATATTCTTTAATAATGTTATCAATATTTATTCATTAGTTGTAGCAAATATGCTAACTTAAGATGTTAATGATAGGGGAAACTGGGTGTGGGGTATGTAAGAACTCTCCTCCCAAATTTTTAGTAAATCTAAAACTTTTCTAAAAAATAAAAAAATCTACTTACTAACTAAAACTCTACATACTAAAAGGAAAAAAAAAGTGAAAAAACAAAACAAAAGAAGGAAGTACTGATACATGCTACAACCCAGATGAACCTTGAAAAAACATTGAACAAGTCAGTCACAAAAAGCCATTTATGATATGATTCCATTTATATGAATTGTCAAGTATAGGCACATCCATGGAGACAGAAAATAGATTAGTAATTGCCAAGGTTTGGGGATGGGGAGAATGCAGACTGCTGATGTGGGGCATTGCTAATTGGCATGGGGTTTATTTGTGGGGCATTTAAACATTCTGGGATTAGGTAATAATGATCAATGCACAAGTTTATAAATATTGTACAAACCACTGGATTTTACACTTTCAAAAGATGAACCTTATATGTGAGTTATACCTTGTGAAAGCTGTTATTTAAAAAATCACTGCAAAGGCGTGTGTCTCTAAAATTGGTTTGATGCTGTGTCCAGATTGCACTCTTGGTACTGACAAAAATCTAATGACCAATAAAATTACTTGAAAACTACAAGCCAGGAAAATATTTTTTCTATCATTAACTCTTATCAGACAATTAAATATATGAAAGCATGTGTATGTATATGAAGTTGTGTAACTATATGCTATATTTTATTAACAAGAAAACTGAGGCCTGAAGAAGTAAAATAACTTGTCTAAGTTCTTGAAACTAATAACAGATCATCAAATCCAGACCACATGCCTTTTGAGTAATCCCCAATTTCTCCTTGACCATGATATTCATCTCTCCTGATTTTGCTTCTTGTCCTTTTACATGCAGGAATCCTTTGACAAAACTGTCCCCTTGCTTGTGTGTGCCCTCCACTCTGTGGTACAAAGTTGTTACTGGTTTGCCTTCTTTAAGGAACTAAGCTGCCTATATATGTTTGGCCAAATTCTCTGCTGATTTCACTTTAAAAGTCAAAGAAGAGTTTCTGTAAAGTGAGTGTCTCCTATGTACATTAATTATATTATTAATTATCAATATATTATTTATGCTATAATAATGAATTAATGTCAAATAAAATACTGATAATAAAAATAGGAATCTTACTGATTATACGTGAAATGAAAATGAGAACTGACAATTACTTATCATGTTGGATTTGGCAAAGATATAGAGGTTCAGTGACTAAAGGTACCTACTTCACAACTTTGCATAGTAATCACATATCCTGATGTGTTTTAATAGAGATAAATAATGCAAATCATTCCACATTCTAAATTTTTCATTAAAAATGTTGTCTTGTTCATTTCTTGAAAACTAAATAATGATAACCATTACTTCAGTAATATGTCCTTAAAATTTGATTGCATACTGACAGATTAACCTATAGATACTATAATACAGTATCTGTGTGTGTTTGTGAGTGTATGAAATAAGAAAACAACTTTCTAATAATTCCAAAAATAAATTACTGAAATGTACAGATATTTTACTAGGAACTGAGTCATACATATTCAGTTACATGATTCAGAAATTTAAAATTAATGAAAAAATATTCAACAAAAAGGAAGCAAATTGTCTTAATGTATCCGAACCATTAAAATAGATTACACTGTATAAACCAGGTTAAAATTTAAATCCAGCATAAAACAACAAAAAATGAAGTCTTCAAAGGAGATACAGAAAAATCAATGTTGTTCCTTTGGAGTGGAAGTATTCTCTTGGAACTGACCGGTAAAGCCAGGTGTCAGGACAAAAAAATTTCAAGTAGTGCTCTCATAAATTTCCAGAGTTTAATTACTGATGAATGACTAGAATATGCTACTCTTAATTCTGAGATCTTCCAACCGATTTGGGAAGTAGGTTAATGGAGAAAAATATCTCTATGTCAATGACTATTCAAAACATATACATGTGTAACTCAGGCCACCAGGACAGAAAAAAAAAAAAATTGTACCTAGGCTATTTGCACCTGGAAACAATTGCAGCAGAGCAGGTTTGTCAGCCTAATGGAGGCTTGGTTCTTATTCACCATTCAGGCTAGTAAGACCCCATTACCTTTTAGCTTTGTGTCAGTATAAGCAAAGTTATTTTAATTAAAAGTTAAAATGATAAGTAAGTGGATTTGAGGAGATGGTTTTAAAAAGTATAGTTAGGGTTTTCTGAATCCACAGATGGAGATTCAGTGTATATCAGACTTAGGAACATGAGAGGTCACGGAATTTAATTATCTTCTGGGTGCATCCTATCATACAACATACAACATGGGTAAGGATCTAACTTTAAATTTTTATTTCTGTCTTAGAAAATGTTTTTCATGATGTCTATCTCTAACTAAACTTGTATTGGGTTGACCAAAAATTCGCACGGGTTTTTCCATAACATCTTAAGGAAAAATCCGAGCGAAGTTTTTGGCCAATCCGTAAATTGCTTTTGTAGCAGATAAAATTATTAGGTTAACTAGAAGTCTCTGATCATTATTTATCCTTTATTTATTAAACAAGAGAATGCAGTAGTGAAAGTTTGGATGGATGGCTATCATGAGTAAACATTGGGAAGTGGTTATGGGTACAAACATTGTGTTTAAGTCCTGTCTTTACAAATTAGCAGCTATAGGACTGTGGGCTAGTCAACTTTTGTATGATTCACTGTCCTTCCCTGGAAAATGGGGATGATGGTGGTAATGATGAAGCACATAACAATTATAATAACTGTTATTAAGCTTGTTATGAAGATTAAATAATACTTCAAGCTGCTTATCAAGGTGACAAACTGAACAGGATAAACTTATCCCCTTCACCAGACTTATAGAAAGTATTAGTAATTTAATAAGGTATGCATTGTTGCAGGCTGCACTAGTTAACTGATAAGAATTAGCCCACAGAATAAAACACTCTAACAATTCCTTTACTAGGATGTGTGGATACTTGAAAATGTCTATGCACATCTTACAAACTTTATGTGTATGTGTAAAACTGAAATGATTTGTGATGGTATGAGAGGAAACTATTCACTTTATTTCTAGGCAGTGATAACTAAAAATTTGGTTGCAAATGCTAAGAGGCATAGAGTGACAGGGACATCTTTATGAGTCCCTCTATAGCAGCTCAGACTTCACGAAGAACATTTGTTTGAGGGTTATACTCACACCTCAAAGCCTTTGAGGCTGACTCACAGTTACCATTTGCCATGAGGGACCTCAGATTCATTTAATTCAGGCCCATAACCAATCATTATAAGATGATTGGCTTTTGACCTCTGGCCAATATTTCAACGATATTTTGTTCAATTCTCTAGGGAAAAGAAATCTGCCTTTACATGTTCACTTCTCAGAATCATAATGTGGCTTCAAAAGAAGAAAGAATCAGAGTCTCAAAGACATCAGACAAACCAGAAATAACAAAATAAACTTCTATATGGCATATTTTCAAAGATTTCAGGTGGACCACCATCTTCTCAATAATTCCTGGCATTGTGTTTTAGAAAAGAAAAAGGTTGGGGTCAGGGAAAAAGGCCACAGAAGCATTTGGTTATATTACAACCTGACCAATATATTTGGAGAATTTTTAATGTATGAAAATAAAAAATTCGAATTGTTCCAGTCAAGAAACTTACAACCTTGGCCACTTAACCTCAAGATCACATATAGTGGTGAGTCCTAAGTCACTGCCACAGAATACATGTTCCCTGATAAACATGAGGCTAAGATTCTCTTTAGTTCTAACATTTGATATTTCCTAATTTTTGATTTGAAAAGAATCTTAGAGATCATCTAGCTCCATTTTAAGACATGTATTTTAATTAGAATGATTGAGATTATCAGTGGTTTTTGAACCAACTGATCATCATATTCTCTTGGGAGCTTTTTAAATAAACAAATTACACAAACAACACTCTTCTTTTCATATAGTCAGCCTGGTTTTAGGAACCAGAAACTCAATGTTTTTAAACATATCAAAGAAGCCTAAAAATCACCAAAATGTGAGAAAAAAACAACAAAAAAAAGACAGCAAAAAAACCCAAAAAACACTCCCTTCATTGTCAGTACTAAAAGATACTAAAGCATAAATGACTGTTTGACACTTTAAGAGAAAGTTATACAGAAATCAACTATAAAAAAAAAAAGGAGTATCTGTTGGCAGAAGGAGAAAGGAAAGGAGAAAATAAAATATGCAGAAAAATCAGATGGACTAAATCCTTTTTTACTTTTCACTCAATTGTTGCCATGGTATAGTGTGGTAAAGCGTAAAACTCCAATTATCATCTTTATAAATTATGGGAAAATTTTGGCTCCACTGATTCTTTGTTTATAATTAAACAAATGATATTTAACAATTAATCTCTTGAGTTTATCTCTAAGTTGGGAAAAATAATAGACTCACAGGTAAGTGTTTTGTAAAATGTTAAACAGGAAATGGATATTTCTAAATAATTGGGAGAAAAAGACCTGGAATAAAGTACTTAGACTAAGTAATATTTTAGATTTAATGTAATTTTATTTTTGTTACTACACAATGAGTTTTCCATATGGGAAAGCTGAAGCTTAGAGAAGTTCAATGAGTTGTCAAGGTCAATAAACTAAGGAATGACAGTTAGAATTTGAACCCAGGTTTCTGTATTTCCCTAATGCAGGCTTTTATAATCTGTTGTGCTTTATAATTTAGCAGTGCTTTCAAGAATATAAAAGAAATAGATTTCCCCCCAACTTTATACAATTTGCATTCACTACTGTGGGTCAACAAATAGAATATCAATAAGCTCCCAAACCACTCTGAGAGTCTTCACAGAATATATTTATCTGGCTAAAATACTAACTCTGTCCACAGAAAGCTTCTTAAACACTGGGAAAAGAGAAAATCATGCCCTTGATGTATTTATGATTTTGATTTCATGTTGTTTAATGTAACAATAGTGACTGAACCTCTATTCATGGTTTAGATTTTCAAGTTTTGTGAAATTAACAACTACCAGTTTTTTTTTTGAGTATTTAAATGTGTATACTTTAAATACTTTGTCTTTGGTACACATTAGTCTCTAAGAGGTGGCATTAATTACAACCCCTATATTATATAAGGTCATGACCATCAAACTCTTTTTCCTTTATTTACCTATTATTGGGCCCTCCTCTCAGCTTTCATGGATCCCTCTGAATATCATGCATATTACCTGCATAAAAAATTGGTGTGTCTTGTTACTTGATGTTCACATTATATATTACATGGGCTTTCAGGATCTTTCTCTGACTCTTCTCTACAAGGCATATGACTAATAGGTAGACATAAATTTCTGGCTCTTTGTTTTTGTTAAGTTTTCTGTACATTAATTTTTGCCCTCAAGACAAAAAAATCTATACTGACACATCTTTACACTCTAAATTTGAATAAATCTCTTTCACAATTGTATATAGCTTGTTTGCTAGATGTAAGTTTGAGCAAAAATGTTCTCTGATTGAGTCTACAGGTTTAAATCAGGAGATGATTCTAAAATTCTACAAATAGAGAGGAAAAGTAGCATTTCATTGCCATTTCTGGAACAAAGTATTCCTTTCATCTTTCTCTAATGGAAATATTTTATACTCAATTATTTATTTTTCATCTGATTGACCTGTAAATTTATGGAAAACATAAAATATCTAACTGATACTAGATGCCAACTGATTTTTATTATTGTATTTATTTTATATACATATTATATAAATATATATATTTAGAAACCTTATTGTTAGATGCATAAAATTTTATAATATTTATGTCTGTATGACAGTTTATTCCTTTTATTTTCATGATGTGTCCTTTGTGCCTTAAATTATATATTGCTTTCTTAATATTTTTAACTATAACATTTTTCATTCATTTCAAATTTCCTGTTGTTTTGTTTTTGGTATAGCTCTTTTAAGACCAAAAATGTGTACTTAATTTAAATCCAATTTACATTTTTGCTGTGAGCTTAATAAATTTAATTGTTTAATGTATTTTTATACTAATACATTTTTAAGCTATAACTGTGATTTTATTTTGTGTTTTTTGTTAACCAAGTGCTTTTCCTTCCTATTATTTCATATATATTGTAAAGTTGACAAATAATTTTCAACATTTCTGTTTTACAGCTTTATTCATATATAATTGACATATAAAATTGTATAAGTTCCAGGTATTCAATGTGATAAAATATTATTCAACCATAAAAAAGAAGGAAATCTTGACATCTGTGTAAATATTTAATTTCTCCTCTTTATTGGTTTGAAAGTTATAAATTATTTTATATACTTTTGTTACATTGAATTGATTTAAAAACATATAACTATAATTCTTTCTAATCTAGTATAAAATTCTTTTTAAGTTTTAATTATCAATTCCACAGTTCTCTCAGTCCTTCTTCCTTGTAATTTTTCTCTAGAATATTAAATCAACTATTTATAAAACACTACTTATTTGTGGTTATGTATGTATGTATGTATTTTAAAAACTATATTGAAAACATTTGATTCTAATCACACAGTTTCCCAGTCCCTGTGCTCACCACTCATTCATCCTCATTTACTCTTCTTTCTGCTGAAGAATTTACTTTCAGGAGAGATTGGACCTCAACAGAAATTCTGTCATCTAATGTATCTTACCCATGCTATTTTACTCATTTAGATTATGAGTATACATAATATTTATATTATATACACAGACTTCCCTAGTTGTGTATTTCATTTATTCTAAGATACACTGTTCTTTTTTCATGTTTTAACATTTCTTAAATTGAGATGGGTTTTACATTTGATGCAGTCTTATCATTGAGTCATAATTTAATAGGCAATATTTTAGTGGTAAGTTAAAATAATTGTGTTTCTGGTTTAAGTTCCACAAAATATGGTGTTAACATTTACTGAGGCCTTTCTTTATACCAGGCATTATTTTAAAGCTTTAAATAAAGTCTCTTTGAATTAACCCCAAATTCTAATAACTGATGAGTGAGCAATGTTGGGATTCAAAACTGGTCTGATTCCCAGGCCCACTATTTTAACAACCATAAAACGACAGGAGTTTGTGAACCTCTTTCAAAATCTTATATAATAAAATACCTTACTCCTTAGTTTTCCAAACTCTCTGTTTATTAGCATCACCTGGAATAAATAATACCAATGCCAACTCTTGCCTTCGATGATTAATGAATCAGAACATCCAGAAAAAGGGCTCTGTTTGCTGTGCTTTATCATATGTTTACAGGTGATTTAGATATTCAGGCAAGTTAAGAAGACCCTGCCTTGGTCTTGTTCTGGGCTATTTCCTTTTTAGTGTCTAAAGTTCCTCACCAACAAGCAAAGTCTCAATATGCAAGTTACACTGGACAGTTGCTGTTTATCCTGGGAGGAAATAAAAGTTTTTAATATTAGTCAGTTGTCTCCCTGAGATCTAAACCAGATCCTACTCTGGGAGCTTGACCTTTACCATCAGGAAGGAACATTTCCATTTCAACATCTTTGGGGACATCAGAACATCTCAAACTTATTCTTCACTTGGATCCCTGGTGAGGACTACTGACTTACTAAAAAGGATCAAAGAATGCTGTCTCTAATCCACTTGAATTTTTAGACTTCGTATTTGGAGGTGATCTGTTTGTAAAAGTGTCATACAATTCTAAAAACTATCTGATAAATATTGCTCTTCAAATATTCTCTCTCTCCCTCTCTCTCCCCCCGTCTCTCTTTCTCCCTTCTGTCCCTCTGTGTGTGTGTGTGTGTGTGTGTGTGTGTGTGTGTGTGTGTGTGTGTGTTTCTGTGTTATGATCCTGGGGCTAAGGGAGAAAAAACAGATTTTATATTTTGTGAATTATTTTCAGACCAAGCAATAATATTGATGGAAAGACTCTCAGGTCATTGCATTTTATTCTGTACAATGGAATATTTCTCATTTTAGTGTATTTCTTAAATAAATACATGATAGCTTCCCCATTCAATTCCATGCAGTATATTGGGCAAAATTAATGTGAAAGTCTCTATCAGGTGGAACTCAGCTGAACTTTTAGGTTCAAATCAAATCAATTTCAAAGAAATCAAGTTTAGAGTTTGATCTGACCTTGATGTCAAGCAAGATTCTCTCAATTTGGCTGGGAAATTGTGCTTTCCAGAGCCAAATTCATTTTCAAGCTTTATTTTGTTTCCCTCTTTCAACTGTATTTCCCTGAAGTCAAAATGAATCAAACCTAGAAGTGTCTTTATTACTTTAATTGGGTAATTTCAACTGACAGATTGTATTTCAAAATTCTGGTTCTAATCTCTTATATTGGAAAAGTTAGAGAACTTCTTGGAGAAAGTGGTCTTATAGAAAACATTATTATTCCTTGAGAATAGTGAAAAAGGTTTTGGAGAGGGTGCTACAGATTTGGCAGGATTAGAAATAAATAAATACAAATACAATAAAATAACTCACCTAGTAATTAAGTGTCAAGGTCACAAATGTACCCTGGTACTTCAAGAAATCTGATAACCTATATGTAAAATTAACTCGGTAGTCAACATAATCCCCTCTTCAATAGACTTTAGAAAGAAAAGATTAGAAAAATGGGCCTTCGAATATAAAAGTAAATTAAAATATGTGCCTTTCACTCCTAAAAATGACCATAATTGTTATATCAAACCAGGTTAATTACATTCTAAGTCTGTGAGGAAATTTGAAGTCATGAGTTCCAGTTATTTATCAGGGTAGCTAGTGATCTGGATCTGAATTATGACAATGAAGAAAGATTCAACTTTTTTATATCTCTAGTATGTTTACTTTGTTTCTCTCACTTTAAAATCTCAAATTATATTTTTATATATCTCTAGTAAAAGCATTAATATTCAATTTTCTTATAATTTTTCTAACTCTTAAAAATATGCAAAGTTACTTGGATCACATATTGGTTGAACTTTTCATGTACATTAAAAATAAACTTTGTACATGTCATTATGTTTGTGTTGTTTTCCTCTTGATTCAATACTATTTACTTATATTTACCTACATTATTATCATTTACCTACATTTCACTTATAAATCAAAATAATGACAACTTTAAGACATGCAGAGATAAATTTGAGTCTTAATATAGTACATTGATACAAACAACCCCTAGTGAAGACAACTGATCATATCTTCACTTTTTAATACACATGCCTTACTTTTTTGTTTCTTTTTTAAGATTTTGACTATTTTGTATTTGAGTACATTACTTTTATCCATTTTAATTTTTATTAAATCTATATGATTTTTTAAAAAGATTCCTGGCTATGACCTACTATTCTCCTGAATTTGATATTATGACTATTATTTCAGAGAATACCAAGCCTCATTTTTTGATAGCTATTATCTTCTGTGTTCACTGTTTAATCATGTCTGGGTATTATTTCCTTGGATCTACTGATCTGCACTAATGTTCTTTTCAGTAATAGTGGCTCTGCTTTTATGGACACACTTTAGCAATTTTTTTATGTGTTCCTTTACCATGCTTGGTAACTGGGCTATATTTACACTTTCTTGGAGTCATAGATTATTTATTCCTTTTTTAGAAATTTGTCAACTAACTCTAAAGTATTTTTCAATGGCACATTCACATGAAGCTAGTCAAACTACAAAGTTAAAGGACACCATGCTCCAAAGCACACTTTTTTTCTTTTTAAACATCTTTATTGGAGTATAATTGCTTTACAATGGTATGTTAGTTTCTGCTTTATAACAAAGTGAATCAGTCATACATATACATATGTCCCCATATCTCTTCCCTCTTGCATCTCCTTCCCTCCCACCCTCCCTATCTCACCCCTCTAGGTGGTCACAAAGCACCCAGCTGATCTCCCTGTGCTATGTGGCTGCTTCCCACTAGCTATCTATTTTACGTTTGGTAGTGTATATATGTCCATGCCACTCTCTCACTTTGTCCCAGCACACTCATTTTTGACAACAACAGCAAGTTTTGGGGAAGAGGAAAGAAGAGGACCAAACCACTCCCAGATTTGATCATTTGTTAGAATGACACACAGAACTCACTGAAGACAATTACATTCATAGTTATGATTTATCCCAGGGTAAGCCCACAGATTAAAATCAGTCAAGGGAAGAAGAGCATAGGTAGAGTCCAGGAGATCTACCAAATGCAGAGTTTCTATTGTCCTCTTCCATCATTCATGTATGACATATGCATGAATATCACCAACCAGGGAAGCTTACCTGAACCTTGGTATTCAGAGTTTTACTGGGACTCCATTATGTAGATATGATTGATTGTTCATATGGTTGACCTTAGTCTCCAGGTTGGCTGATACTACGTGATCCAATGCCCGGACCCTAAATCATATTCTTGGTCTTTATGTCATAGATAGCCCTTACCCTAAGTCACATTCTTACTATCTGGCTAGGCCATGGACCCAAAGCAAACAAAAATTACCCCGTGGGAACTGAGAAAAAAGGCTAGATCTTTTTGATACAAGGTTAAATGTTTTAAAGTCAGTATTATAATCCTACCAACAATGCTAGCATTAGACCAATACCAGTATGGCAATAGAAATAACCTGAAAGGCAAGAGTCAAAAGACATGCACATGTTAGAATCCCACTGAGTCATTAATAATTAGTCTAGTTCTTCATTATATTGTATGACAAAAGTATCTCCCAGAGTGGTGTTACTCACGATTGCTGGCTTCCATTTTATTTTGCTAGGTCCCAAAAGCAGAAGTGGTCTCAGCAACATATGATTTTACCCTTTCAGGGATCTAGTATAATTGAGCTAAAAGAGAATATTAACTCTTGCTCTGAACCTCTTTTGAGGAATCACTGTAAAATTGGATTGCTCTTACTGCATAACCCATTTATTTGTTCCTTTAACCTCAGCTACACTTCCTCTTTCTCTCCATTTGTATCCAAAATTTTGTACCTTTGGTAAGTACAATAGGTACAGCCATTGTGCTGGTCCAGAGTTCCAGGAGAAATATTAGTCTAGCAAGTACCTCATCTTCCATTCACTCTCATTCACATAGGTTAGGATTACATATATGAGTTACTTAGATTTCCATAGTGAGCTATATCAATCACTGGACAACATGGCCACATTCACTATATACTACAAAGTTGACAGATGGGATGAGGGAAAATCTTACTCTATTGGGCCCTTAGGAATTATGACATAAAAAATGTAAGGTATAGTTACACTTTCTTGCATAAGAATTGTCCATGCTTCTGGCACCCACAGTTATAGCCTGGGATTTTGGACTACTGCCTCAAGTAGGAAAAATGAAAGTTGAGGTGAAAGTTCTGTGAAAACAGAAAAATAGTATAGTCATACCAGCATCCTAACTTACCTCTTCATCCCCAGTTCCCCCAGAGAAATGGAGGAATCTATATAATAGGAACCATCCTTGACCTCCATCTCATGTTGAGTGTGAGTATGCACTTGTGAAATTGTGTAAACCAGCCCTTCATGCCTTCATCTCCCTTTGTTTTAGACAACAAATACTTTAATTGCTCATTCCACTTCTCTCCAACCAATACACAAAGGATGAAAGTGTGTTACTGCCTCTGAGGAAATGTGACTCAGCTGTCCAAGTTGGTAAGGTACCTTCTGTTTCAATCCTTTGACAGCATTCAGAACATCTACCACGGGGTAAGGAAAGCACCATCCTAAGTGTCTATTCCTATCAGAACTCATTTGTAGCCTCCTAGGGCTACCAGTATGATTTCAACTAACCAGCCATATGTGGTACCTTCCCATTTCCTCAGGGTTATCTGTCTCAAAAGTTATCTGCAGTCTTGGTCTCTCTTGTTGATTGACAGAACTGTTCTTATTGGCATTTAATGCCTCAGATGGTTGAAGAAGAATATGTATAATTTCAGCCAATCTCTGCAGTGTTGCATCCTCTTAATGTGCCCTTATTTCATGGACCCCGGTGGCCACATCAAGTGAGCACACAACAATATCCACTCACCAGTTCAAATCATCTTCCAGTCCTGGAAGGGATTTTTCATCAGCATGTTCTACCTTAATCCAGTCCTCAGACTTTCATGATGATTTTCATAGGGCTGTGCCCCATATGAGCATCCCTTTGATAGGCCTGTATTTTCATTTCCCTTCTGCCTCACCATATGGCCAGACCATCAGTCACTGCCCATGAGTCAGTAAAAACCCAAATATAAAGGTAAAACATGAAATTCAGCCCACTGAACTGATCCATTTATACCTCCCCACTAACAAAAACAACTCACAGGAGAGTTTCTGCTGTCATTTATACCTAAGTATCAACATCAGTCACTAAACCTCATTTCCCAGGTGAGTTTCACATACACACATATGCACATGCACACACACACACACACATACACCCACCCCTAATTTCTAGAATGTTTAATAGATTTGATGTTTATGTAAAGGAGGTTATTCATTGTATTCATGTTTTCATAGCATTTAAATATCTTTATGTGTCATTCTCAATTTAAACCTGTGAGTGGGGGCAGAGATAGATCATTACATACACTTTGTAAAAAGGAAAATAATACTTAGAGAAGATAGTTGATGTGCTTACATTAGTTCAGCCAACAAATGTCATACAAATCATTAAAACTTAAGTTCTTTTTAAAAATGTATAATACAGCCATTTCTAAACCAAACCCTGTCTAAAAATAGGTTCCAGAATCTTCCTGAACCTTTATTCTGTGTATATTTCCACAACGGCATATTTCTTGATGATTGCCAATATGCTACCTGGATAGAGAGACTAGGGAGGAGAGCTAAGACCCAAACATGACCCTTGTGAAGCTTGATGCAAGCAAGTAATTATGATAATCCCTCAGATAATTTAAGTGGAAATCTATCCCCATCCTCAGAGCCAAATTATCAGAATAATATAAGAACACTTGAGTGTTTCCTATTGGGCATGTGGGGTGTGTATGTTTGTAAGATTGTAAATTAATGAGTGCCAAAACAATATCTGTTGTCTGTTCCATATTATAGGATTAGAATGAGCTGCAAAGATACTGTAAGAAAAAAAATCCAATATTTAAAGAATGTTTTAAACCCAATATACTTCAAGAAATGCCAAATCAGAATAGACAATTGAACAAAAAATATCTATAATTTTTACCAGCAAATATTTATAAACACCTTTAGCCTTACTGGCATAGTATTTGATAAGTTACTGTATCATAAAGAAGTTTAAGAACAATCTGAAAGGAGCTAGTGATGAATTTTATTCTTTGGGTCATATAAAAGGATTAAAACATTGTGATGAGGTATCAGTATTGCAGGTAGGGAAGCAGATATACATACATGAAATGCAAGATACATATATTTACATAACCTATACTTAAATTTAACTATGATCTATAGAATAGGTACAGTATACTACATAATAGATATGTCCTTTGTGTCAAATGACAAAAGAGTGAGAAGTAAACTATATTCAGAATACAGATCACATATTAGAACTCATCAGATCTGGCTCATAGGCAGATTTTATGTAACTGCACAAGGTAGTTGGGTATGGCATTTTAATATTTCAAAATCTGTTTTCAGCATTTAATTAGACAAAGAATTTCTTTAAAAATCCAAGTATCTAGATTCTAGAACTCCCTTACCCACACATATAAATATAATGTACAAGACTTGTCCTCTCACCATAAATAATTATAATAAACTGTAAAAGACAATATCCTATATGAATTAAAATTTAATAGACAAATAATGAAGCTAGAAAATATAATCCATTAGCAGGCAAATAAGCAGTCTATAGCAACTGACCCTGAGATAACAGGATGCCAGAATTTGTGTAGAATAACTTTAACACAGCTATTATAGACATTATCAAGGACTTAAAAGAAATATGATTTTAGCAAATAATAAGATGAAAAATTTAGAGAAATGGAAACTATAAGGGAAATTCAAGTAGAAATTCCAGAAGTAAAAAGTAAATATTTAAAATTAAAAGTGTATTGGATGAGTTTAACAAAAGTATAGAAACAATAATCTGAAGAAAAATAAGAAAAATAACAAGTTTGGGGAAAATGAACAGAATCTTATTTCATTCAACAAATTTTCATTCATAAAAGTTTCCGTCATACATGTTATTCCTCCCAACAAGAAAAAGAGAAAGAATTGGGCAAAAAAAATTGCTTGATAAAAATGGTAAAATATTCTCACATTTTAAGGTAAAAACTAAAAAAAAAAAAAAAAATGGCTGGAATCAGTGGCATACTAGTGAACATTTAACTAACAGTCTTTGAGGGAAAAAGCTTATATTGTGACATTTTCCAATGTCCATGATGTAAATATTCCCACCATGGCCAATTTCAACCTACAAATGTGATTTAGCAAAAGGGAAAAAAAAATTTACTAACATTTCTAATAGTAAAATATTAAATATTTTTCCCCTAAATATATATATATCCCATATATATATATATATATATATGTATATCTTGTATTGAAAGACCTAGCCAATGACATAAGGCAAGAAGAATATTAAAAAATAACAAATCTAGTAACTTGATAAAGAACACACTATCACCCTGTGATATTCCTGCCATAATCTATCAAACAAACTCAAGTTTACATTCAGTTTAGAAAACAAAAAGACTGCATTCTTAAAGATTGTCAAAGTCCAGAAAAATACAAGAAATTTAATGAATATTTCTGGATTAATAGAGTCTAAATTAATTAAATTTTATGACTAATATTAAATTGGATTTTAGACTAAAGAAAAAAATTAACAAAAGTTATATGGAATATAATGATAACAATTAATGAAACTGAAATATGAATTTAAGATTTCATAATAGTACTGAATCATGTTATTTTTTTTCATCTTGACTCTGTGTGTAATGTAATAATAATGTGTTCTTAGGAAATTAAAAAGTGAAAAATTTAAACATAAAGGAAATTGATATCTCCAACTTACTCTTAAATCATTCAGAAAAAAAAAACTATCATTCTACCAATATATGATAAAATAATATATTTAATAAATATTCAGATACATACATATATAGTCAAATATCATAAAGTGAAATTGAACATAGAATAAATGAATACACATACATATATGACAGATTCACAAATAAAGAAAAAATATAAACAATTGATGAATTTTGTTAAAAAGTAATGAGACTTCCTTGAACCACTTTTGTACTTTTTTCTCTATGTTTGAAATTATATCAAAATATAATGTTATAAATTTAAAAATAAACAAAAATATAACAAAAAATGTGTCTATACATGGCCAGCATTTGCAAGTAGCAATAATTAGCTGGCTTCCTAGAGAAATGAGTCTCTTCATATGAACAGAAATACTAATCATCATCTATCATGTTTTATGAACTTTAAATTTGGTGTTAGTTTAAACTACACTTGGCTTATTTCGCTCATGTAATTTGTTTGCCTTACATCTAAAGGCAGAGGAGTTTGCAACACTTGGCCTAAAAATGAAGATTTCTGAAATGTTTCTAAAAGCAAAGGAAGGGGCTTCCCTGGTGGCTCAGTTGTTGAGAGTCTGCCTGCCGATGCAGGGGACACAGGTTCATGTCCCAGTCTGGGAAGATCCCACGTGCCGTGGAGTGGTTAGGCCCGTGAGCCATGGCCGCTGAGCCTGTGCATCCAGAGCCTGTGCTCCACAACAGTGAGAGGCCCTCATACCTCAAAATAAATAAATAAATAAATAAAATAAAAAAGATCAGAACAGAAATAATAGAAATGAAGAAAACAATAGCGAAAATCACTGAAACTAAAAGCTGGTTCTTTGAGAAGAAAAACAAAATTGGTAAGACTTTAGCCAGACTTATTAAGATAAAAGGGAGAGGACTCAAATCAAAAAAATTTAGAAATGAAAAAGAAGTTACAAATGACACTGCAGAAATGTAAATTATAGTAAGAGACTAATACAAGTAACTATATGTCAAAAAAATGGACAACCTGGAAGAAATGGACAAATTCTTAGAAAGGGACAACCACAAAAGACTGAACCAGCTTGAAATAAAAAACAAGAATAGACCAATCACAGGTCTTCCCTTGTGGTGCAGTGGTTGAGAGTTCGCCTGCCGATGCAGGGGACATGGGTTCATGCCCCGGTCTGGGAAGATCCCACATGCCGCGGAGCGGCTAGGCCCGTGAGCCATGGCTGCTAAGCCTGTGCGTCTGGAGCCTGTGCTCCACAATGGGAGAGGCCACAACAGTGAGAGGCTCGCGTACCACAAAAAAAATAAAAATAGAAAGAATAAACCAATCACAAGTAATGAAATTGAAACTGTGATTCAAAATCTTCCAACAGGGTGCCTGGAGCCCACTTAGATGAGGAAACTGAACAATAGAGAGATTAAACACAAGTAATTGAAATTCAAACTCAGGTCACTTTAATCATAAAACACATGTTTTTACACCTTCAAGATGGCAGAGGAGTAAGACGTGAAGATCACCTTCCTCCCCACAAATACATCAAAAGTACATCTGCATGTGGGACAACTCCTACAGAACACCTACTGAACACTGGCAGAACACCTCAGACTTCCCAAACTGCAAGAATCTCCCTACATACCTGGGTAGGGCAAAAGAAAAAACAGAGACAATGAATAGGGATGGGACCTGAAACTCAGGGAGGGAGCTGTGAAGGAGGAAAAGTTTCCAAGGACTAGGAAGCCGCTTCACTGGTGGAGACAGGTGTTAGGTGGGGGATAAGCTTTGAAGCCACAGAAGAGAGTGGAGCAACAGGGGTGCAGAGGGCAAAGATGAAAGATTCCTACACAGGGTATCATGTGGACCAGCACTCACCAGCCTGAGAGGTTTGTTTGCTCACCCTCTGGGGAGGCTGGGGGCTGGGAGCTGAGGTTCCGGATTCTTCGGAGGTCAGATCCCAGGGAGAGGACTGCAGTTGGCTGCATGAAGACAGTCTTAAGGGGGCTAGTGCACCACAACTAGCTGGGAGGGAGTCCAGGAAAAAGTCTGGATCTGCCTAAGAGGCACGAGACCACTGTTTTGGGGTGCACAAGGAGAGGGGATTCAGAGCACCACCTAAATGAGCTCCAGAAATGGGCGTGAACCGCAGCTATCAACACACACATCAGAGACAGGCATGAAACGCTAAGGCTGCTGCTACAGCCACCAAGAAGCCTGTGTGCAAGCACAAGTCACTATCCACACCTTGCATCCCATTGAGCCTGTGCAGCTTGGCACTGTCAGGGTCTCATGATCCAGGGACAACTTCCCTGGGAAAACATATGGCACACCTTAGGCTAGCTGTTGGAACATCACGCCAGCCTCTGCCACCACAGGCCCATCGAGCATTCTGTACCCCTCCCTCCCACCAGTCTGAGTGAGTCAGAGCCCCTAATCAGCCTCTCCTTTAACTCCGTCCTGTCTGGGTGGGGAACAGACACCCTCAGGTGACTTACATGCAGAGGTGGGGCCAAATTCAAAGCTGAACCCCAGGAGCTGGGCAAACAAAGAAGAGAAAGGGAAATTTCTCCCAGGAGCTTCAGGAGAAGCAGATTTATCTCCACAATCAAATTGAGGTACTCTGCATCTGTGGAACACCTGAATAGGCAACGAATCATCCCAAAATTGAGGCAGTGTACTTTGGGAGCAAATGTAGACTTGGGGTTTGCTTTCTGCATCTAATTTGTTTCTGTTTTTATGTTTATATTAGTTTAGTGTTTAGATCTTATTATCACTGGTAGATTTGTTTATTCATTTGGTTGCTCTCTTCCCTATATATATATATGTGTGTGTGTGTGTGTGTGTGTGTGTTTTACTTTTTCTCATTTTGTGAGTGTGTATGTGTATGCTTCTTTGTGTGATTTTCTCTGTATAGCTTTGCTTTTGACATTTGTCCTAGGGTTCTGACTATCCTTTTTTTTTTTTTTTTTTTGTATAGTTTTTAGCACTTGCTGTCATTGGTGGATTTGTTTTTTGGTTTGGTTGATCTCTTCCTTTCTTTATTTTTTTTATTGCTTTTTATTTTTAATATTTTTTCCATTTTAATAATTTTCTTTTCTTTTTTTAATTTATTCTTTCTTTCTTTTTTTTTTTATCCCTTTTCTTCTGAGCAGTGTGGCTGACAGGGTCTTGGTGCTCTGACCGGGTATCAGGCCTGAGAGTCTGTGGTGGGAGAGCCTAGTTCAGGAAACTGGATCACCAAAGACCTCCCAGCCACACATAATATAAAACAGCAAAATCTCTCCCTGATATCTGTATCTCAATGCTAAGACCAAGATCCAATCAAAGACCAGCAAGCTACAGTGCTGGACACCCAATGCCAAACAACTAGCAAGACAGGAACAGAACCCCACCCATTAACAGAGAGCCTGCCTAAAATCAGAATAAGTTCACAGACACCCCAAAACACACCATTGGACATGGTCCTGCCCACAAGAAAAACAAGACCCAGCTGCATCCACCTGAACACAGACACCAGTCCCCTCCACCAGGAAGCCTACACAACCCACTGAAACAAGCTTACCCACTGGGAGCAGACACCAAAAACAACAGGAACTACAAGCCTGCAGTCTGTGAAAAGGAGACACCAAACACAGTAATTTAAGCAAAATGAGAAGACAGAGAAATATACAGCAGATGATGGAGCACAGTAAAAACCCATCAGACCAAACAAATGAAGAGGAAATAAGCAGGATAACTGAAAAAGAATTCAGAGTAATGATAGTAAAGATGATACAAAACCTTGAAAATAGAATGGAGAAAATACAAGAAACTATTAACAAGGACCTAGAAGAACTAAAGAGCAAACAATGGTGAAAAAGAAACTAAATGGAATTAAAAATTCTCTAGAAGGACTCAATAGCAGAATAACTGAGGCAGCAGAACAGATAAGTGACCTGGAAGATAAAATGTTGAAATAACTACAGCAGAGAAGAATAAGAAAAAAGAATGAAAAGCACTGAGGACAATCTCAGAGACCTCTGGGACACTATAAAAACCACCAAGAGTCGAATTATAGAGGTCCCAGAAGAAGAAGAGAAAAAAAAAAGAGACTGAGAAAATATTTGAATAGAGTATACTTAAAACCTTCCTTAATATGGGTAATGAAATACTCAATCAAACCCAGGAAGCATAGAGTTCCATACAGGATAAATCCAAAGAGAAACACACTAAGACACATATTAATCAAACTATCAAAAATTAAATACAAAGGAAAAATATTAAAAACAGGAAGGGAAAAGCAACAATTAACATATAAGGGAATCCCCATAAGATTAACAGCTGATCTTTCAGCAGAAACTCTGCAAGCCAGAAGGGAGTGGCAGAACAGATTTAAAGTGATGAAAGGGAAAAACCTACATCCAAGATTATTCTACACAGCAAGGGTCTCATTCAGCTTCAATGGAGAAATTAAAATCTTTACAGACAAGCAAAAGCTAAGGGAATTCAGCACCACCAAACTAGCTTTACAACAAATGCTAAAGGAACTTCTCTAGGCAGGAAACACAAGAGAAGGAAAAGACCTACAATAACAAACCCAATACAATTAAGGAAATGCTAATAAAAACATACATATCATTAATTACCTTAAATGTAAATGGATTAAATGCTCCAACCAAAAGACATAGACTGGCTGATTGGATACAAAAACAAGACCTGTATATATGCTGTCTACAAGAGACCCATTTCAGACCTAGGGACACATACAGACTGAAAGTGACGGAATGCAAAAAGATATTCCATGCAAATGAAAATCGAAAGACAGCTGGAGTAGCAATTCTTATATCAGACAAAATAGATTTTAAAATTAAGACTATTATAAAAGACAAAGAGGGACATTATGTAATGATCAGGGGATCAATCTAAGAAGAAGATAAAACAATTGTGAATATCTATGCACCCAACATTGGAGCACTTCAGTACCTAAGGTAAATGCTAACAGCCTTAAAGGGGGAAATCGACAGTAACACAATTAAGTAGGGGACTTTAACATCCCACTTTCACCAATGGACAGATCATCCAAAATGAAAATAAATAAGGAAACACAAGCTTTAAATGATACATTAAACAAGATGGACTTAACTGATATTTATAGGACATTCCATACAAAAACAGAAGATTACATTATTTTCTCAAGTGCTCATAGAACATTCTCCATGATAGATCATATTTTGCTTCACAAATCAAGCCTTGGTAAATTTAAAAAAAATTGAAATCATATCAAGTACTTTTCCGACCACAATGCTATGAGACTAGATATCAATCACAGGAAAAAATCTGTAAAACATACAAACAAATGGAGGCTAAACAATGCACTACTAAATACCCAAGAGATCACTGAAAAAATCAAAGAGGAAATCAAAAAATACCTAGAAACAAATGATAATGAAAACACGATGACCAAAATTTATGGGATGCAGAAAATGCAGTTCTAAGAAGGAAGTTTATAGCAATACAATCCTACCTCAAGAAACAAGAAAAATCTCACATAAACAACCTAACTTTACACCTAAAGCAATTAGAGAAATAAGAACAAAAAACCCCACAGTTAGCAGAAGTAAAGAAATTATAAAGATCAGATCAGAAATAAATGAAGAAGAAATGAAGGAAACAATAGCAAAGATCAATAAAACTAAAAGCTGGTTCTTTGAGAAGATTAATGAAAATGATAAGCCATTAGCCAGACTCATCAAGCAAAAAAGGAAGAAAACTCTAATCAATAGAATTGATATGAAAAAGGAGAAGTAACAACTGACACCTCAGAAATACAAAGGATCATGAGAGATTACTAGAAGCAACTGTATGCCAATAAAATGGACAACGTGGAAGAAAAGGACAAATTCTTAGAAAAGCACAACCTTCTGAGACTGAACCAAGAAGAAATAGAAAATATAAGCAGACCAATCACAAGCACTGAAGTTGAGACTGTTATTAAAAATCTTCCCAGAAATGAAAGCCCAGGGTCAGATGGCTTCACAGGCAAATTCTGCCAAATATTTAGAGAAGAGATAATACCTATCTTTCTGAAACTCTTCCAAAATATAACAGAGGGAGGAACACTCCCAAACTCAATCTATGAGACCACCATCACCCTGAAACCAAAAACAGACAAAGATGTCACAAAGAAGGAAAACTACAGGCCAATATCACTGATGAACATAGATGCAAAAATCCTCAACAAAATACTAGCAAACAGAATCCAACAGCACATTAAAAGGTTCATACACCATCATCAAGTGGTATGTATTACAGAATGCAAGGAGTCTTCAATATATTCAAATCAATCAATGAGATACACCATATTAACAAATTGAAGGATAAAAAGCATCTGAACATCTCAATAGATGCAGAAAAAGCTTTTGACAAAATTCAACACCCATTTATGACAGAAACTCTCCAGAATATAGGCATAGAGGGAACTTACCTCAACATAATAAAGGCCATATATGACAAGCCCACAACCAACATCGTTGTCAATGGTGAAAAACTGAAACCATTTCCACTAAGATCAGGAGCAAGACAAGGTTGTCCCCCTCACCACTATTATTCAATATAATTTTGGAAGTTTTAGCCACAGCAATCAGAGAAGAAAAATAAATAAAAGTAATCCAAATCAGAAAAGAAGTAAAGCTGTCACTGTTTGCAGATGATTTGAGACTATACATAGAGAATCCTAAAGATGCTAACAGAAAACTAATAGAGCTAATCAATGAATTTTGTAAACTTACAGGTTACAAAATTAATGCACAGAAATCTCTTGCATTCCTATACACTAATGATGAAATATCTGAAAGAGAAATTAAGAAACACTCTCATTTACCATTGAAACAAAAATAATAAGATACCTAGGAATAAACCTACCTAAGGAGACAAAGGACCTGTATGCAAGACATTGAAAGAAATTAAAGACTATAAATATAGATGGAGAGATATACCATGATCTTGGATTGGAAGAATCAACATTGTGAAAATCTCTATAATACCCAAAGCAATCTACAAATTCAATGCAATCCCTATCAAACTACCACTGGCATTTTTCACGAACTAGAACAAAAAATTTCACAATTTGTATAGAAACGCAAAAGACCCCGAATAGCCAAAGCAATCTTAAGAAAGAAAAACGGAGCTGGAGGAGTCAGGCTTCCTGACTTCAAATTATACTACAAAGCTACAGTAATCAAGACAGTATGTTACTGGCAGAAAATCAGAAATATACATCAATGGAACAGGATAGAAAGCCCAGAAATGAACCCATGCACCTATGTTCACCTAATCTATGACAAAAGAGGCAAGAACATACAATGGAGAAAGACCATCTCTTCAATAAGTGGTGCTGGGAAAACTGAACAGCTTCATGTACAAGAAATTAAATTAGAACATTTCCTAACACTGTACATGAAAATAAATTCAAAATGGATTAAAGACCATACACACATATAAACTCAAAATGCATTAAACACCTAAATGTAAGTCCATACACAAAAATAAACTCAAACACTGTACACAAAAATAAACTCAAAATGGATTAAAGACCTAAATGTAAGTCCAGACAGTATAGAACTCTTAGAGGAAAACATAGGCAGAACACTCTTTGACATAAATTGCAGCCAGATTTTTTTTTTTTTTTGCAGTATTCAGGCCTTTCACTGTTGTGACCTCTCCATTGCGGAGCACAGGCTCTAGATGCACAGGTTCAACAGCCATGGCTCACGGGCCCAGCCGCTCCGCGGCATGTGGGATCTTCCCGGACCGGGGCACAAACTCGTGTCCCCTGCATCGGCAGGCGGACTCTCAACCACTGCATCACCAGGGAAGTCCTGCAAGATATTTTTGACCCACCTCCTAGAGTAATGAAAAGAAAAACAAAAATAAACAATTTTGGCCTAAAGAAACTTAAAAGCTTTTGCACAACAAAGGAAACCATCAATAAGACCAAAAGATAACCCTCAGAATGGTAGAAAATATTTGCCAGTGAAGCAACTGACAAGTGATTAATCTCCAAAATATATGAACAGCTCAATATAAGAAAAAGAAACAACCCAGTCAAAAAATGGGTAGAAGACCTAAATAGACATTTTTCCAAAGAAGACATACAGGTGACCAATGAACACATGAAAGATGCTCAAAGTCAATAATTATTAGAGAAATGCAAATCAAAATTACAATGAAGTATCACCTCAACCGGTCAGAATGGGCATCATCAAATAGTCTACAAACAGTAAATCCTAGAGAGTGTTGGAGAAAAGGGAACCCTCTTGCACTGTTGGTGGGAATGTAAATTGATACAACCACTATGGAGAACAGTAGAAAGGTTCCTTAAAAACTAAAAATAGGACTACTTATGACCCAGCAATCCCTGTCCTCAGCATATGCCTTGAGAAAACCATAATTTAAAATGATACATGCACCCCAATGTTCATTAGAGCACCATTTACAATAGCTAGGACATGGAAGCAACCTAAATATCCATCAACACAAGAATGGTTAAAGAAGTTGTGGTACATATATACAGTGGAATATTTCTCAGCCATAAAGTGGTACAAAATTGTGCCATTTGCAGAGACATGGATGGAGCTACAGACTGTTATACAGAGTGAAGTAAGTAAGAAAGAGAAAAAGAAATATTGTATAATATTGCTTATATGTGGAATGTAGAAAAATGATATAGATGAATTTATCTGCAAAGCAGAAATATAGACACAGACATAGAGAACTGTTGTATAGATACTGGGTGTTGGGGTGAAGGGGTGAGATGAATTGGGAGATTAGGATTGACATATACACTGCTATGTATAAAATAGGTAAGTAATGTGAACTTGTTGTATAACAAAAGGAACTCTACTCAGTGCTCTGTGGCAACCTAAATGGGAAGGAAATCAGAAAAAGAGGGCATATATATATATATATATATATATATATATATATATATATGTTTAACTGATTCATTTTTCTGTAGAGCAGATACTAACACAGCATTGTAAAGCAACTATACTGCAATAAATACTAATTTTATAAATAAAGTTTATATGGAAAGACAACAGATCCTGTATAGCCAGCATGATATTGAAGGCAAAGAACAAATTCGGAGGACTGACATTACCCAGCTTCAAGACTTACCATAAGGCTACAGTAAATAATGTGGTATTGGTGAATGAATAGACAAATCAATGAAACAAAATATAGAGCCCAGAAATAGATGCACACTAATACAGTTAAACAATCCTAGACAAAATAACCCATGCAAGTTAAAGGATAGTCTCCTTGATAACTGATACTGGAACAACTGGATATCTATAGTCACAAATAAAACAAAACAGAGAACAAAAACCGCGGGCATAAACTTTACAGCATTCACAAAAACTAACTAAAAATGAGTAATACATGTAAATGTAAAATGCAAAATATAAAATTTCTAAAATAAAATATAGGTGAAATTCCATAACATGATCAATCTGTGGAAAAGTCTAGAAAAAACACAAAAAAACACAATATATGAAACAATTTGATAAATTAAAATTTGTTGTTAAATTTAAAATCTACTCTATTGAAAGATGCTGTTTACAGAATGAAAAGGCTGGCCACAGACTGGAAGAATGTACATGCAAGACATACAGCTGATAAAAATCTCATATCTAAATATATATATATATATCTTTAAACTCAATGATTAGAAAATAAACAGCCCACTAAAAGATGGGCACAAGAGAAGCAGAAAAAAATGTGTCTGAAAAGTTGTTCAATATCATTTATCATTAGAAATTAGTAAAGCAACTACAAATCTGTTAGAATGTCTAAAATCCCAAAACCTAACACTCTCTTGCTGGTGAAGATGTGAACTACATGAAATCTCATTAATTGCTGGAGGGAATTATAAATGGTAGGAATACAATTTGGCAGTTTCTTAAAAGCTAAACATAATTTTCCATAAAATTAAGCAATTTCAATCATAGATATTTACTAAACTCACTTAAAAACTTATGTCAAAGAAAAACCCTTGCAAAAAATATTTATAAAGCTTTATTAATAATCTCTCAAAACTGGAGGCAACCAAGATGCTCTTTAATGGGTGAATGGATAAAAAAAATGTGATACATTCATATAACAGAATATTATTTAGTGGTAAAATAAATTTATCTAGCCATAAAAAAAAACCCAAAGGAACTAAAACATTTTCTAATTAAAAGAAGCCTCTCTGAAAAGTTTATTTACTATATGAATCCAATTATAAGATATTCTAGAAAAGTCAAAACTATAGGGTTAATAAAAATGGTCAATCCCTGTTAGAGGTTCAGGGGAAGGACAGAAAGGTTGAATAAGTGAAGTATAGGAGATATTTTAAGATAACAAAACTTCTGTATGCTACTGTGGGGGTGAATGTAGGATACTATTCATTTCTCAAAACCCATAGAACTTTAAGGCACAGAGAGTGAACTATAAAGTATGCAAATAAAAATGAACATCATTAAGAGACTGGGGGATTCCAAGATAAAATATGAAATGTGACAAAACAATCTAACTCTATTACAAACTCATAAAAAACCCTCACTGACAGAGTAAAGGAAAAATAATTAATTAATATAAATAACATCGAAAATGACTAGTCATTGTAAAACTAAAGACAACAGGAACTGCATATAAGCAAGTATACACTAGTTTATAAAATTGTTTCCCACCAGGTTATGGGTTTAGCATTTCTGGTAATGCTATAATGGAATTGAACTATTAAGTAAAAGAATTGTGGATAGTGGGAAATAGTTTTCTCACTTTGGGAATTGGAGGTTACAGATAATCAAGAGAAGGATGCTAGAGAGAGGCATATGGTAAAAGATTAGCATTGAAAACATCAGTATGAACTCATGTTTAGTTTACTACACATGCAGATGGTTACATCTCAAGAAGGAAACAAATAAACTAACCAAATACAGTAACAGGGATATGTCAAGAGGACACAGGGATAAACTGAAAGAAATCCCAGTAGCCAAACCTGGAACATTTTGACCTACAAAATAAATAAAACGTTATTGAATTAGAACCTAAATTTTAAAATAAATATATATGAGTCAAAACTGATATAAATTGATGATTGAATTAATCAACAAATGAGGGAAATTAGAAAAATCTCCCATTTCAAAGAAGAATTCAAAACAATTTCTATACTCTGCCCTGACCTCAAATAAGTGCAGTGTGACTTCAGTTTCCTTATATGTTGTCTGTGTATGGTGACTTCCTTCCCAAAAGTATAGTCTGCAAGGGGGGAGAAAAAAGTAACTTTATAGTGTAGATAACTGAAAAACACTTCCTCAACACTCATTTATCATTTCACAGTTTCTGTGGGTAAGGAGTCTGAGCAAGACTTAACTGGGTCATAAGTTTCTTTCTTTTTTTTTTTTTTTTTTTGTGGTACACTGGCCTCTCACTGCTGTGGCCTCTCGCGTTGCTGAGCACAGGCTCTGGATGCGCAGGCTCAGTGGCCATGGCTCACGGGCCTAGCTGCTCCACGGCACGTGGGATCTTCCCGGACCGGGGCACGAACCTGTGTTCCCTGAATCAGCAGGTGGACTCTCAACCACTGCGCCACCAGGGAAGCCCGGTCATAAGTTTCTTTTACAGGCTACCATCAGTATGTCAACAAGGCTGTCCCAAGATTTGACCAGGACAGATCCACTTTCAAGCTCACTTGTTTGTTGACAGGGCTGTAGGTTTTTAGACGGAGGGCCTTAGCTCCTCACTGGACATTGGTCAGAGGCTTACTTTAGTTCCTTGCTATTGAACTTCTCCAGTTAGGCGGCTTGCGTCATCAAAATATGTAAGTAAGAAAACAAGAGAGGCAGTCTGCTAACAAGATGAAAGTCACAATCTTTTGTCACAGAAGAAACATCCCCTAATTAAGACAGGGGCGATCAGTATGAGTAGTGTAAGTGTTGCTTATGCTAATTAAGCAACTTAATTAGAAGCAAGTTTTTAGAATCAGACTATACTTAATTAGTACTACACAGGCTTAAATACCAGGAGATGGGTGTTATCCTAGAAGTCTACTTATCACACATGCATGCACATATAAAGATTCAGAAAGAGTATTCTCTTTTTGAGTTGATGTTGAGAATGAGAATGAAAAGAGTTGTTCCCCAGCCAGGGATCAAACCCACGTCCCCTGCATTGGAAGGCAGATTCTTTACTGCTGGACCACAAGGGAAGTCCCAGCGTTAAAGTTCTAAGAGTTTATGAATAAATATTTTTCAGAATAAATGAATTACATAAATCTTCACCGTCAGGAAAAGCAATATAAAACAAATAAGGTAAATACACTGAAAACTGCACACCACAAAAAGACACAATGCAATAAAACTATAAAACACCAAAGACAAAGAGAGATTTTTAAAAAGCTTAAAGATGTACCACCAATGAAGGATTAATATTTTTGCTGACAGCAGGTTTCACATCAGCAGGAATGGAAGCTAGAGAAAAGTAAAATAATACCTTCAAAGATACAAACAAAATTTCAACTTCTTCTGATATCCATATATTAGCTGGGAGAAGAGTTAAACACTGATTAACCTTAGACTTTGTTGCAAATATACAGTAAAAACTTATAGTGGCCATTAAAATAATGGAAATAGAAATAAAATTGTTATAAGAAAGAGAAGACATTAAAAAAAAGAAAAAGAAATAACAGGGAAAAATAAAGTGTGTGATATCAAATAATCATTATTTACAAGACAGTAAAGTGCATTTAATCTGTCAGCTAAGAGAAGAGCTTTTCAGATTTCACATAAAAATTCAGCTAAGTTGTTACAAAAGGAACATAAAAAATTAATAAATGGAAATGATAAAAATTAATAATAAAAAAAAAGATTTTCCATAAAAATATAACTATATTTCCAGGACAAAAAAGCAGAATGAAACTGATGTAGCTACAGTACTTTTCAAATCAGACTTAATATGAGAAGGATTATTAGGATTGAAGATTGTCATTCTGTAATGACAAATCAAGTCATTCAAACCCTAATCAGTATGATATTACAGTTTTAAACTTGTAATTTCATAACAAAAACCTGCATATTAATAAATCAGAAATAGTTACAAATTAATTGAGAAAATGGTAATGTTGTTACCATCATAAGAAACATGTATCTTATTCATAAATTAAAAATATGAAAAATTAGAAAAATATGTATATTAAAAATAAAAGTAATAAGTTTTACATAATGGACATATAGAAAATCCTGAACTGAACAATTGGAAAATGCAGTCTTCCTAGGCTTGTAGAGTTGATTTATAATAACTGGTTTTGTACATTATTATAAAGCAAGTACAGCATTTAATTAAAATTATTTTTATTATATAACTCACATCTCCAATGACAAGACTATGTATTACATTAAAAGGGAATAACATAATGATAGCTGAAAGCCCACCACCATGACAAACATTGATAAATTTCCACCAGTATCCATTTTCCCCTTCTATTTTAAATAATGAATTATATAAATTTAGAAAGGAAGATAGATGGCATGTCAAAGAATAGTATGGCTATATGATTAAGTTCATGTAAGGGAATTTTAAATGGAAATAATGTGTGCAACTTCTACATCTTTTCCTTAAAAAGGAATTGCTTACTTTTCTCTTCTACTCTTTCCTATTTTCCATGTGTGCTGGTGAGCCAGCCAGTACTGATCATTCAATGTAGGAAAACACACGTTATTAGAATGCAACAATTGGACCCACAAAATGACATGGGTGCTTAAATGACTAAGGCAGAAAAATTCTCTACTGGCCCTGGACTTACTATTTATCTCTAAGTCTTAGGTAATAAAAAGTAAACCTCTGCCTCATTTAAGCCACTGATTTGCAGGTTATCTTTATATATTATTAATATTGGCTAAATATTTTCTCAGATATAATGTATTACATTAATTTCTCTTGGTTTGTAGCTTGTCTTTGTAGTTTTATGTTTTATTTTGATAAACAGAAATTTGTACTTTGAAACTAAAGGACACATATTGTCTTCAATTTAGTGTTTTTGTGTCTTATAAATAAACTCATTTCTCTCCCAAGGTTATACACACACACACACACACACACACACACACACACACATATATAAAGTACCTTCCAAAAATTTGAGGTTGACTCACTGTGTTTAATACACTTGACAGTATACCAGGAATGAGAATGATTCATCTACATTTACTTTCCAGTGGGTTATTGATACTTAGAAATACTTATTGAATATCTCATCATTTCACACTACTTTGAAATTGCATCTTTGTTACCTCTACTCATAGGAATCTAAATAGGAATCACAACTTTAGGAATTAACCATGCATTATTTTGTAATACTGATAACATACATACTCTAGTATCCACAAACATTCTTCTCACATATGTTATCTATAGAATTTCCTGTAGAAGTGTAGTGTGAAATTAAAAAAAAATAGTTCCTAACAATGTTGCTTATAATTACCAAAGAATGGAAATTCCAAATGTTAATTAACAGGAGAAGAATAAATATGAATTTATTCTTTTCCCATTTAAATATGAGGAAAATAAGGCAGGAGGTCAACATTAATAAGATATAATGTTATATGGCAAAAGTACAATATGAAACCATGTTTATTAAGCTTTAGAAATAATCAAAACTAAATAATTTATTGGTTTTATTGTTTAAGGTATACACATATGCTATAAAATTGGTATAAAGAAAATCAAGGGAGTGTTAAAAACAATTTTGAAGAGGGTGTGTATAGGAAGGAGAGAATGGAGCTTGACTCACAGAATTTATTTTCTTTTTCAGTAATTTTTACTTTGGTACAATTTTAAGCTCAGACAAAAGTGGCAAGAATAACATGTAAAATTCCTGTATAACATTTACCTGGATTCAAAAATTGCTAGCACTTTATGTAATTTGCTTTGATATTCTTTCTCTTTTTGTTTGTACACACACACACACACACACACACAGATACACACACACAGTTTTTTATTTCTTTTAGATCTTTTGCATTTCCATATACATTTTACAATCAGCTTGTCAGATTCTACAATAGCTTATTGTGAATATGATAATTTGGAGAACATTAGATCTATAGATGAAGTAGTGGAGAATGGACTTAATAATATTGAGGCATTCCAATTTTCAATATGAGATATCTTTCTCCATTTATTTTTTTGATTTAAAATTTGTCTCAGTGAGTTTTGTAGTATTTAGTGTAGAAATCTTATATTTTATATATTTTACTTTTTTAATATTTTTTTCATATACATTGAGTGCTTTTTACTTTAAAAGGTAGTTTTAGTCATGTTATTTGCCAGTATGTGTTGCTATTATATAGAAAGGACTTTTAATTTTATTTTTGACCATGTATTCTGCAATCTTGATAAATTAATTTCGTAATTCTCATTGTTTGATTGTTAATTTCTTAAGGATTTCTTTATAAGCAATCATATTTTCCATGAGTGAAAATAGTATTACTTCTTTCTTTCCAAACTTTATGCATTTTATTTATTTTTATTGTCTGCTAGACTATTTAATGAAAGGCTATAAAGAGATGGTGAGAATGAGCACCCTAGCCTTGTTCCTGAACTTAGGGGAAGGATTTAATATTTTACCTTTAAGTATGGTATTAACCATAGGTGTTTTATAGATTTTTTTATCATATTCAGAAGCTTCCTTCTATTCATAGTCTACTGAGATTTTTAAATCAAGGATGAATGTTGAACTTTGCCAAAGGAGTTTTGTGCATATATTGAGATGATCCTATAATTTTTCTTTGTATTCAATTTTTAAATTAGTCTAAGTGATTTTTAAATGTTAAACCAATCTTGCACACATGGGACAGACATCACTAAGTGGTAAGTTATTTTATGTTGTATATACTGCTAGGTTTCTTTCATTATTTTTTTAGGAATTTTAAATCTTTGGTTATGATAGTTTATTTACTTATAATATGTCAGTCTGGCTTTCATATCAGGGTTTGCTGGCTTCATAAAATGAAACGAAAAGTTTGTTTTCTAGTTTTTGAACAATATGATAAATGTGATATTTTATCTTCCATGAATTGGAAAACTCAACAGTGAAGCCATGTGGGTCTTGAGTTTTCTTTGAAGTAATGTTTCTGATAAAAAATGTAATTTATGTAATTGATATAAGACTATTCTTACATCAGGTGTGTTAAGTTGTATTTTTTCAAGGAATTGTCACAGTTTAGTATAGAGTCATTTATAATATTCTTTTCTATACATTTTCTTGTCTGTAGAATATTCAATATTGATACTTATTTCTTTATTTATGGAATTGGTAACTTTACTCTGTTGCTCTTTCTGTTTCTCTCAATATGCCCTGCTAGTGTGGCTTTTCAAAGAATAAACTTGTTTTATTTTTTTCCTTTTTAATTACTGTTACATTTTCTTTCTCATGTTTTTCTGCCTCATTTTTATTATTTACTTATTTCCAATTATGTTGTATTTAAATTACTCAGCTTCTTTTTATTCTTTATGGTAGAAGATTTTTACATTTTCATTTTCTAATAGAGTATTTATAAAGTTTCCTTTAATCACTGCTTTAGCTGGATTTCACAAATGTATATATGTTGAGATTTTATTATCAGTTGATGCAAAATATTTTATTATGACTTGTGATAATATTTGACACAGATTTTTTCTATTGTGTTTTAAACTTTTCAAATATATGGTGATTTTTAAATCCCTTGTTATAATTATTAATTTAAAGCCACTATTTTCAGAAAATATGCCTTGTAATATTTCTATCTTTAATATTATTGAAATTTATTTTATTTCAACACGTGTGGTCTCTTGTTTAGTACTCCATATGCATTTGAAAATAATGTATATTCTGGGATCATTGGGTGTAGTATTTTATAAAATAAATTGAGTTAGGGTGATTGATAGTGTTGTTTAATACTGATATGTTCTTATTGCTTTTTTGGTCTATTTATTGATTGCTGAAAAGTGTTTTTTTAAAAACCTTTGTCTATGTTTTTGAATTTACCTCAATTCCATTTTGTTGTGAATTTTGTTTGATTTTTTTCTTTTTTGGGAATTATGGTATTAGGTGAATTCACTAGGTAAATATAACTTTCTGATATTTGAAAATTTTGTCATCTCTGAAAACATTAGTTGTTTAGATATGTATTTTTTTTTGCTATTTTTATAATCATAGGGTTTTCTAGTATTGCACAGTACATCTCATTTTCCATCATTTTGCTTTAACCCTATCAGTGTTATAAATCCAAAATATGACCCTGCAGGCAGAATACACATCTCTAGCTTTTTAATCCATTCTATTCTGCCTTTTATTTTCAGTCTTTATAGCATTGATAGTTTTTTTTTAAAAAAACATCTTTATTGGAGTATAATTTCTTTACAATGGTGTGTTAGTTTCTGCTTTATAACAAAGTGAATAAGTTATACATATACATATGTTCCCATATCTCTTCCCTTTTGTGTCTCCCTCCCTCCCACCCTCCCTATCTCACCCCTCTAGGTGGTCACAAACCACCGAGCTGATCTCTCTGTGCTATGCGGCTGCTTCCCACTAGCTATCTATTTTACGTTTGGTAGTGTATATATGTCCACACCACTCTCTCACTTTGTCACAGCTTACCCTTACCCCTCCCCATATCTTCAAGTCCATTCTTTAGTAGGTCAGTGTCTTTATTCCCATCTTACCCCTAGGTTCTTCATAACCCCCCCTTTTTTTTCTTAGATTCCATATATATGTGTTAGCATATGGTATTTGTTTTTCTCTTTCTGACTTACTTCACTCTGTATGACAATCTCTAGGTCCATCCACCTCACTACAAATAATTCAGTTTCATTTCCTTTTATGGCTGAGTAATATTCCATTGTATATATGTGCCACATCTTCTTTATCCATTCATCTGTTGATGGACACTTAGGTTGTTTCCATGTTCTGGCTATTGTAAATAGAGCTGCAATGAACATTTTGGTACATGACTCTTTTTTTTTTTTTTTTTTTTTTTTTTTTTTTTTTTTTTTTGCAGTACGTGGGCCTCTCACTGTTGTGGCCTCTCCCATTGCGGAGCACAGGCTCCGGACGCACAGGCTCAGCAGCCATGGTTTACGGGCCCAGCCGCTCCGCGGCATGTGGGATCTTCCCGAACCGGGGCACGAACCCACGTCCCCTGCATAGGCAGGCGGACTCTCAACCACTGCGCCACCAGGGAAGCCCACATGACTCTTGTTGAATTATGGTTTTCTCAGGGTATATGCTCAGTAGTGGGATTGCTGGGTCATTTTAAAAAGTTAATAGAAATTGTTGGATTGAGGTCCACAATTTTACTATTTGTTTTCTATTAGTCCAATCTCCCACTAACTAATCCTTCTTTCTTGTCTTTATTAGAGTTAATCTAGTGTTTTGTTTGGTTTTGTTTTTACTATTCTAGTGTATTTTTTTTCTATTGAATTTACAGCCATGCCTTCTAACATTTTTTTAGTTATTTCTCTAGGAATTAAGAAAAATGCATCCTTATGCACTTCAGTGTTCATTGCAGCACTGTTTACAATAGCCAAGACATGGGAGCAACCTAAATGTCCATCGACAGAGGAATGAATAAAGAAGATGTGGCACATATATACAATGGTAGAAATAATACAAATGAACTTACTTATAAAACAGAAACTGACTCACAGACTTAGAGAATGTACTTATGGTTACCAGGGAGGAAGGGGAGGGAAGGGATACTTAGGGAGCTTGGTATTGACATATACATACTGCTATACTTAAAATGGATAACCGACAAGGACCTACTATATAGCACATGGAACTCTGCTCGATATTATGTAACAACATAAATGGAAAAAGAATTTGATAAAGAATAGATACATGTATATGTATAACTGAATCATTTTGCTGTACACCCGAAACTATCACAGCATTGTTAATCAACTATACTCCAATATAAAATAAAAAGTTAGAAAATGCATCCTTAACTATTGTATAAAATGTAAAAATCTTGCCACAGATAGATCCAACTACTCCCATATTTTGTGGTATTGTTTTCATGTATAATACCTCTACTATGTTACAAACCATAGAACACTGTATTATATTTACATTTTGGGTGCTCCTCATTTCTTCCTATAACCCCATATTTGATCTGGTCTCATTTCTCTTTATTGTAAATAATCTATTTACTGTTATTTGTAGTGCAGCTCCACTAGTGGCACATTTACTCCTATTTTGTTTATCTATAGAAACCTTATTTTGCCCTCATATGAAAGGTAGTTTTGCTGGATTCAGAATTTTGAGTTAACAGGGTTTCTTGCTGTATTTTTTTTCTTGTTTTCTCTGCTCTATAAAGTTTTTTTTTTCTATTTTATTCTCTTTTACATTTTTTTTCTGGAAAAACAATGCAGATGCCTTTCTTAATATTGTCTCCCTATATGTACTGTAGTACTTCCTCTTCCATGTTTTAGTGATATTTTCTTTATCTTTGGATTTTCAAAATTTGACTCTAATGTGCCTAGGTGTCATTCCCTTTGTATTTATACTAACTGGAGTTTCTTCAGCTTCTTGGATATAAACTTCTATATCAGTTAACAAATTTAGAAGTTTTGGAACTTTATTTCTTCAAATATTTTTTTCTACCTCATTTTCTCTCTTGCTCCTTCTTTGACTTCATTTGAACATACATGAAATGAGTTGATACATTCACACAGTTCACTGAGAAACTTTGTATTTAAAAAAATATGTATTTCTCAGTTATTAGGATTGGATAATTTCTGTTGGTCTATGTTCAGCTTAACTGACCCTTCCTTTTGACTTCAAGCTGTAATTAAATTCTTACAGTAAAATTTTAATTTCATATTTTATAAATATTAATTCTAGAATACCTCTTATTTTAAGATATATTTTCCATTTTGGCATGAGTATTCTACTTGTTTATTCATTATTATACAAATTTTATTTAAGTTCAAACATGTTTATGATAGCTACATTAAAGTCTTTGTCTACTAATTCTAACATCTGTGTCATTTCTGTGTCAGTTTCAATTGATTGCCTTGTCTATTGATTATAGGTCACCTGTTTTTGTTTCTATTCATGTCTAATAAATTTTTATTGTGTACATGATATTGTGACTAATAAAGCATAGACATTTGGGATTCTGCTATCTTCCTGTGAAGTGTTGATTTTTATTCTACCAGACAGTGAACTTGGTTGGATTTAACTTTGAAATACTTCTCCCTTACACTGTGTAACAGTTGTTCAGTATTTCTAAGCCTTTCAGATTTGCATTCCTCAGGAAGTTTCTAGCAACTTACCCATGGCTGTACAGTTCAGAACTTAGCTAAAGTTTTTCAGTGAAGTGTCAACAAAGATTCGGGGATTTATTTTTCTGCATTTTCCTTCTTTCTGAGATTTACTTCTTTACTTTCCATGTGTTCTGGAAGCTCCAACTGTATTCTTCAGTTCAGTTCAGCATGACCTCATGTCACCTTGAACCACACAGCTTGGGGAGAATCTTCTGAAGAAAAGTCACAAAACACAATTCCTAGTCATTACATTACCCCTCATTCAGCCATCAACTGCCTTCCAGTTTCTGCCTGCTTTTTTTCAACTTTCCAGTGCCTTCATGTGGTTGATTTTAGTGTTTTGTTCAGATTTATTACTTGTATTTGTAGAAGGATTAATCTAATATGAGGTAACATTACTTGAAGCAGAGCTCTGCTATTGGTAATTTTTATTTAAACATTGGTACTGGATTCATAAGTTTTTTTCCTTTTACTATTATAATTCTAATACCTATAAATATTTCTGTATTTCACAATAAAACATAGATTTTTTATTTATGAGGAAACAAAGAGACTTCTGAAATGGCATTGATTTTACTTTATTTTTTTCATTTTTAAGATAACTGTTTATTTGTATCTATACTATTCTGTCCATGGAATCATGTTTTATTCTTCAAGACACTCTCATGACAGGGAAATTTTATTGAATTTTCTTGGAACTTGTGTCAAGTTTGAAGTTAAAAATACTTATTTCATAGTCAAAATCAGAGACCTCATCTTTAGATTGGAGATGACCAAATTCTAACATGGGTGTACCTTTCTCTAAGAATCCAAAGCTCGCTTGAGAAGTTCTAATTCTTTTTAAGACATTTTTCTTTAAATACTAGCCTGTATTTGATAATGTATGGTGTTATGATGCTGTGGTTCTCTTTTATTCCTCTTGGGAATGGGTGAGGAAATGGTGAAGGTATATAGGTGAAGCTATAATGGTGAAGCTATATATGAAGAATATAGGGATTTGGATTGGTGGATTAATTCAATATTCAGCATTTCAACCAAATCCCTGTTACAGCTTCCATTCTCACATTCTCCCTTTGTGCTATAATTTTGGTGATTCTGCTGGTCATCCAGAGAAGCTCTCCCCTCCACTGCAATTGTACTTATAGGTACTGGTGTCTGGATGATCTACTTTATCCGTGAATAGGCAGAAATTTCTCATTCACAGATAATTTGTCTTCTCTCTCATTTGCTTTTATGTGTTTATTTTTATTGTCATTTTATACGATTCTCAGAGCAAAGAGAAACAGACCTGTAGTTTTGATTAGCCATCTTGAACTCATTACATTCACATGCATCATTTTATTAGTTTAAACTGATATCACTGTTAATAAAATGTTAACATTTTGTATCAAAACTTTTAAAATAAATTTCTCCTTTTGCAACGCTGTATGGTTGCTTTTTACTATCCAAATCAAAATATTTTATATATAATTATGTTACATTTCATTTCAAGAATTTTAGACCCGCTTGTTACCCCTTTAAAGTGTTTTGACTCTATTTTGTCATCAGAAATATCACAGCTGCCTCCTGCCAACACACCATCTGTAATGACAGATGGTGTTTTAACGTCTACAGCATGATTTTAAAAGGGTCACTGCATCATTGTCAGCCTGAATCCTACCTTAGGTAACTAACCTAAGGCTGCTTTTCAGGTGCAGAGGCAAATTTTTTGGTCATTTTGAATAATTCCCTTGATACAACTAAAGGTTTTTGTTCAAAAGGAAAGTAAATAAATAAATGCCAAGAATCTAAAGCACATTATCTTTATTAAATCTAAAAATTGTAAGGATATAATATTTTTCTAATAATATGGATGGAGATACTGAGGCAGAAGTGGTTTATGTGATTTTCTTGGGGTTACCTAAACAGCAATTGTAAAGAATGAGACTTGACCACACAGTTTATGTCTCCAAAATGCATGACGTTTCCACTGCTGCACTTTCATTTTAGTGTGATAAAATAACAGAGCTCAGGAATTCCAATTCTTCCACTGATCCTAGGCTAGACTTTGTAAAGTGTATCTCATTCTGCCTTAGTTTGTTGTTTCAGAAATTACTATGTTTGCTGCAATTAACAGCCAACAAGATTTCTGAAGGTTGACAGTTGTTTAATTCATTTTCACAAAGATGTCAATGCCTTTGAAATTCTCTTTATCATTCTTTCATGAACAAAATAAATCAATCTAAAACACCAGGCATTTCATCTGCACTCCAACCAGTGAGAAGGAGAATGCCAAACAACACAAAATATGTCACAGCTTACTATGCTTCCTTTTTAAATTTTTAATTGAAATATAATTGACTTACCATATTATTAATTTCATACATACAGCATAGTGATTTCACATTTTTATACATTATGAAATGATTGCCACAATTAAGTATGTCTAATAAGCATCTGTCACTACACAAAATTATTACAATGCTGTTGAGTATATTCCCCATGCTGTACATTACATCCTTGTGACTTATTTATTTTATAACTGGAAGTTTTTACTACTTAATCTCTTTCAGCTCTTTTGCCCATTCACCCAACCCCTTCCCCTCTGGTAAACACAAGCTTGTTCTGTATATCTATTTAAAATCTGGAGATTCAGGAAAACAGTGGTGTAATTCAGTCCAAGTCTGAAGTCCTGAGAACCAGGAGTATCAGTGGTGTAAATCCCGGTCTACGGGCCAGAAAAGATAATTCCCAACTCAACCAGGCAGGCAGAAATCAAAAGTAATGAATTCCTTCTTCCTCTGCCTTTATGCCATTCAATAGATTGAATCATAACCACTCACATCAAGTAAGGCAATCTAGTTTACTGAGTCCACCAGTTCAAATGTTAATCTCATTGAAAAACATTCTCTTAGACACATCCAGAAAAAATTCTTAATCTGGGCACTTCATGACCAGTCAAGTTGACACATAAAATTAACTATCAAAATCTCTAAACTTTTCATTATTTTCCTCATATTTTCAATTTTCAACTTGTGTTGACCTTTGTTTTTCATTAATATTCTTGCCTTTTCTTTTTGATTTGTAGAAGATCTTTAAATTTTCACATGCTATTCTCATGTCAAATTTGGACATGGAAATGCAGGCATACCTTAAAGACATTGTGTGTTCAGTTCTAGACCACTGCAGAAAAGCTACTTTTGCCATAAAGAGAGTAACACAAATTTTTTTTGGTTTCCCAGTGCATATAAAAGTTATGTTTACACTATACTGTAGTTTACCAAGTGTGCAATGACATTATGTTTAAAAACAATGTACATGGGCTTCCCTGGTGGAGCAGTGGTTGAAAGTCCGCCTGCCGATGCAGGGGACACGGGTTCGTGCCCCGGTCCGGGAAGACCCCACATGCCACAGAGCAGCTGGGCCCGTGAGCCATGGCCACTGAGCCTGTGTGTCTGGAGCCTGTGCTCTGCAATGGGAGAGGCCACAACAGTGAGAGGCCCATGTACCGCAAAAAAAAAAAATGTACATACCATAATTAAAAAACACTTTATTGCTAAAGGATGCTCACCATCATCTGAGCCTTCAGTTAGTCTTAACCTTTATGCTAATTGAAGGTCTTACTTCAATGTTTATGGCCGCTGACTGATCAGGATACTGGTTGCTAAAAGTTGGGGTGGCTGTGACACTTTCTTTTAATAAGACATCAGTGAAGTTTTTCACATCAATCGACTCTTCCTTTAATCAATGATATTTCCATAGCATGTACTGCTGTTCAATAACATTTTACTCACAGTAGAACTTCTTTCATAACTGGAGTCAGTTTTCTCAAAACCTGCCACTGCTTTATCAACTAAGTTTATATAATATTCTAAATGCTTTGTTGTCATTTCAACAATCTTCCCAGCATCTTCACCAATGATAGATTCCATCTCAAGAAACCACTTTCTTTGTTCATAAGAAGCAACTTTTCATCCTTCAATTTGTATCATTAGATTGTAGCAATTCAGTCAGATCTTCATGCTCCAATTATAATTCTAGTTTTTTGCTATTTTCACTACAACTGTAGCTACGTCCTCCACTGAAGTCTTGAATCATAGCAAGTCATCCATGAGAATTGGAATCAAATTTTACCAAACTCTTTTTAATATTGCTATTTTGACCCTTCCCGTGATCACAAATGTTATTAATGACATCTAGAATAGTGAATCATTTTCAGAAAGTTTTCAATTGACTTTTCCCAGATCCATCAGAAGAATCACTATCTATGGCAACTATACCTTTATGAAATATATATCTCTTAAAAAATAAGGCTTGAAAATTAAAATCACTTCTTGATCTATGGGCTGTAAAATGCATGTCATGTTAGCAGGGATGACAACTTTAATCTCATGGTACATCTTCAGTAGAGCTCTTGGATGCATTGTCAATGAGCAGTAATATTTTGAAAACAATCTTTGTTTCTGAGCAGTAGGTCTCAACAGTGGGCTTAAAATGTTCAGTAAACCATGTTGTAAACAGATGTGCTGTTATCTATTGTTTGTTGTTCCATTTATAGCGTAGACGCAAAATATATTTAGCATAATTCTTAAGGGCCTTAGGATTTTCAGAATGGTAAATAAGCATTAGTTTCAAGTTAAAGTCACCAGCTGCATTAGCCCCTAACAGGAGAGTCAGCCTGTACTTTGAAGCTTTGAAGCCAGGCATTGACTTCTACTCTCTAGCTATGAAAGTCCTAGATGGTATCTCCTTCCAACAGAAACTGTTTAATTTACATTGACCATATGTTGTCTAGTGTAGCCACTTTCATTAATTATTTTAGCCAAATATTCTGAATAATTTGCTGCAGCTTCTACATCAGCACATGCTGCTTCTCCTTGCACTTTTATTCTGAGGAGTTGGATTCTTTCTTTAAATTTTATGAACCAACTTCTGCTAACTTCAAACTTTTTTCTGCAGCTTCCTCACTCTCTCAACTTTCATAGACTTGAAGAGAGTTAGGATCTTGCTCTATATTAGGCTTTGGCTTAAGAGATTGTTGTGGTTGGTTTGATCTATTTGGGCCACTAAAACATTCTCCATATCAGCAATAAAGTTATTTTTCCTCCTGATCATTCATGTATCCACTGGAGTAGCACTTTTAATTTCCTTCAAGAACTTTTCCTTTGCATTCAAAATTTGGCCAACTGTTTAGCATAAGAAGCCTAGTTTTCACCCTATCTCAGTTTTTGACATGCCTTCCTCACTAAGCTTAATCTTTTGATTTAAAATGAGAGATACGTGACTCTTCCTTTCACTTGAACACTTAGAGATTATTGAAGGGTTATTAATTGACCTAATTTTTTACTGTTGTGTTTCAGGGAACAGGCAGACCCGAGGAGAGGGAGATAGATGTGGGAAGAGCAAGTTGGTGGAGTAGTCAGAACACACAAAACATTTATTGCTTGCCATCATATATGAGCGTGGTTTGTGGCACCCAAAAATAATTACAATAGTAACATCAAAAATCACTGATGGAGGAGCTTCAAGGTGGTGGAAGAGTAAGATGCAGAGATCATCTTCCTCCCCACAAATATATCAGAAATACATCTACATGAAGAACAACTCCTACAGAACACCTACTGAATGCTGGCAGAAGACCTCAGACCTCCCAAAATACAAGAAACTCCACACATACCTGGGTAGGGCAAAAGAAAAATGAAAAAACAGAGACAAAGCATAGGGACAGGACCTGCACCAGTGGGAGGGAGCTATGAAGGAGGAAAGATTTCCACACACTAGGAAGCCCCATCATGGGTGTAGACAGCTGGCGGTGGAGGGGGGTAGCTTCAGAGCCACGGAGGGGAGCACAGCAACGCGGGTGTGGAGGGCAAAGCGGAGAGATTCCTGCACAGAGTGTCAGTGCCAACCAGCACTCACCAGCCCGAGAGGCTTCTCTGCTAACCCACTGGGGCGGGCAGTGGCTGGCAGCTGAGGCTCCAGCTTCGGAGGTCAGATCCTAGGGAGAGGACTGGGGTTGACTGCATGAACACAGCCTGAAGGGGGCTACTGCACCACAGCTAGCCAGGAGGGAGTCTGGGAAAAAGTCTGGAGCTGCCTAAGAGACAAGAGACTTTTTCTTGCCTCTTTGTTTTCTGGTGCGCAAGGAGAGGGGATTAAGTGCACCACTTAAAGGAGCTCCAGAGGCAGGCATGAGCCACGGCTATCAGTGCAGACCCAAGAGACGGGCATGAGACACTAAGGCTGCTGCTGCAACCACCAAGAAGCCTGTGTGCAAGCACAGGTCACCATCCACACCTCCCCTCTCAGGAACCTGTGCAGCCTGCCACTGCCAGCGTCCCGTGATCCAGGGACAACTTCCCCAAGAGAATGCACAGCATGCCTCAGGCTGGTGCAATGTCATGCCGGCCTCTGCTGCCGCAGGATCGCCCCACATCCATACCCCTCACTACCTCCAGCTGGAGTGAGCCAGAGCCCCCGAATCAGCTACTCCTTTAACCCTGTCCTATCTGAGTGAAGAACAGACGCCCTCAGGTGACCTACACTCAGAGGTGGGTCCAAATCCAAAGTTGAACACTGGGAACTGTGCGAACAAAGACGAGAAAAAGAAATTTCTCCCAACAGCTTCAGGAGTAGTGGATTAAATCTGCACAATTAACTTGATATACCCTGCATCTGTGGAATACCTGAATAGACAACAAATCAGCCCAAATTGAGGCGGTGGACTTTGGGAACAACTATATATATATATATATAATTTTCCCTTTTTCTCTTTTTGTGAGTGTGTATGTGTATGCTTCTGTGTGTGATTTTGTCTGTATAGCTCTGTTTTTACCATTTGTCCTAGGGTTCTCTCTGTCTTTTTTTTTAATTACATAATTTTTTTCTTAATTATATTATATTTTAATAACTTTATTTTATTTTACTTTATTTTATTTTATCTTCTTCTTTCTTTTTTTCTCCCTTTTATTTGGAGCTGTGGTACTTGGTGCTCCAGCCAGGTGTCAAGGCTGTGCCACTGAGGTGGGAAAGCCAAGTTCAGGACATTGGTCCACAAGACACCTCCCAGCTCCATGTAATATCAAATGGTGAATATCTCCCAGAGATCTTCATCTCAACGCCAAGCCCCAGCTCCACTCAATGACCAGAAAGCTACAGTGCAGGACACCTTATGCCAAACAACTAACAAGACAGGAACACAACCCCATCCATTAGCACAGAGGTTGCCTAAAATCATAATAAGGCCACACACCCCAAAACACATCACCAGACGTGGACCTGCCCACCAGAAAGACAATCCAGCCTCATCCACCAGAAAACACACACTACTTCCCTCCACCAGGAAGCCTACACAATACCCTGAGCCAACCTTAGCCACTGGGGACAGACACCAAAAACAATGGAAACTATGAACCTGTAGCATGCAAAAGGAGACCCCAAACACAGTAAGTTAAGCAAAATGAGAAAACAGAGAAACACACAAGGAGCAAGGAGCAAGAAACACACATAAAGGAGAAAGGCAAAAACCCACCAGACCTAACAAATGAAGACGAAAAGGCAATCTACCTGAAAAAGAATTCAGAATAATAGATAGTAAAGATGATCCAAAATATTGGAAATAGAATTGAGAAAATACAAGAAACGCTTAACAAGGACCTAGAGGAAATAAAGGAGCAAACAAAAAGAGATGAACAACACAACAAATGAAATTAAAAATTCTCTATAAGGGATCAATAGAAGAATAACTCAGGCAGAAGACCGGATAAGTGACCTAGAAGATAAATAGTGGAAATAACTAACACAGAGCAGAATAAAGAAAAAAGAATGAAAAGAATTGAGGACAATCTCAGAGACCTCTGGGACAACATTAAACACAAAAACATTTGAATTATAGGGGTACGAGAAGAAGAAGAGGAAAAGAAAGGGACTGAGAAAATATTTGAAGAGGTTATAGTTGAAAATTCCCCTAATATGGGAAAGGAAATAGTTAATCAAGTCCACGAAGCACAGAGAGTCCCATACAGGATAAATCCAAGGAGAAATATGCTAAGACACATATTAATCAAATTGTCAAAAATTAAATACAAAGAAAGCATATTAAAAGCAGCAAGGGAAAAACAACAAATAACACATAAGGGAATCCCCATAAGGTCAACAGCTGATCTTTCAGCAGAAACTCTGCAAGCCAGAAGGGAGTAGCAGGACATATTTAAAGTGATGAAGGAGAAAAACTTACAACCAAGATTACTCTAGCCAGCAAAGATCTCATTCAGATTTGATGGAGAAATTAAAAGCTTTACAAACAAGTAAAAGCTAAGAGTGTTCAGTACCACCAAACCAGCTTTACAACATATGCAAAAAGAATTTCTCTGGGCAGGAAACAACCAAGAGAAGGTAAAGACCGACAGTAATAAACCCAAAACAATTAAGAAAATGGGAATAGGAACATACGTATTGATAATTTCCTTAAATGTAAATGGATTAAATGCTTCAACCAAAAGACATAGACTGGTTGAATGGATACAAAAACAAGACCCGTATATATGCTGTCTACAAGAGACCCATGTCAGACCAAGGGAAACATACAAACTGAAGGTGAGTGGATGGAAAAAGATATTCCATGCAAATGGAAATCAAAAGAAAGTTGGAGTAGCAATTTTCATATCAGACAAAATAAACTTTAAAACAAAGACTACAACAAGAGACAAAGATGGACACTACATAATGACCAAGGAATCAATCCAAGAAGAAGATATAACAATTGTAAATATTTATGCATGCAACATAGGAGCACCTCAATACATAAGGCATATACTAACAGGCATAAAAGGGGAAATCGCTATAACACAATCATAGTAGGGGACTTAAACACCCCACTTTCACCAAAGGACAGATCATACAAAATGAAAATAAATAAAGAAACACAAGCTTTAAATGATAGATTAAACAACATGAACTTAATTGATATTTATAGGACATTCCATCCAAAAATAACAGAATACACATTCTTCTCAAGTGCTCATGGAATATTCTCCAGGATAGACCATATCTTGGGTCACAAATCAAGCCTTGGTAAATTTAAGAAAATTGAAATCATATCAAGTATCTTTTCCATCCACAATGCTATGAGACTAGATATCAATTACAGAAAAAATCTGTAAGAAATACAAACACATGGATGCTAAATAACGCACTTCTTAATAACGAAGACACCTCTGAAGAAATCAAAGAGGAAATCAAAAAATACCTAGACACAAATGACAATGAAAACAGAATGACCCAACCTATGGAATGCAGCAAAAATAGTTCTAACAGGGAAGTTTATACCTATACAACCCTACCATAAGAAACAAGAAACATCTCAAATAAACAACCTAAGCTTAAACCTAAAGCAATTAGAGAAAGAAGAATAAAAAACCCTAAAGATAGCAGGAGGAAAGAAGTCACAAAGATCAGATCAGAAATAAATGAAAAAGAAATGAAGGAAATGATAGCAAAGATCAATAAAACTAAAAGCTGGTTCTTTGAGAAGATAAACTAAATTGATAAACAATTAGCCAGACTTACCAACAAAAAAGGGAGAAGACACAAATCAATAGAATTAGAAATGAAAAAGGGGAAGTAACAACTGACACTGCAGAAATACAAAGGATCATGAGAGATTACTACAAGCAACTCTATGCCAATAAAATGGACAGCCTGGAAGAAATGGACAAATTCTTAGAAATGCACAACCTTCTGAGACTGAACCAGGAATAAATAGAAAATATGAACAGACCAATCACAAGCACTGAAATTGAAACTGTGATTAAAAATCTTATAACAAGAGAAGGGGAAGATGGCAGAAGAGTAAGATGTGGAGATCACCTTCCTCCCCACAGAAACACCAGAAATACATCTACACATGGACCAACTCCTACAGAACACCTACTGAAACCTGGCAGAAGACCTCGACCTCCCAAAAGGCAAGAAACCCCCCACGTACCTGGGTAGGACAAAAGAAAAAAGAAAAAACAGAGACAAAAGGATAGGGATGGGACCAGCACCAGTGGGAGGGAGCTGTGAAGGAGGAAAGGTTTCCACACAATAGGAAGCCCCTTTGTAGGCGCAGACTGTAGGTGGCAGACGGGGTAAACTTCGGAGCTGCGGAGGAGAGCACAGCAACAGGGGTGCGGAGGGCAAATTGGAGAAATTCCTGCACAGAGGATTGGTGCCGACTGGCACTCACCAGCCTGAGAGTGTTGTCTGCACACCCACTGGGATGGGCGGAGATGAGAGCTGAGGTTCAGGCTTCGGTCAGAATGCAGGGAGAGAACTGGGGTTGGTGGCGTGAACACAGCCTGCAGGGGGCTAGTGCACCACGGCTAGCCTGGAGGGAATCTGGGGAAAAGTCTGGACCTGCCGAAGACAAAGAGACTTTTTCTTCCCTCTGTTTCCTGGTGCGCGAGGAGAGGGTATTAAGAGTGCTGCTTAAAGGAGCTCCAGAAACGGGCGCAAGATGCGGCTAACAGCGCGGACCCCAGAGACGAGCATGAGACACTAAGGCTGCTGCTGCTGGCACCAAGAAGCCTGTGTGCGAGCACAGGTCACTATCCACACCTCCCTTCTGGGGAGCCTGTGCAGCCCGCCACCACCAGGGTACCGTGACAGAGGGACAACTTCCCCAGGTGAATGCACAGCACACCTTAGGCTGGTGAAACGTCCCACCGGCCTCTGCCACCGCAGGCTTGCTTCACACCCACACCACTCCCTCGGCCCAGAATGAGCAAGCCAGAGCCCCTGAGTCAGCTACTCCTTTAACTCCATCCTGTCTGAGTGAAGAACAGATGCCCTCCACTGACCTACATGCAGAGTTGGAGCCAAATCCAAATCTGAACACTGTGAGCTGCACGAAGAAAGAAGAGAAATGGAAATCTCTCCCAGCAGCCTCAGAAGCAGTGGATTAAAGGTCCACAATCAACTTTATGTACCCTGCATCTGTGGAATACATGAATAGACAACAAATCATACCAAATGGAAGAGGTGGACTTTGAGACCAAGATTTATTATTTTTTTCCCCTTTTCCTCTTTTTGTGAGTGTGTATGTTTATGCTTCTGTGTGAGATTTTGTCTGTATAGCTTTGCTTTCACCATTTGTCTTAGAGTTCTATTCTTCTGGTTTTTTTTCTTTTTCTTTTTAAAAAAAATAATTATTTTTTAATAACTTTATTTTATTTTATCTTACTTTATTTTATTTTATCCTCTTTCTTTCTTTCTTTCTTTCTTTCTTTCTTTCTTTCTTTCTTTCTTTCTTTCTTTCTTTCTTTCTACTTTTTCTCCCTTTTATTCTGAGCCGTGTGGATGAAAGGCTATTGGAGCTGCAGCCAGGAGTCAGTGCTGTGTCTCTGAGGTGGGAGAGACAACTTCAGGACATTGGTCCACAGGAGACCTCTCAGCTCCACACAATATAAAATGGCAAAAATCTCCCAGAGATCTCCATCTCAATACCAGCACCCAGCTTCACTCAACGAAAAGCAAGCTTCAGTGCTGGACACCCTATGCCAAACAACTAGCAAGACAGGAACACAAGCCCACCCATTAGCAGAGAGGCTGTCTAAAATCATAATAATTCCACAGACATCCCAAAAAAACACCACCAGATGTGGATCTGCCCACCAGAAAGAGAAGATCCAGCCTTATCCACCAGAACACAGGTACTAGTCCCATCCACCAGGAAGCCTATATAACCAACTTTAGCCACTGGGGACACACACCAAAATCAATGGGAACTAGGAATCTGCAGCCTGCAAAAAGGAGACCCCAAACACAGTAAGATAAGCAAAAAGAGAAGACAGAAAAACACACAGCAGATGAAGGAGCAAGATAAAAATGCACCAGACCTAACAAATGAAGAGGAAATAGGCAGACTATCTGAAAAAGAATTCAAAATAATGATCCAACATCTTGGAAATAGAAAAGAGAAAATGTAAGAAACATTTAACAAGGACCTAGAAGAACTAAAGATTTAAAAGCAATGATGAACAACACAATAAATGAAATTAAAAATACTCTAAATGGGATCAAAAGCAGAATAACTGAGGTAGAAGTATGGATAAGAGACCTGGAAGATAAAATAGTGGAAATAACTACTGAAGAGCAGAATAAAGAAAAAAAAGAATGAAAAGAACTGAGGACAGTTTCAGAGACATTGGGGACAACATTAAACATGCCAACATTCGAATTGTAGGGGTTCCAGAAGAAGAAGAGAAAAAGAAAGGCACTGAGAAACTATTTGAAGAGATTATAGTTGAAAATTTCCCTAATATGGGAAAGAAAATAGTTAATCAAGTCCAGGAAGCACAGAGAGTCCCACAAAGGATAAATCCAAGGAGAAAAAGACCAAGACGTATGTTAATCAAACTGTCAAAAATTAAATACAAAGAAAACATATTAAAAGCAGGAAGGGGAAAACAACAAATAACACACAAGGGAATCCCCATAAGGTTAACAGCTGACCTTTCAGCAGAAACTCTGCAAGCCAGAAGGGACTGGCAGGACATATTTAAAGTGATGAAGGAGAAAAACCTACAACCAAGATTACTCTACCCCAAAAAGATCTCATTCAGATTTGATGGAGAAATTAAAACCTTTACAGACAAGCAAAAGGGGACAGAGTTCAGCACCACAAAACCAGCTTTAAAACAAACGCTAAAGGAACTTCTCTAGGAAAGAAACACAACAGAAAGAAAAAAAGTACAATAACAAACCCCCAAAAATTAAGAAAATGGGAATAGGAACATACATATTGATAATTACCTTAAATGTAAATGGATTAAATGCTCCCACCAAAAGACACAGACTGGCTGAATGAATACAAACACAAGACCCATATATATGCTGTCTACAAGAGACCCACTTCAGACCTAGAGACACATACAGACTGAAAGTAAGGGGATGGAAAAAGATATTCCATGCAAATGGAAATCAAAAGAAAGTTGGAGTAGCAATTCTCATATCAGACAAAATAGACTTTAAAATAAAGACTATTAGAAGAGACAAAGAAGGACACTACATAATGATCAAGGGATAGATCCAAGAAGAAGATATAACAATTGTTAAATATTTATGCACCCAACATAGGAGAACCTCAATACATAAGGCAAATACTAACAACCATAAAAGGGGAAATCAATAGTAAGACACTCATAGTAGGGAACTTTAACACCCCACTTTCACCAATGGACAGATCATAGAAAATGAAAATAAATAAGGAAACACAAGCTTTAAATGATACATTAAACAACAAGGAATTAATTCATATTTATAGGACATTCCATCCAAAAACAACAGAATGCACATTTTTCTCAGTGCTCATGGAACATTCTCCAGGATAAATCATATCTTGCATCACAAATCAAACCTTGGTAAATTAAAGAAAATTGAAATTGTATCAAGTATCTTTTCCGACCACAACACTATGACACTAGATATCAATTACGGGAAAGATCTGTAAAAAATGCGAATGCATGGGAGCTAAACAATAGAATACTTAATAACGAAGTGATCGCTGAAGAAATCAAAGAGAAAATCAAAAAAATACCTAGAAACAAATGACAATGGAGACACACTGACCCAAAACCTATGGTATTCAGAAAAAGCAGTCATAAAAGGGAAGTTTATAGCAATACAATCCTACATTAAGGAACAGAAAACATCTCGAATAAACAACCTAACCTTAAACCTAAAGCAATTAGAGAAAGAAGAACAAAACCCCCCAAAGTTAGCAGAAGGAAAGAAGTCATAAAGATCAGATCAGAAATAAATGATAAAGAAATGAAGGAAATGATAGCAAAGATCAATAAAACTAAAAGCTGGTTCTTTGAGAAGATAAACAAAATTGATAAACCATTAGCCAGACTTACCAACAAAAAAGGGAGAAGACTCAAATCAGTAGCATTAGTAATAAAAAAGGGGAAGTAACAACTGACACGGCAGAAATACAAAGGATCATGAGAGATTACTACAAGCACCTCTATGCCAATAAAATGGACCTGGAGGAAATGGACAATTTCTTAGAAAAGCACAACCTTCTGAGACTAAACCAAGAAGAAATAGAAAATATGAACAGAGCAATAACAAGCACTGAAATTGAAACTGTGATTAAAAACCTCCCAACAAAAAAAAGCGCAGGACCAGATGGTTTCACAGGCGAATTCTGTCAAACACTTAGAGAAGAGCTAACACCCATCCTTCTCAAACTCTTCCAAAATATAGAAGAGGGAGTAATACTCCCCAATTCATTCTACAAGGCCAACGTCATCCTGATACCAAAACCAGACAAGAATGTCACAAAGAAAGAAAACTACACGCCAATATCACTGATGAACATAGATGCAAAAATCCTCAACAAAATACTAGCAAAGGGAATCCAACAGCACATTAAAAGGATCATACACCATGATAAGTGGGGTTTATCCCAGGAATGCAAGGATTCTTCAATATACACAAATCAATCAACGTGATACACCATATTAACAAATTGAAGGAGAAAAAACATATGATCGTCTCAATAGTTGCAGAAAAATCATTCGACAAATTCCACCCCCATTTATGATAAAAACCCTGCAGAAAGTAGGCATAGGGGGAACTTTCCTTGACACAATAAAGGCCATATATGACAAACCCACAGCCAACATCATCCTCAATGGTGAAAAATTGAAAGCATTTCCACTAAGATCAGGAACAAGACAAGGTTGCCCACTCCCTCCACTATTATTCAACATAGTTTTGGGAGTTTTAGCCACAGCAATCAGAGAAGAAAAGGAAATAGAAGGAATCCAAATCAGAAATGAAGAAGTAAAACTGTCACTGCTTGCAGATGACATGATACTATACATAGAGAATACTGAAGATGCTACCAGAAGAGTACTAGAGATAATCAATGAATTTGGTAAAGTAGCAGGATACAAAATTAATGCACGGAAATTTCTGGCATTCCTCTACACTAATGATGAAAAATCTGAAAGTGAAATCAAGAAAACACTCCCATTTACCATTGCAACAAATAGAATAAAATATTGAGGAATAAACCTACCTAAGGAGACAAAAGACCTGTATGCAGAAAATTATAAGACACTGATGAAAGAAATTAAAGATGATACAAATAGATGGAGAGATATACCATGTTCATGGATTAGAAGAATCAACATTGTGAAAATGACTCTACTACTCAAATCAATCTACAGATTCAATGCAATCCCTATGAAACTACCACTGGCATTTTTCACAGAACTAGAACAAAAAATGTCACAATTTGTATGGAAACACAAAGATCCCGAAATGCCAAAGCAATCTTGAGAACAACAAGCAGAGCTGGAGGAGTCAGGCTCCCTGACTTCAGACTATACTATAAAGCTATAGTAATCGGGACAGTGTGGTACTGGCACAAAAACAGAAAGATAGATCAATGGGACAGGATAGAAAGTGCAGAGATAAACCCATGCACCTATGGTAACCTTATCTTTGATAAAGGAGGCAGGGATGTGCAGTGGAGAAAGGACAGCCTCTTCAATACGTGGTGCTAGGAAAACTGGACACGTACATTTAAAAGTATGAGATTAGATCACTGCCTAACACCATACACAAAAATAAGCTCGGGCATCCTTGGAGTGCAGTGGTTGAGAGTCTGCCTGCCAATGCAGGGGACACAGTTTCGTGCCCCAGTCTGGGGAGATCCCACATGCCACGGAGAAGCTGAGCTCGTGAGCCATGGCTGCTGAACCTGTGTGTCTGCAGCCTGTGCTCCACAACAGGAGAGGCCACAACAGTGAGAGGCTCATGTACCACACACACACAAAAAAAGCTCAAAATGGATTAAAGACCTAAATGTAAGGCAGGAAACAATCAAAGTCTCAGAGGAAATCATAAGAAGAACACTCTGTGACATAAATCACAGCAAGATCCTTTTTGATCCACCTCCTAGAGAAATGGAAATAAAACAAAAATAAACAAATTTGACCGAAGGAAACTTCAAAGCTTTTACACAGCAAAGGAAACCGTAAATAAGACCAAAAGACAACCCTCAGAATGGGAGATAATATTTGCAAATGAAGCAACTGACAAAGGATTAATCTCCAAAATTTATAAGCAGCTCATGCAGCTCAATTAAAAAAAAAAAATCCAAAAATGGGCAGAAGACCTAAGTAGACATTTCTCCAAAGAAGATATACAGACTGCCAACAAACACATGAAAGAATGCACAACATCATTAATCATTAGAGAAATGCAAATCAAAACTAGTATGAGATATCATCTCACACCAGTCATAATGGCCATCAACAAAAAATCTAGAAATAGTAAATGCTGGAGAGGGTGTGCAGAAAAGGGAACAGTCTTGCACTGCTGGTGGGAATGTGAATTGCTACAACCACTATGGAAAACAGTATGGAGGATCCTTTAAAAACTACAAATAGAAAATACCATACACCTAGCAATCTCACTACTGGGCATACACCCTGAGAAAACCATATTTCAAAAAGAGCAATGTAGCAAAATGTTCATTGCAGCTCTATATACAATAGCCTGGAAATGGAAACAACCTAAGTGTCTCTCATCTGATGAATGGATAAAGGAAAAGTGGCACATATATACAACGGAATATTACTCAGCCATAAAAAGAAATGAAATTGAGCTATTTGTAATGAAGTGGATAGACCTAGAGTCTGTCATACAGAGTGAAGGAAGTCAGAAAGAGAGAAATACCATATGCTAACACATATATATGTAATTTAAGAAAAAAAAATGTCATGAAGAACCTATGGGTAAGACAGGAATAAAAACACAGACCTACTAGAGAATGGACTTGAGGATATGGGGAATGGGAAGGGTAAGCTGTGACAAAGTAAGAGAGTGGCATAGACATATATACACTATCAAACATAAAATAGATAGCTAGTGGGAAGCAGCTGCATAGCACAGGGAGATCAGCTCGCTGTTTTGTGACCACTTAGAGTGGTTGGATTGTGAGGGTTGGAGGGAGGGAGATGCAAGAGAGAAGAGATATGGGAACATATGTATATGTATAACTGATTCACTTTGTTTTAAAGCAGAAACTAACACAGCATTGTAAAGCAATTATACACCAATAAACATGTAAAAAATAGAATAAAATGTGCTAGGAAAAAAAAAATTCAAACAAACAAAAGCCCAGGACCAAATGGCTTCACAGAATTCTGTCAAATATTTAGAGAAGAGCTAACACCTATCCTTCTCAAACTCTTCCAAAATATAGCAGAGAGAGGAACACTCCCAAATTCATTCTACGAGGCCACCATCGTTCTGATACCAAAAGCAGACAATGATGTCACAAAGAAAGTAAATTACAGGCCAATATCACTGAAGAACATTGATGCAAAAGTCCTCAACAAAATACTAGCAAACAGAATCCAACAGCACATTAAAAGGATCATACATTACAATCAAGTGGGGTTTATCCCAGGAATGCAAGGATTCTTCAATATACACAAATCAATCAACATGATACACCATAATAACAAACTGAAGGAGAATAAACATATGATCATCTCAATAGATGCAGAGAAAACTTTCGACAAAATTCAACACCCATTTATGATAAAAACCCTGCAGAACGTAGGCATAGAGGGAACTTTCCTTAACATAATAAAGGCCATATATGAGAAACCCACAGCCAACATCATCCTCAATGGTGAAAAGCTGAAAACATTTCCTCTAAGATCAGGAACAAGACAAGATTGCCCACTCTCTCCACTATTATTCAACAAAGTTTTGGAAATTTTAGCCACAGCAATCAGAGAAGAAAAAGAAATAAAAGGAATCCAAATTGGAAAAGAAGAAGTAAAGCTGTCACTGTTTGCAGATGACATGATATTATACTCAGAGAATCCTAAAGATGCTACCAGAAAACTACCAGCGCTAATCAATGAATTTTGTAAAGTAGCAGGATACAAAATTAATGCACATTCTTCTACATTCCTCTACACTTGCATTCCTCTACACTAATGGTGAAAAATCTGAAAGTGAAATCAAGAAAAGACTCCTATTTACCACTGCAACAAAAAGAATAAAATATCTAGGAATAAACCTACTCAAGGAAACAAAAGACCTGTATGCAGAAAATTATAAGACACTGATGAAAGAAATTAAAGATAATACAAACAGATGGAAAGATATACCATGTTCTTGGCTTGGAAGAGTCAACATTGTGAAAATGACTCTACTACCCAAAGCAATCAACAGATTCAATGTAATCCCTATCAAACTACCACTTGCATTTTTCACAGAACTAGAACAAAAAATTTCACAATTTGTATGGAAACATAAAAGACCCCAAATAGCCAAAGCAATCTTGAGAAAGAAGAAGGGAGCTGGAGGAAGCAGGCTCCCTGACATCAGACTATACTACAAAACTACAAGAATCAAGACAGTATGGGCTTCCAGGAATATGGTGGAAGAGTAGGATGTGGAGATTGCCTTCCTCCCCACAGATACAGCAGAAATATATCTACATGTAGAACAACTCTTACAAAACACCTATTGAACTTTGGCTGAAGACCTCAGACCTCCCAAAAGCCAAGAAACACCCCACGTACTTAGGTAGGGTAAAAGAAAAAAGAATAAACAGAGACAAAAGGATAGGGATGGGACCTGTATCAGTGGGAGGGAGCTGTGAAGGAGGAAAGGTTTCCACACACTGGGAAGCCCCTTCGTGGGCAGAGACTGCAGGTGGCAGAGAGGGAAAGCTTCAGAGCCATGGAGGAGAGCACAGCAACAGGGGTGCGGGGGGCAAAGTGGAGAGATACCCACACAGAGGATTGGTGCCGACCAGCACTCACCAGCCCGAGAGGATTGTCTGCTCCCCCGCCGGGGCGGGCGGGGCTGGGAGCTGAGGCTTGGGCTTCGGTCAGAGTGCAGGGAGAGGACTGACGTTGGCAGCATGAACACAGCCTGCAGGGGGTTAGTGCACCACGGCTAGCCAGGAGGGAGTCCAGGGAAATGTCTGGACCTGCTGAAGAGGCAAGATAATTTTTCTTCCCTCTTTGTTTCCTGGTGCGTGAGGAGAGGGGATTAAGTACACTGCTTAAAGGAGCTCCAGAGACAGGCGTGAGTCGCGGCTCAAAGCGCGGACCCCAGAGACAGGCATGAGATGCTAAGGCTGCTTTTGCCACCACAAGAAGCCTGTGTGGGAACACAGGTCACTATCCACACCCCCCTTCTGGGGAGCCTGTGCAGCCCGCCACTGCCAGGGTCCCGGGATCCAGGGACAACTTCCCCGGGAGAACGCATGACACACCTCAGGCTGGTTCAATTGACGCTGGCCTCCACCGCTCCGTGTCACTCCCTTCCCCTGGCCTGAGTGAGACAGAGACCCCGAATCAGTGGCTCCTCTAATCCCATTGTGTCTGAGCAAAGAACAGACGCCCTCCGGTGACCTACATGCAGAGGCAGGGCCAAGTCCAAAGCTGAGCCCCTGGGAGCTGTGAGAACAAAGAAGAGAAATGGAAATCTCTCCCAGCAGCCTCAGAAGCAGTGGATTAAAGCTCCACAATCAACTTGATGTACCCTGCATCTGTGGAATACATGAATAGACAAAAAATCATCCCAAATTAAGGAGGTGGACTTTGAGAGCAAGATTTATGATTTTTTCCCCTTTTCCTCTTTTTGTGAGTGTGTATGTGTATGCTTCTGTGTGTGACTTTGTCTGTATAGCTTTGTTTCCACCATTTGTCCGTGGGTTCTATCCGTCCATTTTTTTTCTTAAGAATTACTTTTTATTTTAATAACATTATTTTATTTTACTTTATCTTCATTATTTTTTTCCTTACTTCCCTCCTTTAGACAACGAATCATCCCAAATTGAGGAGGTGGATTTTGAGAGCAAGATTTTTCATTTTTTCCCCTTTTCCTCTTTTTGTGAGTGTGTATATGTATGCTTCTGTGTGAGATTTTGTATGTATAGCTTTGCTTCCACCATTGTCCTAGAGTCCTATCCATCCTTTTTTTTTCCCCTCTTAATAATAATAATTTTATTTGAATAACTTTATTATATCTTACTTTATTTTATTTTACTTTATCTTCTTTCTTTTTTTCCTTCCTTCCCTCCTTCCTTCCTTCCTTCCTTCCTCCCTCTCTCCCTCCCTCCATCCCTCCTTTCTTTCTACTTCTACTAAATCTTTCTTTCTACTTTTTCTCCCTTTTATTCTAAGCCATGTGAATGAAACACTCTTCGTGCTGCAGCCAGGAATCAGTGCTGTGCCTCTGAGGAGGGAGAGCCAAATTCAGGACACTGGTCTACAAGAGACCTCCCAGCTCTACATAATATAAAATGGCGAAAATCTCCCAGAGATCTTGATCTCAACAGCAGCACCCAGCTTCACTTAACGACCAGCAGGCTACTGTGCTGGACATCCTGTGCCAAACAACTAGCAAGACAGGAACACAACCCCACCCATTAGCAGAGATACTGCCTAAAATCATAATAAGTCCACAGACACCCCAAAACACACCACCAGGCATGGACATGTCCACTAGAAACACAGGATCCAGCCTCATCCACAACAAAAAAGGCACTAGTCCCCTCCACCAGGAAGCCTACATAACCCACTGAACCAACATTAGCCACTGTGGAGAGACAGAAAAACAATGGGAACTACAAACGTGCAGCCTGCAATAAGGAGACCCCAAACACAGTAATATAAGCAAAATGAGAAGACAGAAAAACACACAGCAGATGAAGGAGCAAGATAATAAGCCACCAGACCTAACAAATGAAGAGGAAATAAGCAGTCTACCTGAAAAAGAATTCACAATAATGATAGTAAAGATGATCCAAAACCTTGGAAATAGAAGAGAGAAAATGCGAAACATTTAACAAGCACCTAAAAGAACTGATGATGAAACAAACAATGATGAATAACACAATAAATGAAATTAAATATACTCTACATGGGATCAATAGCAGAATAACTGAGGCAGAAGAATGGATAAGTGACCTGGAAGATAAAATAGTGGAAATAACTACTGAAGAGCAGAATAAAGTAAAAAGAATGAAAAGAACTGAAGACAGTTTCAGAGACATTGGGGACAACATTAAACATGCCAACATTCGAATTGTAGGGGTTCCAGAAGAAGAAGAGAAAAAGAAAGGCACTGAGAAACTATTTGAAGAGATTATAGTTGAAAATTTCCCTAATATGGGAAAGAAAATAGTTAATCAAGTCCAGGAAGCACAGAGAGTCCCACAAAGGATAAATCCAAGGAGAAAAAGGCCAAGACACATGTTAATCAAACTGTCAAAAATTAAATACAAAGAAAACATATTAAAAGCAGGAAGGGGAAAACAACAAATAACACACAAGGGAATCCCCATAAGGTTAACAGCTGATCTTTCAGCAGAAACTCTGCAAGCCAGAAGGGACTGGCAGGACATATTTAAAGTGATGAAGGAGAAAAAACCCACAACCAAGATTACTCTACACAGCAAGGATCTCATTCAGATTTGATGGAGAAATTAAAATCTTTACAGACAAGCAAAAGCTGAGAGAGTTCAGCTCCACAAAACCAGCTCTACAACAAATTCTAAAGGAACTTCTCTAGGCAAGAAACACAAGAGAAGGAAAAGATCTACAATAACGAATCCAAAACAATTAAGAAAATGGGAATAAGGACATACATATCAATAATTACCTTAAATGTAAATTGACTAAATACTCTCACCAAAAGACACAGATTGGTTTAATGGATACAAACACAAGACCCATATATATGCTGTCTACAAGAGACCCACTTCAGACCTAGAGACACATACAGTCTGAAAGTAAGAGGATGAAAATAGATATTTCATGAAAATGTAAACCAAAAGAAAGCTGGAGTAACAATTATCATATCAGACAAAATAGACTTAAAAATAAAGACTATTAGAAGAGACAAAGAAGGACACTACATAATGATCAAGGGATCGATCCAAGAAGATATAACAATTGTAAGTATTTATGCACCCAACATAGGAGCACCTCAATACATAAGGCAAATACTAACAGGCATAGAAGGGGAAATCAACAGTAATACATTCATAGTAGGGGACTTAAACACCCCACTTTCACCAATGGACAGATCATCCAAAATGAAAATAAATAAGGAAACACAAGCTTTAAATGCTATATTAAACAAGATGGAATTAATTGATATTTATAGAACATTCCATCCGAAAACAACATAATACACATTTTTCTCAAGTGCTCATGGAACATTCTCCAGGATAGATCATATCTTGGGTCAAAAAACAAGCTTGGTAAATTTAAGAAAATTGAAATTGCATCAAGTATCTTTTCCAACAACAACACTATGAGACTCGATACCAATTACAGGAAAAGTTCTACAAAAAATACAAAAACATGGAGTCTAAACAATACAATATTTAATAACAAAGTGATCACTGAAGAAGTCAAAGAGGAAATCAAAAAATACCTAGAAACAAATGACAATGGAGACATGGCGACCCAAAATCTATGGGATACAGCAAAAGCAGTTCTAAGAGGGAAGTTTATAGCAATACAATCCTACCTTAAGAAACAGGAAACATCTCAAGTAAACAACCTAATCCTGCACCTAAAGCATTAGAGAAAGAAGAACAGGAAAACCCCAAAGTTAGCAGAAGGAAAGAAATCATAAAAATCAGATCAGAAATAAAAGAAAAAGAAATGAAGGAAATGATAACAAAGATCAATAAAACTAAAAGCTGGTTTTTTGAGAAAATAAACAAAATTGATAAACAATTAGCAAGACTCATCAAGAAAAAAAGGGAGAATACTCAAATCAATAGAATTAGAAATGAAAAAGGAGAAGTAACAACTGACACTGCAGAAATACAAAAGATCATGAGAGATTACTACAAGCACCTCTATGCCAATAAAATAAACAACCTGAAAGAAGTGGGCAAATTCTTAGAAATGCACAACTGCCAAGACTGAATCAGGAAGAAATAGAAAATATGAACAGACCAATCACAAGCACTGAAATTGAAACTGTGAGTAAAAATCTTCCAACAAACAAAAGCCCAGGACCAGATGGCTTCCCAGGCAAATTCTATCAAAACATTTAGGGAAGAGCTAACACCTATCCTTCTCAAACTCTTCCAAAATATAGCAGAAGGAGGAACACTTCCAAACTCATTCTACGAGACCATAATCACCCTGATACCAAAACCAGACAAGAATGTCACAAAGAAAGAAAACTACACACCAATATCGCTGATAAACATAGATGCAAAAATCCTCAACAAAATACTAGCAAAGAGAATCCAACAGCACATTAAACGGATCATACAACATGATTAAGTGGGGTTTATTCCAGGAATGCAAGTTTTCTTCAATATACACAAATCAAACAACGTGATACACCATATTAACATATTGAAGGAGAAAAACATATGATCATCTCAATAGAGGCAGAGAAAGCTTTTGACAAAATTCAACACCGATTTATGATAAAAACCCTGCAGAAAGTAGGCATAGAGGGAACTTTCCTCAACATAATAAAGGTCATATATGACAAACCCACAGCCAGCATAGTCCTCAATGGTGAAAAACTGAAAGCATTTCCACTAAGATCAGGAACAAGACGAGGTTTCCCACTCTCACCACTATTATTCAACATAGTTTTGGGAGTATTAGCCACAGCAATCAGAGAAGAAAAGGAAATAAAATGAATCCAAATCAGAAAAGAAGAAGTAAAGCTGTCACTGTTTGCAGATGACATGATACTATACATAGATAATCCTAAAGATGCTACCAGAAAACTACTAGAGCTAATCAATGAATTTGGTAAAGTAGCAGGATACAAAATTAATGGACAGATAACTCTTGCATTCCTCTACACTAATGATGAAAAATATGAAAGTGAAATCAAGAAAACACTCCCATTTACCATTGCAACCAAATGAATAAAATATCTAGGAATAAACCTACCTAAGGAGACAAAAGACCTATATACAGAAAATTATAAGTCATTGATGAAAGAAATAAAAGATGATACAAATAGATGGAGAGATATGCCATGTTTTTGGATTAGAAGAAACAACATTGTGAAAATGACTCTACTACCCAAAGCAATCTACAGATTCAATGCAATCCCTATCAAACTACCACTGGCATTTTTCACAGAATGAGAACAAGAAATTTCACAATTTGTATGGAAACACAAAAGACCCCGAATAGCCAAAGCAATCTTGAGAAAAAAAAACGGAGCTGGAGGAATCTGGCTCCCTGAATTCAGACTATACTACAAAGCTACTCTAATCAAGACAGTATGGTACTTGCACAAAAACAGAAAGATAGATCAATGGAACAGGAGAGAAAGCCCAGAGGTAAACCCATGCACATATGGTCACCTTGTCTTTGATGAAGGAGGCAGGAATGTACAGTGGAGAAAGGACGGCCGCTTCAATAAGTGTTGCTGTGAATACTGGACAGGTACATGTAAAAGTATGAGATTAGATCACTCCCTAACACCATACACAAAAATAAGCTCAAAATGGATTAAAGACCTAAATATAAGGCTATAATCTATCAAACTCTTAGAGGAAAATATAGGCAGGACACTCTATGACATAAAGCACAGCACGATCCTTTTTGACCCACCTCCTAGAGAAATGGAAATAAAAACAAAAATAAACAAATGGGACCTAATGAAACTTCAAAGCTTTTGCACAGCAAAGGAAACCATAAACAAGACCAAAAGACAACCCTCAGAATTGGAGAAAATATTTGCAAATGAAGCAACTGACAAAGGATTTATATCCAAAATTGGTAAGCAGCCCATGTAGCTTAATAACAAAACAACAAACAATCCAATCCAAAAATGACCAGAAGTCCTAAATAGACATTTCTCCAAAGAAGATATACTGACTGCCAACAAACACATGAAAGAATACTCAACATCACTAGTCATTAGAGAAATGCAAAACAAACTGACAATGAGATATCATCTCACATCAGTCAGAATGTCCATTATCAAAAAATCTAGAAACAATAAATGTTGGAAAGGGTGTGGAGTAAAGGGAACCCTCTTGCAATTTTGGTGGGAATGTGAATTGATACAGACACTGTGGAGAACAGTATGGAGGTTCCTTAAAAAACTACAAATAGAACTACCATATAAATGAGCAATCCCGCTACTGAGCATATACCCTGAGAAAACCATAATTCAAAAAGTGTCATGTACCAAAATGTTCATTGCCGCTCTATTTACAATAGCCCAGAGATGGAAGCAACCTAAGTGTCCATCATCGGATGAATGGATAAAGAAGATGTGGCACATATATACAATGGAATATTACTCAGCCATAAAAAGAAACAAAATTGAGCTATTTGTAATGAGGTGGATAGACCTAGAGTCTGTCATACAGAGTGAAGTAAGTCAGAAAGAGAGAGACAAATACTGTATACTAACACATATATATGGAATTTAAGAAAAAAAATGTCATGAAGAACCTAGGGGTAAGACGGGAATAAAGACACAGACTTACTAGAGAATGGACTTGAGGATATGGGGAGGGGGGAGGGTAAGCTGTGACAAAGCGAGAGAGAGGCATGGATATATATATATTACCAAACATAAGGTAAATAGGTAGTGGGAAGCAGCCGCATAGCACAGGGGGATCAGCTCGGTGCTTTGTGACTGCCTGGAGGGTTGGGATAGGGAAGGTGGGAGGGAGGGAGATGCAAGAGGGAAGAGATGTAGGAACATATGTATATATATAACTGATTCATTTTGTTGTAAAGCAGAAACTAACACCCCATTGTAAAGCAATTATACTCCAATAAAGTTGTTAAAAAAAAAAGACAGTATGGTACTGGCACAAAAACAGAAATGTAGATCAATGAAAGTGGATAGAAAGCCCAGAGATAAACCCACACACCTATGGTCAACTTATCTTTGATAAAGGAGGCAAGAATATACAGTGGAGAAAAGACAGCCTCTTTAATAAGTGCTGCTGGGAAAACTGGACAGCTACATGTAAAAGAATAAAATTAGAACACTCCCTAAAAGCATACACAAAAATAAACTCAAAATGGATTAAAGACCTAAATGTAAGGCCACACACCATCAAATTCTTAGAGGAAAACATAAGCAGAACACTCCATGACATAAACCACAGCAAATCCTTTTTGACGCACCTCTTAGAGAAATAGAAATAAAAAGAAAAATAAACAAATGGGACCTAATGAAACGTAATAGCTTTTGCCCAGCTAAGGAAACCATAAACAAGATGAAATGGCAATGCTCAGAATGGGAGAAAATATTTGTAAATGAAGCAACTGACAAAGGATTAATCTCCAAAATATACAAACAGCTCATGAAGCTCAATATCAAAAAAAGAAACAACCCAATCCAAAAATGAGCAGAAGACCTAAATAGACATTTCTGCAAGGAAGACATACAGTTTGCCAACAAACACATGAGAGGATGTTCAACATCACTAATTATTAGAGAAATGCAAATCAAAACTACAATGAGGTATCACCTCACACTGGTCAGAATGGCCATCATCAAAAAATCTAGAAAAAATAAATCCTGGAGAGGGTGTGGAGAAAAGGGAACCCTGTTACACTGTTGGTGGGAATGTAAATTAGCTACTATGGAGGACAGTATGGAAGTTCCTTAAAAAACTAAAAATAGAAGTAACATATGACCCAGCAATCCCACTACTGGGCATGTACCCTGAGAAAACCATAATTCAAAAAGAGTCATGTATCAAAATATTCATTGCAGCTCTATTTACAATAGCCGGGACATGGAAGCAACCTAAGTGTCCATCGACAGATAAACAGATAAAGAAGATGTGGTATATACAGTGGAATATTACTCAGCCATAAAAGGAACGAAACTGAGTTATTTGTAGTGAGGTGAATGGATCTAGAGACTGTCATACAGAGTGAAGTAACTCAGAAAGAGAAAAACAAATACTGTATGCTAACACATGTATATCTGGAATCTAAAAAGAAAAAAAAAATGGAAAATGGTCAGAAGAACCTAGGGGCAAGATGGTAATAAATATCCAGACCTACTAGAGAATGGGCTTGAGGATAAGAGGAGGGGGAAGGGCAAGCTGGTACAAAGTGAAAGAGTGACATGGACATATATACACTACCAATCGTAAAATAAATAGGTAGTTGGAAGCAGCCGCATAGAACAGGGAGATCAGCTTTGTGCTTTGTGACCAACTAGAGGGGTGGGATAGGGAGGTTGGGAGGGAGGGAGATGCAAGAGGGAAGAGACATGGGGACATATATATATGTATAACCGATTCACTTTGTTGTAAAGCAGAAACTGACACACCATTGTAAAGTAATTATACTCTAATAAAGATGTAAAAAAAATCACTGATCACAGATCACCATAACAAATAAAATAATAATGAAAAAGATTGTAATATTGTGAAAATTACTAAAATGTGACACAGAGGCACGAAGTAAGCAAATGCTGTTGGACAAATTGGGCTGATTGACTTGTTTGAAACAGGGTTACCACAAACCTTCTATTTGTAAAAAAAAATGTAGTATCTGCAAAGTGCAATAAAGGACAATAAAACAAGATGCCTGTATATTCTCCTGGAACTGTTTTTAGCATGTTAACTTCATTGAATTAAGGTATTTAATTTTAATACCACCAAACCATTGAATGAAAGTTCTAAATGGTAATAACATCAAACATGTCCTTTTATTTTGCTTTACAAATTTTATTTTGCATTTTATTTAAGAAGTCCTTGTCTACTTTTGCTTTTTTCAGCTTCTGGAGTCTACCTGTGTAGCTTGTGCACTGCCCATTCCTACTTCTACAAAGCTCATTGATGCAATGTCTGTTTCCATTTACATATCTCTTTCTCTGAATTAGATTCCCTTGTACCCATTTTATAAGAAGTCCTGTGATTACAGTGGATTGACTTGGATAATCTAAAATAATCTCCCAATTTCAAGATACTTACTTAATCAAATCTTTACCATCACAATGTAAGGTATCATACTCATAACATCCAGATATTAGGACATGGACATCATCTGGGAACCATTATTCAGCTTATTACATAGTAGAAGATTGCAAAAAGATAAATCATAAAATGCCTAATCATAAGAAAACATAAGTTAATATTTTAATATTATACAGTAGACTACAGGACAAGAAATATTACCAAGGAAAAAAGATATTTCAATGAGAATCAATTCATGAAAAATACATAGTCCAAATGAATATGCAACCAATCACAGACCATTACCAAATACATGGAGCATGTGCTGACCAAACAGAAGTTAGAGAGAAGCTTATTACCAGTTGTATTTGGAGATTTCAATATTTACTTCTTAGTAATTGATATTACAATTAAACATACTAAAATTAATAAGATGATTTAAACATATGTTTAATTTACATTTAAAATTAATTTAAAGTTTCATATTAATTTTAATTAAACTTAATTAAGAAAAGTAGACTTGAACAACAATATTCATCAGCTCAGCCTGATTGATATTTATAGAATATCCAATCCAAAATATCAAGATCAGGTGGAAAGTTCATGTAAAGAAATTTTATACTTGGTAACATTACAAATATATTTAAAAGTATGTATAACTGAAACACAGCAAAATATAATATTTGTATGCAATAAAACTAAGACAATGATTAGAGGATAATTTATAGATTTAAATGCCTTTATTATGAAAAACATAAGGAATATAATGATTTATATTTCTACCTTCAGAAGCTAGAAAAATAAAGTGAAATTAAAACAAAATTAAGTATAACTAATTGAGAGGATTATGAAGATAAAAACAGAAATCAATTAAATTAGAAAAAAAACTATAAAGAGAATCATTGGTTCAGAAGCTGGTTCTTTTATCAATAAAATTTATAAGGCTTAGCCAAATTGAGGAAGAAAAAAGAGAGAAGACACAAATCACTAAAATTAGGAAAGAGAAAAGAGCTATCACTACCATTTTTATAAATACTACAATGATAATAAAGGAATAATAATAACTTTACGCTCCAAACTTTAATAAGCATGTATCAAATAGACAACTTCCTTGAAAAATACAACTTCAAAGCTTTCTTAGGGAAAAATAGATGACTATCCTTATATGCATTAAATCAATTGTATTTGCAGTTAAAACACACACACACACACACACACACACACAAAGAAAAATTCAGAATGAGGTGGTTTCTGTGGTGAATTCTACCAGTGTTTAAAAATTAATTAAAAAATAACCTTATCATAACTCATTCAGAAAATAGAGCAAGAAGAAAAATTCCAAACACATTTTATGAGGTCAGCATTTCCCTGAATCAAAACCAAAGAAAATACAAGAAAAAAATATCAAGTAGGTCCATACAACAAACCAACAAAACTTCACAACCATACCTCCCATGAACATACATGTAAAATAAATGTTAAAACATTAAGAAATACAATATAATCCAGAAATACAAGAAATAATAATACACCATGACCAAATGTACTTTATTCCAAGAATGGAAATTTATTCACAATGTATTACTGCTGCAATTCCACTAGAATGAGTAAAATGAAAGATTGACAATTTTAAATTCTGTTAAGGAAGGTATAATTACTTTGGAAAATATTTTCACACTCTGTTGTAAAATTAAACATCTCTTTTATTAAATATCATGATTCAGCAATTCCATTATGTATTTAAACAAGATAAATAACAGAGCAATTTGGTCACACAAAGATTTGGACATTAATAGTCAAACCATAGAATATTTATTTTAAATTAACGTAAACTAAAAAAAATCAAATGCATAACAGGTGAATGGATAAACAAATTTTAGTGTGTCTATACAACAGGAGAGTATTCAACAAAACAACAAAAAGAATTATCATTTGATAATTCTCAAAGCACATGGATGAATACTCAAAGCACATGGATGAATTTCAAAGCCATTATTCTAAGGGAACAAAGATAGACATCAAGGGTAAGCCCTGTATATTTACATTTATATATATGTAACTCTAGAAAAGACAATTCTAATATATAGTGACAAAAAACATATGAAATGTTGACTTGGGTCATGAGTGTAGAGTAATCACCACAAGGGAGGTATTTTTGAGCTGAGAGAAATGTTCAACACAACTGTTATCATGTTAGTAGGCACACAGGTGTATAATTTGCTAACACTCATCCATTTAAGATGAATGAATTTTATTTTTTTCTAAATTTTATCTCAAAGAAAATTTTTTAAAAGACAACACCCATTTTCCACTTACTTTATAGTGTTCTTCTTCTCATTCAAGTTTTTAATCTATTTGAGCTTTATTTTATTTTAAGCTTTATTTAAATGTGTGTTTTGTTTAGGCCAGATTCAATTTTATTTTCCTCTGTACAATCAGTGCTCCTTATCCATGGGTTCAGCATTCATGAATTCAACCAACCATGGATCGTAAACATCGTACACATTCAAGGCTGGCTAATTCCCTGGAAGTGTAAGCCAAGGATAAGGAGGGCTGAGTGTGAGACTTGAGCGTCTGCAGATTTTGGTATTTGCAGCAGATTCTGGAACCAATCCCCCATGAATACCAAAGGAATACTGTATAATAAACACATTTTTGTAAATCTTCCATTATACATCAATTTTCTCATGGATTTTTCTCTAAACATTACTGTATATTAAATTCTTATATATGCATGGATCCCTTGATGGACTTCTTGTTTCTTTCATTACACATATAATTGTACTCACACTAATATCACATTCATTTTGTATTAAAATGTACTAATATCTATATAACCAATAGCCACTATTTTATTCTCCAAAGTTAGCTCTTTCTGGACCATAATTATTCCATATATATTTTAGAGAAACTTTATTTAAATCCTAAAACAATCAAACTAAAATATGTATTAGTAGTATGTAATATTTATAGATTAATTTGTAGAAATTTGATGTTTAAAAATATTTTCATGGGCTTCCCTGGTGGCGCAGTGGTTGAGAGTCTGCCTGCCGATGCAGGGGACACGGGTTCGTGCCCCAGTCTGGGAAGATCCCACATGCCGTGGAGCGGCTGGACCCGTGAGCCATGGCCACTAAGCCTGCGTGTCCGGAGCCTGTGCTCCGCAACGGGAGAGGCCACAACAGTGAGAGGCCTGCGTACCGCAAAAAAAAAAAAAAAAAATTTTCATGCTGTCCAATAACATCTCAGTTTATTCAGACCACCTTTTCTGTCTTTCAATGTATTAAAAAATATTTTTCCCACTGAGGTATATGCTTCTTTGAAATCTTTAAAAGATTTATATGCTTCTTTGAAATCTTTCCTAAATACTGTATTTATGTGTGGTTATTTGAATAATATCTCATTTTCTCTATATTTCCTGATTCTTTTTGTATAAAAATAATTTAAGTAAATCTTGTTCAACAATCTTATTAAATTTGGAAAATCATGAAGTTTATTTGTATTAAAACATGTATTGGTTTTCTATTGCTGATATGAAAATCACCACAATCTTACTGCCTTAAAGCACGAATTCATTAACATAGTTCTAGATGTCATAAGCCCAAACTCAGTTTCACTGGACTAAAATAAAGGACCTAGTGGCCTGCATTCCTTCTGAAGACTCTGTTTCCTTGGCATTTCTGGGTTCTGAAAGCTGCTTTTATTTCTTGACTACAGCTCCCTCTTCCATCTTCAAAGCCCAAAATGTAGCATCTTCTCTCCCTCTGACCTTTGTTTTCTTCTTTACATCACCTTTCTCTCTCTCTGAGTCAGATCATCCTGCTTCACTCTGATATGGACTCATTAAATTGGCATACTCAGGTAATCCAGGATAATCTCCACGTCTCAGTGTGGTTAATCTAATTCCATCCACAAAGTTCCTTTTACCATGTATGGTATCATATTCATGGGCCCTAAGGATTAGAACTTGGACAACTTTGTAGTGATATTCATCTCACTACATGTACATTGTACTTCTCAGTAAAAAATGGTGTTCTTGTAAATTAGAAGAAAAGAATACTAGACAGTGATCAAACAACTAACAATCATTATTATTGGCCATGATCTTAAAGTAGTGTTTATTAAACATACTTTCACCCTGCCATACTATGTTGACACAACTGAGTTTAGTAAATCCGTGTGGAACACAAATAATATGTTCTGTGAGTCATAAAAGTGGTTACTTCTTTTTATCATCAATTCAAAAAATATTTTGAATTCATAAGTATTAATGTAACTATAAGGAAAGCCTTCTATTTACTATAATTCTTTTAAAAAATAATATTTGGAAACTTCAGTATTTTGTACTCAGTGAACAACTTGTGTCAAATATGACAACCACTTTCACATATTTTAGATAAATGATATTGGAGTTGCTAAATGTGTCATCCTTACCTAGCCAGCTCTCCGTTTGCATCTTTTCCATGTTTTAGGCATCCAGAACTCATGTGCCATAGAAACAGAAATATGTCAGAAAACATTTAAACTAAAATTAGGAAGTGTTTGAAAACTAAATTGTTAATTTATAGTTTGTATTGGTGCAAACTATGTAATAACCTGATTTTCAGTTTCTTCATTGTGAAATTAGGGTAATGACATTTTATGCTTACATCTTAGCATATTTAAGAGGATCAATATGTGATAATTTACAAATTACAAAGTGCTCTACAAATGCAAATTACTACTGATATAAAAATTAACATTTAGGCACATTCATACCGTTGGGGAAACAGGAATATTGGTAAAAACATTCTGAAGAAATGTTTGATATTTTCTTCTTTGACCACATAATTGCAGTTATAAGAATTTATTGTAGGGACGTCCCTGGTGGTGCAGTGGATAAGACTTCACACTACCAATGCAGGGGGCCGGAGTTCAATCCCTGGTCAGGGAACTAGATCCCACATGCATGCCACAACTAAGACTTTGCATACTACAACTAAGGAATCCTGGAGCTGCAACTAAGGAGCCTGTCTGCTGCAACTAAGACCCCATGCAACTAAATTAAAATATATATATATTGTATAGATATCTCATGACAATGTTAAAAGATTTATGAAAACTATGCTTATCAGAGAAAAAAAGACAATCATATAAAAATAAATTATGGCATACCTATATGACAGAAAATTATACAGTCATTTTAAATCACAATTAGCACAACTGTGACCATGATGCCTATGCTCACATGATAAAATTAGGTGAGGCTACCATAAACAGTTGAACCCTAACTTAGTTGTACACATACACACAAGCAAACATAATATATTGAACTGTTGAATGCTCTTATGACTATGTTAGATATGAAAGTTTTAAAGTTTTCTGTTTATATTTTTAGCATTTATAATTGTCTCTTCGACAATTGGTGCTGGAAAAAATGGACAGCTACCTTTAAAAGAATGAAATTAGAACATTCTCTAACAAGGTATTCAAAAATGAACTCAAATGGATTAAGGACTGAAATGTAAGACCAGAAATCATAAGACTCTTAGAGGAAAGCATAGGCAGGACACTCTTTGAAATAAATTGTAGCAGTATTTTTTGGATCTCTCTCCTAAAGCAAGGAAATAAAAGCAAAAATAAACAAATGGGACCTAATTAAAGATTTTGCACAGAAAGGGAAACCATCAACCAAAGAAAAGACAGTCTACTGAATGGGAGAAAAAAATTGCAAGTGGTATGATTGATAAGGGGTTAATATCCAACATATATAAACAGCTCATACAACTCAATATCAAAAAACAACAATCTGATTAATAAATGGTTGGAAGACCTGAATACACATTTTTCCAAAGAAGATATACTGATGACCAACAGGCACAGGAAAAGATGTTAAACATGGCTAATCATCAGAGATATGCAAATCAAAACCACAGTGATATCACCTCACACTTGTCAGAATGGCCATCATCAAAAAGTCTGCAAACAGAAAACGTTGACAAGCATGTGGAGAAAAGGAAACCTTGCTACACTGCTCATGGGAATGTACATTGCTGCAGCCATGATAGACAGCAGTATGGAGACTCCTCAAAAAACTAAAACTAGAACTACCAATGATCCACCAGTTCCACTCATGGTATATATACAAAGAAAATGAAAACACTAATTTGAAAAGATGCATGCACCCTGAAGTCTGTAGCAGTATTATTTACAATAGCCAAGATATGGAAGTAACATTAAGTGCCCATCAACATTTGAATAAATAAAGATGTGGTACATATATACATATAATTATGTATATGTATGTGTGTGTGTGTGTATATATATATATATATATATATATATATATATATATATATATAATGGAATATTACTCAAACATAAAAAAGAATAAACTTCCATTTGCAGCAGCATGGATAGACCTGGATGGTATTATCTTATCGTTAGTGAAATAAGTCAGACAGGGAAAGACAAATATTGTATGTTATCACTTATATGTGGAATCTAAAAAATAATACAAATGAATGAATATAGGACAATAGAATCAGACTCACAGGTGTGACTGGTGAAGAAAGAACAGACTGGTGGTTACCAGAAGATAGAGGTAGTAGGGAGACATGTGATGAGAGTAGAGGTTTGGGAGGTAAAACTACCATTTTGAAATGGATATGCTACAAGGAAATATAGCCATTATTTTGTAGTGACTTTAAATGGAGTGCAATTTATAAAAATGTTGAGTTGTTATGTAGTAAACCTGAAACTAATATGATGTTGTAAATCAACTATATTTTAATTAAATACATGTATACATGCATACAAAGACTCTGGAAAAATTAAATGAAAAAATAGATTATCTAAATCTTAACATTTTCACATTATATGGCAAACTCAAGGTGCATTGTAAAATGGAAAAATTCCTGAACCATATTTGATGATTGTAAAGGTTTACTTTGGTTGATGTCTGCCTCAGTGATTTGGAACTTCCTAGGAATTTACAATTTTATTTCAATGTGTTTGATACACCAGGAGTACCCCCGTAAAGTAATCAGAATTCTAACTTTAGTTTTGCCCTGGTAGTTTAAAAATTTCAAATATGAAGGCAATTAAAAGTGTAAGCTGGAATCAACCCCTTTTTGTACTTTCTGATTTCACCAGCTATTGTGTGATCAGCTATTGTGTGTTAAGGCAATAGTGGACAAACACTGGGCCTCAGTGTTTCTAGAGAAAACATCTCACTCTTAACAGGTTTGCTGTGAAGGATAAGAGCATATAAAAGACTTGCTTATTTACTGGCACAGAGTGAGTATAAGATTCAGTTCTCTTCCAGATCTCCATCTCCATATACTACATCAGGAAAGTAATTGCTCTTTTTACTGTTGTAAAGGTAAAGATGATATAATCTACATGAAAGCACATTACTAGGTCTGAATGTATTTATAAACAATAGATCTCAACTGTTAATGACAACCAAATTCACATAGCTTAATAAATGAACCAATAATGCAGTAATGTAGGAGTGGGAGTCTGAAATGGCATTTATTGCTAAATTTTAGTCTTTGGGGAATGACATAAGACACAGACAAAACCTGAGCACTTATACTCATATTTATGACTTGAGGTGATTTTTATACATTTACTCCACATACACATTGTTGATTTTTCACAAATTCATGTTACTGAATTTGTGGAGGGATTAGTAGAGCAAGAACTGTATCCTGATCATTTCTGCCCTCTTTCTTCTTGATGGGCTCCCTCAGAGGTGCCTCAATCTTCCCTCAGATTCTCTGCTTGTGCCTTATTCTTCCACTCCCTGTAGTTATGCCCTAACTGCCATTTATGATCACTAACCCCCTTCAGTCAGTCTCTTAGGCACATAGACAACCTCCTCCAATCAATATGTGCCCCTGTCTTTCCTTATGCCAACTGCACCATCTTCAGCCAGTCAAAAGCTCCACAGACTACTCACTATAGTTGTCTGAATGAAAGTTATTAAGTCAGATCAACTCAACGAGGTTTCTTTCACCTTCTTTCTCCAAAACATTAGTGGGATGGGATAGGGGAAATATTCTTTGATCTTCAATTACCTACTGATTTTTTTGTTTCCTCAATTGTTCAGTTTATGACTGAAGGGTAGGAATATCGTATGACATTCAAAAAGTTACTTAACCTCTTTATGTCTCAGTTTTCTCATATGTAAAATGAGAATAATAATAACATGTATGTCTTAGGGCTGTTTTAAGTAATAAGTAAGTTTACACTTACAACATTTAAAATTATGCCTAGATTCTGGTAAGCACTATAGAAGTGTAAGTAATTATTTTTATGATCCTTCTTAGCATACTTTCTAAGATGTCCTCTTCCCCAGTTGCAGTCATCTGTCTCTATACACTGTGTGTGTGTGTGTGTGTGTGTGTGTGTGTGTAAAAACCTCTATATACAAATAGAGAAGATCCTCTTTTCAATTATTTATTTGAGAATGGGCTCTTCAACACTGCCCACATGAAGAAAGACATTGAAGGCTATTCAAAGTCAATGTGCATGTCAACACACTTAGACAAATGGCCAACCTGCCTTGTGATAAACACAAGGAACAAGTCAATGAAATCCATTAGAATGTACTTAAGAATAATAAATTTTAAAGAGACAAATAATACTTCAGTTTTGTCCCTAAGACCTTGAACTGAAGGTGTCAGAATTAGAATCCACCTAGATATTCCCTGTATAACTTATGTCAAAGTATAATATAGAAATCATTTTTGAAGGATCAAAATTTCTCTATATGAACAAAGTGTCTTGGTCAGTTTGCATATAAGTATTCCTGCCTATAAATTCTCCTGAGCTTGCATCAGGAGCACTCTCCTCCCAGCCAATTTGATCTCTTTCTACCCCACCTCCTGTTTATAGTCATAAGTGAGAAAATATTGGGTCAGAAGATCTAAGCCAACATTACCACAGATGCATAAGCAATACAGGAAATTGTCCTGACCCACTGGTTGAGAAAAAGCTGATATTTCATTTTAGCATATGTGTTTACTCCTAGTTATTTTCCCATACCCATTATTATTAATGTGCTTATAGTAAAAGATCTGAGTCTAGGGTCAGGACCAGCTACAACTTTAGTTAAGTAGAAAGAGCCTCAATAGCCATTTATACTTAACTTGTTAAAAACTCCAGGGGAAGTTCCATTTCAACAAGGGATAAGAATTACGTCACAGAAATTAATCTGTTATGTTACAAGTTGAGGCATCAGTTGAGTAAGTCAAAGAGGAATTAGGGCTATAGAAGTCCTGACCACTTTCCCTGAAATCACATATTCTATTCAGATATCACTTTTCTTCTCTCAGTAAGGCTAGCATCACCCTGGTTTTTCAATAAAAATGTTGTCAATCTGCACATAGTCTTCTGGAATTTTGTATCCAATTAAACCATCTGTTGGTGCCCTGGAGCACGGGCACCTACAAATTTCTCTGCTAATGAGTTGCTTGGTGGTTTCAGTAAGATTTCCTCCTCAAGGGCAATGCCTTATCCTATTAAAAAGCTTGCAAGAAACTGCTAGAGCAGAGAGAAGCACAAGAATATGTAGTTTCTATACTGTAAAAAACTTAATGTCAGAACAAGTGTGAGAAAAGTAGATTTGTTCAGTTCAGCAACTGGGTGTCCTCTTCATGGCATTTTCAAGTTTACCACTCTTTAGAAAGAAATTAACATAGCCCTGAGACAGGATGATCTGTTTATTGTAGAAGCTGTCTTCTCTGACAGTCATGAAGAATATGTAATTCAAAATCATCCTCAAAAGTGTCCAGGTGCTGCTTACTGATATAAATTTATTTATGATCCACAGGAAGCAAGTGTATGACAGAGGTGTGTATTCCTCAGGTTTTGTGTGTGTGTGAGGGTCCTGAAATAATTATTGGTATATCACTGGGAGAAATGGTGAGAGAGAGAGATAGAGACAGACACAGAAAGAGAGACAGAGGGAGAGGGAGAAAAAGATGTGAAGAAAAAGAGAGCAGAAGAGAGAAGGGAAGATAGAAATAAAAAGAGAAAGTAGAAGATACAGGGGAAAAAAGTTAGAAAAAAGAATAACCCCTTTATCAAATTACTAATTTAAGCATTTGCTAACCTAAGGGTTTTAATATATTTGTTCAAAAAGCATTCATCTTATCTTTAGCCTTAAGTAATAGTGTGACAATAAATGTTTACAAGTATACTCTCTCAACACACAATCGTAGGAAATTATCTCTTAGAGACAGCTTTGCTGTAAACCAATTATTTAGTTTTTTCTGCTCTTTTTGACAAAACTAATGAAAGCTGAGAATCAGTTCATAGGATTAATGATTCACTACTGCCATAGTTAGAGGAAAACTTTGTGACCAAAGAAAATTTTGTGTATCAGCTAGAAGTTTACATAGATATTGTTATAGACTCAAGTTCACAATTAAGTTTCATCTTATATGCCAAATCTCAATAACGGGTAGTAGCTGCCTGGGGGGTTGAGTTGAGGAGACTGAGATCAAGGACAGGCACAGAAGAAATGAATGACAAGTCTTAAATAGGCACAAGATGGGGAATTTTACCATATGTCCCAGGTATTTGTGACCTGTTCTAACACTACACTATCTTAAAAAAGTAGCCATTAACTATATGTGGCTATTGGGTACTTGAAATATGTCTGGTCTGAATTGAAATGAACTATATGAGTAAAATACTTACTGGATTTCAAAATAGTACCTAAAACTTGTGAAATATTTTGCTAACAAGTTTTATATTGATTATAGGTTAAAATGCTTTTTTAAGAATGTGACTACTAAAAAAATTTAAACTACATATATATCTCACATTGATTTACATTGGGCAGGGTTGGTCTAGAAAATCAGCTCAAATGTCAGTCTTCCTAATCATATTGAAAATGTGTAAAGCCAAGATCCTTTCATTTTTTATATGAATCCCACACTATAATACACTTTGTTAACTTTTTAATTCTAAGAAGATCTGAGTACAGAATATAAAAAAAGATAATAATAGCTAACATTTGCTATTCTTTATGATATCCCACAAAATATACACTATAAGCCTATTTATAGATGAGGAAACTGCTTATTGTGTGTGCTTAAGTAACCCACCAAATTTGACTGGCTGGGAAGCAGTGAACATGTGATTTAAATCCTGGCAATTTTACATAATTACTGTGCTATTCTTCCTGTCTTAGGCTCATAAAATGTGTAATGCATTTAGTATTATAATTGACTCTAGAGAATCTTAATTAAATATTGCAAAATGGCACAACTCAAGTAAATCATGATTCCCATCTTACGGTAGCTGATTTGTAAAGGGTTTAAGATATCATGTAAATGACTTATTCTTAAAGAACTGTGAGAAATAAATTTATATATTTTGTATCACCCAGTTTATGGTACTTTGTTATAGTAGTCCAAACTGACTAAGATAATCACTAATGATTCTGGGTGACTATGAGCCGCTGTGTGTGTACCACTATATAAGAGGAAATATCATAGACACAGTTGGCATCTCATGGTTCAAACTTGTTGAGGATTAAATATAATATATAATTTGTGATATAGCCTAAAGAATTAAAACTTTGTAACATTTTTTCTCTAAAACTCAACTTTAACTTTTCCCCTTAAAACATGTGTCACTGATTATAATCTCTTGATAAGTAGGTTAAAACTTATAAGGATCATTTATTTAACTTCATTTGTGTACAGGTAAGCCTTCAGGATAATTAAAGTATATTAACATTATCACATTTGGGGGAGAGACAGTTTTTTGACTAAAGGCAATGAGATGGAGTTTCAGCAGACAGAATGGACGACCTTTCTAGCTTCTCTCAGTGTAATAAATCACCCCTACATTTCTCTTTTCACCACACACACGCACGCGCGTGCACACACACACACACACACACACACACACACACCCTGGTAGTAATTCAGTTTGAATATCGTTCTTCTTGTTTTGGCCTTGGACTTATTATGAGATGGTAGATTTGTGCAGTCAAGCTCATGATTCAATTATTTTTAGATATTAGTGCCTGTATGTCAAAGCTACAGTGGTTTAAAACCCATAGTAAATTGTGTTACATTTACTCCATTCACTTTGATGTAATGATGTGGTGATCAACCAGATGTAATCTTTAAAATCACTTATGTACTGCAGATTTATTCACTACAACAAAATATTTTCCAATATAAAATCTATCTATCTCAAATAACCTTTCTCTAACTAACTTATTAATTTGAGTTAGAGGAGGAAGGCCACAATACCTTAATCCCAGTGCGGGTCACCATGATAGTCATGCAGACATAGATGGTCACTGTCTCACAGGGAGTATTCTAGACCTTCACTGTAGAGTGGACCCCCTTCTGAGAAAGATCAGACTCTCCCTTCAGAACATTCAGAAAACTGATAGGATATCACTGCAGTAGGAGTAAATGTCATAGAGCTGTGAAAATTCAGATTTTATACTTGGAAATCTTGAATATGTTTGCCTCAGATTGGTATTGACAAGGTACTTCAGCTGGAGTTGGGAGTTAGACTCAAGATTCATATACACAAATGCTCTAAAATGTCTAAAATTTTAGACCTGTCCTCCCTCCCCAAAAAAAGGCCTGTCCTCTTCCCTCCTCTCTTTATATTTTGCCATCTCTGCTATCTTTTTCTCACTTTTTCCAATAGATCTCACTACATTCTTTGAACCCTTGCCCTCTTTAAAATCTATAATTTTTCTTATAGCACATTCCCTTACCCTATATAATTGTCAGTTAGTTTAAACTTAAAATATTGTAAAACAAACCAAAACAAAACATATAGTGAAGCCTAGTATTTCTATAATCCCAGTAGATTGTATAAAAGGAAATTACTTAAATGCAATGAACGTCTGAAAATGTGGAGATGACTTTTTCCTTATTGATATCTATTTCCTTAATCTTTATTGCTAAAGACATTTTTGTGTATTTCTGATGTTATGGACACTTATGTATGACTACTTAAACTTCAATGTCCCCAGTAAATAGGTTGCTTGAGAGTTCCATTGTAGGAAAAGTAATCTCACTGCCCATGGAACTAAGCTATAACTGGATCCAGTGTGACTCTTTTGCAAAAGGAGTTTATCTTATCTGGAGTTAACAGTTGTCCATACTGGGTAGTTTAAGAAATACCAGAAAAGAATTATCCACCAAAAAAGTGCCACGTGTTTGGAATTACACTATCAGTGATTCCTAAACTTTGTAATATGTATTGCCTTCTCTGGACTCCAGTTCTGAAGTGAAAAAAAAATCATTTATCATTTGGTGTGAGTTCGCTGTTTTATAAAGAAAATGAGATTCCGAAATGGATGAAGGTATTGTTGCATACCAGGAGAAGGAAAAATAGATTCAATTTATTTGAATCTGGAGACCAGAGGGTGTTCTAGGTATTAAATACAATTTTCTTCATTTTACAGACAAAGCAAACAAGGATGAGTGAGGAGACAGTTTGTCCTACGTCATGTGTTTGTCATACTACATGCCCAGCATATGCTGCTTTCTTGGGCAAGTATCCATTCCTTTACTACCCCAAATCCTAAAGAGACTGTTCAAGTTTGGAATTCTAGTATAAGGACATGGATGTCAACTTCACCACCAGAGCCAGTATTTCTAAAGTTCTTTCTCAATTAGAAAATTACAACTAATTAAGAAACTTCACTTTATATTTTCTTCAGTAATTTCTGTTGATAGGTTGCTTCAACTTCCCTTTGAATGAAATGATTTATGCCTAAACTGCGACTACAACCATCTGCTATTTTTCTTTCATATGATGTATTTTATCTTCAAAGCACCCATATATTATGTTTATCTCCTTGGTAAATATAAAACAACCATCACCTGTTGGCTACAAACCTGCTACCTTATGCGCTAGCACCTAAAGAACAGTTGTTTTCAACTTTCATCTTTGCTGGAAATGAGAGAGTAGAAGGAGGGAAGACAAGACAATGTTTATACGTATGCCCCACTTCAAAAAAGCTCTGATCATAAAAGAAGAGCCTTGCAAGTTGACTTTCTCTTCTCGTATACAATTAGCTTCAAATTAACTAATTTATTCCATAATTACTATGAAACCAGATGGCCTCTAAAGTTCAGGACACTCTTAACATGAATGGATTCAGTTCAAATTTCTTTCCACTCAAAAAGTCTTTTTTGCATTATACCAGAGATTGGATGCTGTAGTGGGAAACAAGATGACAAAAATTTAAAAATCCAGTACCTCCTCTCAGATTTTACTAGCTACTCTGTGGCTCAAATATGCAAAATATTGGGCATACTCTATAGCACCTTGGAGGAGGAAAAAATGCATTTTAAAAATTTCGTGGCTAATATTCAGTGGGGCAAGTATTAAGAGGTAAGTATAAAAATGCAAAATTGTGCAAAGCCTAAATGTTTATAAAATGTAATTCATTGAGTATTTTGACCTGGACATTCCTCCTTGCCTGCAATTACTTACCCTCTTTACACAGGACTAATCTGATCATTCTACCACAGGTTAATTAACTTGATAAACTTACTTATGATCCACGAAGTAGCTGTTTAATTTCATTGAAAGTAAAATACAAATTGGTTATTTACATGAATTGACATTTTCTCCACAATACTGAGTGGCTTGTATGGTTCGTGAAAGCACCTGTCCTTCCTGCAAAAATGGATGGTAATCAAGATATCTTGAGCTCATCACACTGAGTTCATATTATTTGTGAACTACACATTGAAATAAAATTTGGATTAAATTCATTTGTAGTGTGCTTGGTACACCATAAAGGGCTGATCTGAGTTTGCAAACAGGCTTTCACTTACTGGTTGTGAGACACTACAAAGAGCATAAAAGGTAGTTGAGAAAGGTATTGAGAGAGACTGTATGCTATTTCACAATGTCTGTCTGACTCTGCAAAAAGGCACAATCAAATTCTGTGTTCAATTCAGCCCACACAGAATGAATACTCACTTGTGTGGAGGAGCAGAGAATCCAGCCTCTCTTTGACACAATTAGTTGGAGTAGAGGTTTGGGGGCATATCAGCTCCCAGGATGTCTTAGTCTTCTAGGGCTGCTAAAACAAAATACCATGAACTGGGTGGCTTAGAAAACAGACATAGTAGTTTGTATCTGCTAATCCCAAACTCCTACTTTATCCCTCCTCCCCACCCTCTTTGGTAACCATAAGTTTGTTTACTATGTCTGTGAGTCTGTTTCTGTTTTGTAAATAAGATAAACAACAATGTCCTACTGTATATCACAGGAAACTATATTCAATATCTTGTAATAAACCATAATAGTGAAGAATATGAGAAAGAATGTTTATATATGTATAACTGAATCACTTTGCTATACACAAATATGATAAATCAACTATACTTTAATTTAAAAAAATTAAAGACAAAAAAATTTTAAATAATATGTCACCAAATTAAAAAAAAGAAGAAGAAAGAAAACAGATATTTATTTCCTACAATTCTGGAGGCAGGGAAACCCAAGATCAAAGTGCTGGGAGACTCGGGTCTTGATGAATGCCCACTTCCAGACTTGCAGAAGGTCAACTTCTAACAGTATCCTCACATAGCAGAAAGAGAGAGAGAGAGCGCGCTTTTGTCTCTTTCTCTTCTTATAAAAATACAAACCCCATTGTGAGGATCTCATGCTTATGACCTTATCTAAACCTAATACATCCCAAAGGTTCCACCTCCAAATACTATCGCACTGGGGCTTAGGGCTTCAACATATAATTTGGGGGTGACACAAACTTTCAGTCCATAACACAAGGGTCTACCTGCAACAATATAGGGCAATCTTTATGTTGCCACACCACAGTCACATATGGAAAACATATGTTTCTGCTGAGACTCAAAGGCAATTGGGATGATATTAAAAATGAAATTTAAGATGTATGCCTCTTAACTCCCTTATCTATAATGAGATTGAGCATATAAAATGAATGATTGAAAACTGAAAATTTGGAGTGGAATTACCCTGCCCCCTCACTTTAAACTTAGGGAAAGTGAGTTTTAAGCAACTATTGTGTATAGAGATGTATTAACCATTTCAAGGAAACTGCAGCAATATAAAGGAATATTTTTCTCAAGAATGTGTAAAAGCAACAGATGGAAGTGCTGTGGGGGGAACACCAGTTTAAATGTCTGCAAAATCCAGAAAGAGGTCCAAATCAAGATTACTAAAATCAATTTATTAAAAATTTTCTTAAGTAAGAATATTCCTGCTCCTTTGAAAGGGTCATAGCCAGAGTTAGCATGATGTAGAAGGAGGAATAGAGGTTCTAGGTGAGAAAATTAAAAAGCTAAGCACTTGACCACTTGCTGAGATGAAGCTTTCTGTCTCCTGGTTTCTTATCAAAGGATATTATAAAGGATATTATAAATGATATAAATGAACACCCAGATGGAAGAGAAGATTAGGACAAAGTATGTGGGAAGAGGTGCAGAGCTTCCATGCCCTCTCTGGGTGCATCACACTCCTAATACCTCCATGTGTATGACAACCTGAAAGCCCCCTGAACACCACACTTTGGGGATTTTTATGGAGGGTTTGTCACATAGGCATAATCAATCATTAATTCTATTTCTAAGCCCCTCTCCCCTCTCTAGAGGGTGAGGATGGGGCTGAAAAGTTCAAGCTTCCACTCATGGCTTGGTCCTTCTGGTGACCAGTGCCCACTAAGGAGCCCCGCAAGAGTCACCTCTTTTGAACAAAAGACATTCCTATCGCCTAGGAAATCCAAGGAATTTAGAAGCTCCATGTCAGCAGCTAAGGTCAAAGACCAAGTATTAAAACAAAAGATGCTCCTAGAGCCCTTATCACTTAGGTAATTACCAGGGCTTTAGGAGCTCTGTGCCAGGATCCAGGGGCAGAAATCAATATATACATTCTTCTATTATGACACAGAATTTGATCAAATTTTCAGAGAGGGAATGAAAAAATCTAGTACTACTGACTGTATTCAAATTTAGAGAAGGAAGTTATAACATATTCATTAAAGATTATATCATAAGTAGAACTGGTTATATGTAATGGGCACATGTTTATTACTGTGTAACTAAGCCTAAAGCAGGCTAACCATAGCATGCCACAATTGGCACAAGTGATTTATTGAAGAGTTGCACCTCTTCACAGGTTTAAATGAGAAACCATTTTATTTTTCCAATAATTGCTCAGGAGTTCTATATAAACCCCCTTTGCATTGATCCCTTTATAATTTGTGATTAGATGCCTTAATGTCAGTCACTTCAGTTAATTCAAACTATATCATTTCAGTTTCAAAATTTATTCCTACTTATTTTAAAAATCCACTTAAAGTACTTTTCCTCCCTTCCCTATACTGTACGCAACACCTCTCTGTGGCTATAGCAGCTTGGAGTCTTAAGATAGGATTGAAGTTGGTAAGGTAATCTCTTCTTCACTTTCCTGACCTACTATTTCTTCTATGCATCCTCTCTGCTATTAGACAAGGAGATAGGAGAGTGAAACACAGGTCTAAATAACTCGGCACAGTTCTTTCTCTGTCTAAAAGAACAGGCTGAACATATTTTGTGTTTGACAGAGTACTTGTGAATTGTCTTGACAGCACTATAATTCCAGGTTTCTGACCTTGCACATCTAGTTCATTATCATCCTATTTCTGTTTTTCTTTGTCACTTCTCTAAAGATAAATCCAATCCACAGCACTGTAACCTGTATCAGTCAGATTCCCAGATAGAATAGATAGACTCAGAAGGAGTGGTAAAAAAAGTTTAATTAATAAATTATTTGCAGAGTTGTGCATTGGATTCAGTGAACCAAGAAAGGATGGTGATACACCCAGTGATTAGTAATATATGGAAACTGTTACCACTTCTAGCTCTGAAGAGCAAAATAAAGAAATGGTTACTGAAGTGAGAGCTGGAGTTTTGCAGATGGAATCATCTGGCAGGGCTATGGTCTTAGGCACTGGGAGAGGTCCCCTAACAGAAGCTGTGACTTAGGCAGAATAACACAATCATTGCCAAACCAGGTATGGCAGGCATGGTGCTGGAATAAATAATCCTCCTTTTCTCTCCTTCGACTTTCTTATGCCCTTCAGATGCCTCTCATGGGATGAACCCACTTAGACACCAGAGGGCAAAAGACCTTGTATGATGCAGTATGCCATATCAAAGAGCAAAGAAGAGTAAAAAGTGTATCTAGAGAGGTGAACAGAAAACACACATCTCAATCCGTTTTTGTTTTGTTTTGTTTTTGCTTGTCTCCTTCATTCAATGAGTAACCAATGAATAATACTCTTGGTAATTTAAAGGAAGATGGATCAAATCCAACTCTTCCAATATTGTCAAATGGACTCTGAGGGAAATCCATATTTAAGCCACACCAAATATTAATTGCACTTTCCCCACTATATCCTTTTATTTCCTCCATGTCTCAATACCTCAGGAGTCTCGGGAACTCTGAGGACCCAGAGGTCAATTACATTCAGAGTAGGACATTGTCAGTGTATATTATCACTATACATTGCATGTGATTCTGTCGTATTATTGGGGAGGAAAAGCCCCGCCATTCTCTCTCCAAAAGGGGGTATCATAAAAGGAATAAGGTTCTCTGGAAATCTGCACACACACACACAATATTTGCTTCTTTCTGAGAGCTGTCCTTGCATGAATTGAGGGATAATGGTAGAACACATTTTTTTTCTCAATTGGGATCACTCAGTAAACATGGCAAAAGATGCTCTCTATTGCTGGTAATTCTCTGCACTCACAATATAGGGAACAGTATCCTTGTTCTTCAGGTAAAATTTTTAGACATCAGGAAAAAATAATATTCTGTAAGTTGTCACAGCTCTAGAGAGAAGCAAGAGTGATCTATAGGCTGGTAGATTCAAGGGAGGAAGGTAAGGAAAAGAGAAATAGGTGTGTGAACTTAGAGCTTTTGGCATAAGCTAATCTTTTCTGCTGTATACCTAACTGCCCGCTGTGCCTGAGTCCTGATACCATTGCTGTTGATACAATCATACAATGTTAGAGCTTGAGTGACCTTAAAGATACTCCAGTATAAACCATTTTTTAAGACAGAGAATTTTAGATGGAAGAGAGCTAAACATTTATGATTACATAGTTTCTCTCATTTATGTAGATTCCCACTCTTACAGTAAATACTTTTTGACTGTACTTTTTGACTCTTACAGTAAATACTTTTTGACTATATCTGAGCATGTTATGAAGTCCTTGAAGGGAGAACTTTCTTCTTTTTGTGTATTCCGTCAGCCTTAAACTCATTCTGGGGAGTATAATGAGTGCTTAATAAATGCTGACTGATAATACGTAATAGGCAATGAGCATATTATCATTATTCCAGTTTATAGGACATTAGAAATGTTTCTTAATTATCACATGTATCCTTATTACTAATGGCTCATCTTGCCATACCTGTTTCTAAAATATTTGCTCTTAACTTGAGGTCAGGAAACATACTTATATTATATGTAGAACTTTGTATGTTTGTCTACTTTTGAGGGAAATAAATTTGTTTTGTTTTATAATGAGATTCCAAAGAAGCAGGTAACCCAAGATATATAACAACTAAATTTTCTAGCAAATGAAAATTTTAGAGAAAAAAAAACCTGTATTAAGAGTTGATAGATTGGAAGCCCAGGATTCTACACCGACACTGCAGCTAGTTAGCTGTCATTTTTGCATATCTTTTATAAAATGATAGTATTTCTCTTGCTGACAATTTAAATCTCCCAATCTGTCCTGTTCTCTCAAGCATCACTAAAAAAATTTGCTGTGATGATTGTACACTCATTGATAGTGAAGACATTACTATTGTCAAACTTGTACACTCTAAAGTTGCCCACTCACAGAATGGCTCAGACTAGGTACTCTGAACTGAAACTGTACAGAATCCATGGCATGGTAGAAGAACTAAAACTTCTACTCTAAGGCAAAAATAAGTTTATTGATATTGGTCTTCCTCAACATAACTCAAAGGAATCAGTGCTGTAGAAGTTTCAGGTTCTAGGACGGGTTACTCTAGTAATGTGGATTTTGTTGTCAGACACCTTCAACTTACAACTCTGCCTCAACAATGGTGGGAACATATACAATGTTTTCAATGTATCTGTTTCAATTTGCCCTTCTATAAAACTGAGATAATAATATTACTATTTAGCTTAGTTTTTGCAAGTTTTAAAGAAGGTAATACATGTGTTATTGTTTGTTTTATCAGACCTGTGATCTGGCTTGTACTAATTAATTCATTAATTAATCCATTCAGTTTTATTTATATATAATTGCCAAATAAAAATTGCATGCATTTAAAGTATACAGTGTGGAGTTTTGATATGCATATGCATTGTGAATTGATTACCACAATCAAGCTAATTAACATATACATCAGCTCACTTTTTTTTTGTAGAGAGAATATTTAATATCTATTCTTTTAGCAAATTTCAAGTATACAATAGAGTATTATTAACTATAGTCATTATGCTATACATTAGATCTCCAGAAGTTATTCATCCTGCATAAATGAAACTTTGTACCCTTTGATACACATCTCCCCATTCCTCCACCCTTTAGACTATGCCAACCACCATTCTACTCTCTGCTTCTACGAGTTTAGCTTTTCTAGGGAACACTTACACACTGTTGGCAGGAATGTAAACTGGTACAGCCATTTTAGAAAATAGTATGGAAGTTCTTAAAAAAATTAAAAGTAGAATTATCATATGATCTAACAGTTCAACTTCTGGATATAGAGTTGACCCTTGTTACTGACCCTCTGCAAAGTCAAAAACCGCAATTTAACTTATAGCCAGCCCTCCTTGTATGTGGTTCCTTAGTACTACCAGTTCCCCAACTGCAATTCAACCAACCTCAAATTGTATAGTACTATAGTACTGGCTACTGAAAAAAAAAAAAAGCTTCATATAAGTGGATCTGCACAGTTCAAATCCAATTTGTTCAAGGGTCAACTGTATATCCAAAGGAAATGAAATCAGTATCTCAAAGACATATCTACACTCCCATGTTGATTGAAACATTATTCACAGTAGCCAAGATGCAGAAACAACCTAAATGTCTGTCAATGGATGAATGTAAAAAGAAAATGTGATGTACATATATACAGTGGAACATTATTCAGCCTTAAAAAAGGAAGATCCCATTCCCAAGAACATGGGTTACCTGAAAGACATTATGTTAAGTGAAATAAGCCAAAGACAAAAAGTGATTAACTCATTTATATATGAAATCTAAAAAGGTTAAGCCTTGTGAAATATTTTAAACAGTGCCTTCATATAAAAAAATGATTAAACTATTTAGTAATAATCAACTATAAGCATTATAGCACAAGACTAATTTGAGGCAAGCTAGGTTACAGCAGTGCTAATGAGAAGAGGCACACTAGGAACTTCCCTGCTGGTCTAGTGGTTAAGACTTCACCATCCAATGCAGAGGGTGCAGGTTTGATCCCTCATCAGGGAGCTAGGATCAAACATGGCTTGTGGCCAAAAAGACAAAACATAAAATGGAAGCAATATTGTAACAAATTCAATAAAGACTTTGGAAATGGTCCACATCAAGAAAATCTTAAAAGAAGAAAAAAAAGGAAGAGACACACTCTAGGAGTAGGTGTATAGGTTCCCATTTTAGAGCTAATCCTGAGTTGTTACATGACCTTGGCATTAGTCTCTAACAGTTAGACTTAGGTTTCTGTCCTGTAGAGATCTGCCTTCTATACTTTTAATGGATATCTATAATGAGTGGGTTTGATTTGGTGATATCTGTATAGCAATCACTTTCCAGATTCATTTACAGTTCTAAGGTGCTTTTCTTTAATCTTTTCTCTAAAGTCAGAATCAGTTTCTCCTACTACCAGGCACTGTGTTGGCTGCCTTCTCACCATCTGAGTATCTCACCATCTGAGTAAAAGACATCTTTTAGGTCTTTTGAAGGTTCTCTTCTCTGAATGAATAGAGTGTTCTTTCTTCCCCTCCCTTCCTGTTTTCTTCCCTCCATTTTCTTTTCTCATCTCTTTCATAGGAAGACTGTGCAAAGGGAGCATGTACTTTGTCTGCTTAGGTTTCTTTTCTGACAAATGGAAATACAATACTACTTTGGTTCAAGAGGTTGCTCCCCCCCAACTAGTGAAGTTGTTACACATAATATCACTTTGTCAATAAAATTCTAAAAGTTCTTGAACTTAATTGCAGGCTTCTTGCTCCCAAATGCATTTCTAAGCAAAATTGCATTAAGCCCTCTCTTTGAAAGTACTTGAATCTCTATTTTTTTTCCATCTTTCATTATTTGTCAGTTACCTGCCTTTTTCAGCTTTCTCAGCGATTTTTTTGGGAAAAAAACTTTTATGGCAGAGAATCATGCATAACCTTAAATGTAGCTCTAGAGACATAGAGGAAAATATGTACAATACTGGGTCAAGAGACATAACTTTATTCCCAGCTTGATCACAGGAAGGCTAGGTAATTTTGACCAACTACTTCCTCTCTTTGGATCAGTTTCCTGATCTTCAGGAAAGAAATAATAGAGAGGAAACTTTAGGGAAGAAACAAAAGAAAGGTGGCATATCTCTTAAATAGACACCAGTTTATACTGCCCTCCATTTCTCATGCCTTGCAAATCATGCCATCAAGTTATTGTTCTGTCCAAATATAGGAAAATGTGGATATGTTATGGGATAGGTTCTTGGTCCCAGGCCTTACCCCTTCTTTTTTTTTTTTTTTTTGTGGTACTTGGGCCTCTCACTGCTGTGGCCTTTCCCATTGTGGAGCACAGGATCAAGACACGCAGGTCCAGCAGCCATGGCTCATGGGCCTAGCCGCTCCGCAGCATGTGGGGTCTTCCAGGACCAGGGTACGAACCCGTGTCCCCTGCATCGGCAGGTGGACTCTCAACCACTGCCCCACCAGGGAAGCCCATTACCCCTTCTTTATATGTGAATATTCTGTAAAATCTCTTCCTTGCTTTAGGTCAGCTCATAGTGAGAATCATCTTGTATATATCACCCTTTCCTGCACCCTGCCCTCAAGACATAAAACTGAATATTATAACTTGGCAATTCAAACGTGAATAAATGTGTGTACAAATTTTGTACACTTAAGGCAACTCTACTTGATATTCTAATTATCTGTATGTTTTTGTTTGATTAGGATGGTCAGAATCACGGTCGAACACCCTGCAGCTTATCTTCTATACATTTAATTTAGTAAGCATTTCCTCACTATCAACCATGGATTATATTCTACTCAGTATCTATTGCCCTCTAATAAGTGACAGATCTGGGTTCAGTATTTAAAGAATATTTGTTTAGGATTAAAAAGTAAATGTCATATATGGATATTGTTTTTAAGAGTTTTTCAAAATTTTAAAGTTCTAATGAAAATTAAGTCAATTTAAATCAATAAAATTAATTATTAATTAAATTAATAAATTCTAAACTAAAAATAATAAAAGTAAAATATGCTTTATGTCACATGAGTCAAGTTTGCATATTTTTTTCATCATGCATATAATATACAACATTCTAGCCATGTCACATTATATATAAACAGATAGATAAAGTGATAGATGACATGTATAATGAACCATAGAAATAATTTAAAATATATCAAACACAGAATGTTTAAAATGTTCAATTTTACTTTAGTTTTATAGAAGAAATAGAAAACATCTGAATTATTTGTTGAACTTCAGATACATATTTTCTTCCCAAGGCATATTATATTTTAAAATACATTCCTAGAATTAGGAAAATATTACAGAATACATTGAATATGTGTTTTAATTTTGAGTAGAACTGATTGACTCCTTGTGCTGCAGGTAGAAGAGTGGTCCCCCAAATGTATCCATGTCCTAAATCATGGAACCTGTGACTATATTACCTTATTGGCAAATAAAGGTATTAAAGTAGTAGATGAAATGATGTTTGTTAATCATTTAACCCTAAAATAGGAAAATTATCTGGAATTACCCGGATGAACTCAATATAATGATAAGATGGTTAATAGTGGAAAAATGAGGCAGAAGAGAAAATGAGAGGGATGGCAGTGCAAGAAGAACCTATTCCAATGTTGCTGATTTTGAAGAAAAGGATTTGTCTGATATTTTCCTCATGACTAAAATGGGTAATGTGTTTCTGGAGGGAAGACTACAGATGTAAAGTGCCATTTGTATTACATCATACCAAAGATAGATACCATCAACATTGACTTATTTTTAAAAACCTTATCACTTGCTATTTGCCGGTTACCAGGTTAACCAACTGAAGTAGTGTTGGTTAGATTTCACCCCTGTAAAGTTACTCTTTTCCTCCATTTTCTGAACCATTCTCTTTGGAAGGAAATCACCCTATGCAGCCTTCACTTAAGGAGCTGAGAGTTATTGTACTTTCTTAAACTGTAGTATCTATATAAATTATTTGGAATACCACATGGAAGATTTGTTTATAGTTTGCCATTTCCCCTTCATTCAATCATTTATTTATGTCAGTATAGATGCATGGATAATTGTTTTATACTTCAAGATTTAATACAATAATATTTATTTTGTTGCTGAAATATATCTTTAGAGCTCTTTCAGTTGATTTCTTTGACATACCCCCATCAATGTGTGTTTTGTTTTGTTTTTTAGCACTCCCTCACTTTCTGGCACTGCAAGATATTATAGGTTCATTGGTATATTCTCTGACCCAGTCCTGGAATCAGCGATTTCTCTAAGGAATCATGGTTCCTTCTATTGGAGAATGCTATTAAAAACCAAGACCTAGATACTATGTGTGCTCATTCTCCTGAGAGGTCACTGATTATTTACCATTTCAAGTGACAGAGGAAAGAAATATATCTGTGTAAAGCAAACTGTGTGTTTACATATATCTATGAATTTCTAAAAGTGTACCTCTATACTTGTATAAAGTTAAAGCTGTCTTTACACTGATGTCTCCAACTCTAATCCAGGACCATATGGGTCATTGTAGCCCTCCTATCTTGCTTATCTGTAACCTCACACTCTAGAAATAAGAAACCTGGATCCAACTGTCCATCTACCATTTACTTAATGCAAAATTCTATATAAATGTATAGTGGTTTTAAATTGTATTAAACTGTACCCTAGTGGGAAAAACCTTTATCAACTAAAGTGCTTATGTATAATACCTTTTGCCATTAGTCTCATAGTCTAAACTCATTTCCAAAATGGTTTATGTGAGCAATTTTTCCATAAGTGAGGTTATTTCATATATCTATCATACAGTTTGAATGCCATGGAGTGTCTGAGGTCAGTTGAAATCATATCACTCATGTGTTGCTTTCTTTTCATGCCACTGCTTAATACATACTCTCTCATCTTTTCAGATCATTATTTTAACTACAGTGTGTTTCACTGGTAATTTAGGTATAATTTTTACCTGAGATTCCTCCAAAATTCAGATTACTTAACCTCTTTATTTCAGGGAATTTTATTTTGACAATTATTGTGTAACATGTGCTACACATTTCATTTACCACAATGTATTAAACTTTAGTTATTAACTTAAGGTACTGAAATATTTAACATTTAATTTAAAGAACATTTCTTTTAATTGTGGCATTATTATATTAATTGCACATCTCTGATTTTTGTCCTCCTTCTCATGATTTTATTCTACTTCTCATGATTGCACATACATATTTATGTTGTTTTTTAACCACTCTCTGTACCAAAGTGTTAATCTTTTGGTATGATTACCTAATGAAAATGCCAGTCCTTTTCATTCAGCAGTGATTTAGTGAAAATTTGGACAATATTTGTTCCTGAATCCTTTGCATGTTTTCAATAAAATGACTTCTATGTTATGAGGCTCACATCTTCATACTTCTTCCAGTTCAAACTGAAAGCTTGTAAGCTCTAAGAATGAGGTCAATGCACTCATGTTTACCTCCCTAAACATTCGTTGCTGGTCTGGCATAACCTCATCTGTCACTCATTGATCTTCTACAGAATGCCTACCAATGTTTAGAGGAATCTATTTAAGTTATGGATAAGATCATTTCTGTATCATTAAATGCAGTTGGAATGTTGTCCTAAGATAAAAGTAGCTCACCTGGAATATCTCTTGTGGAGGTCTTACCTCAACAGAATATCTGGGAATCCTGCCTACAAGGGTGAATAATCTGTGGACTATCATGTTTCAGGACTTACTTTCCTGTTTTCATACCACTTCTTATGCAGGCACCTTTGGTTTACTCGGCTATGGAGCATCTTGACAAATTATCATAAAATTAGCACCTTAAATTACTCCAGATTAATATTCATATATATAGCACAATATAGTAATTATCCAAGCATATCTTAGACAATTAGGCATTAATTTATATTCAAGAAAACCAACATAAGTCATTCATTTTGAGATCTATGCTTAACATATGGTGAAGCATATGGATAGTTCAGGAAAAGGAAAATAGGGTTAGTAAAATGAGAAAGAAGGAAGAGGTAAAGTATTTTGTAAAGGTGGGTTGAAAGACTAATTTCCCTGGACTAAAGAACTCATATAATAAGAAATAATAGAGAAGAAAGAGAATTCAAGATAGGGACATTGGCAGTATAAAAAAATAAACAAAAAAAAAAAACAACTAATACTAAACTTTCTTTGGGTTATTTGTATGGAAATATGTTAATATAAATGGTTCAGATATTACATGAAATTTCTAAATTTTTTATGTTCTGGTATAATGTTATAAGTCATAATTCTAGTTATTACTTTAAAATGTATATCTCAGAAATAACTAAAAAAAAAAAAAGATGGGAACATTGGAAGATCCTGAACTCACCTCCTCCCATGGGCACAACAAAGCTACTACAACTACATATGGAATAATTCTCTCTGAAAGGGACCTGAAACCTGGATGAACAGAGTCTCCACAACAAAGGATAAAAGAACAACATTGAGATGGGTAGGAGAAACAGAGATACAGACTCACCAAGGAACTAAACATGCCCCAGCCTGAGCAATCCACAATCAGGAGGGATCCCAAAGTTATGGTTATTTTCACTGTAGAGCAAGAGATCCTGCACAGGAGAGACAAGTCCCCAAAACACCTGGCTCTGAAAACCAACAGGGAATATGTCTAGGGAACCTATAGAACTACAGGGAATGAAAAACCCACTCTTAAATGGCTTGCACAAAGACTCACTCCAGCCTAAAATCTGTGCAAAAACATGAGATTGAAGAGTGAATGGACCATAGGTAAATGGTACTCATTTACTAACCATGAAGCATCTGGCCGAGAGGCAGGAGCCGGTTGGGATGTTCCCCAGGCACTGAGACACTGACAAGAGCCATTTTTGTGAACTCAGTCTACCTTGCTAATACTGGCAGTAGTAAGTGCCATTTTAGAATTCTCCCTTTAAACTGATAATGTCAGTGCCTCTCCACTCCCTGCTGAAAGCCCTGCACACCCCTGTGCCTTAGATGGCCCTCGCAGCCAACTGGGAAATAACTTTGCCCACCAGAACCTGGCTGAAGCTGTGGCTTTGCTCCGCATCCATTCTGGGGGCCAGTCCCACCAAACAGTGCCTGGAAGCAGCAGTAGCCAAAACCAGCACTCATTCCAGGGGTAGCCACAGCCTTACTACAGTAAGAAGGCACACTCAGCCCACATAGGAGACAAGTTCCTGGCTCTGGTGACCAGGAAGCATTGCACTTCTGAGCTCCAGGGTATCTCCTATATCAGTTACTCCTTTAAGACTAGGAGAAGTAGCTGATTTACCTTATACATAGAAATAAATATAGCAAATAAGGTAAAATGGAGAGACAGAGGAATATGTTTCAATCAGAAGAATAAGACAAAACCTCAGAAAAAGAACAAAGTGAAACAGAGATAAGCAATTTACCTAATAAAGAGTTAAAAAAATTGCATGTAAACAGGCCCACTGGATGTAGGTGAAAAATGGAAGAAGCACAGTGAGATTTTCAACCAAGAGAAAATATAGGAAAATATTAAACAGAAGTTATATTTGAACAGAAAAATACACCAGAGTGTTAAATAGCAGATGGATGAAGGAGAAGAATGAATCAGTGAGCAGGGAGACAATGGAATAGAACTCATCCAGAGAGAGCAACACAATGAAAAAAGAATTTTAAAAAGTTATTTTAAGGGACCACTGGGACAACATCAAGTGCATTAACATTTGCACTATAGGTGCCCAGAAGCAGAAGAGAGAGAAGAACCAGAAAAATTATTTGAAGAAATAATGACTGAGGGACAGATCCAAGATGAGGTTGTAGGAAGACCCTGAACCTACTTCCTACCACAGACACAATGAATCTATACCTATATAGAGAGCAATTCCTCCTTAAGGAGACCATAAGTCTGATTGAACAGCTTCTGCACATAGAGAAACTACACATAGAAAGCAGTAGAAAAGATGGAGATATGGTATGCATGGTAACCCCACCCCAAACATGGTGACCTGCAGTAGGGAAGGATATCACTGAGGGACCTGAGCACAGACTTGCCTACCCTGGAACACTGCAAAAATACAATACTTTGAAGGACGCCTACACTCTACAAGAAGGAGCTCCAAGTACTAACCATAGATTATCTGCCAAACAGGTGGCAAATTGCTGGAACTCTCTCTGGGGTTGAAGGTGCCAGCAAGCACCATTGTTTGAGTCCCCCAGGAACTCCCCACAGCATGCACTTACTACGGCTACAGCTTTCCTGCCCAAGTGGTCTCCATGAGCTGTGCCCTAGGACTGGTTCTGGCCCAAGACTTCTCCAGCTCCAGTTGTTCCACCAAGGTGGCCTTGGCACAGCCTGCCTTGAGACTCCTCCTGGCTGAGCTCACTCCAGTTCCAGCCATCCTACCATGGTGGCCCTGGTGAGGAACACCCCAAGGAACAGAGGGCCTGTGCTCACTTTAGCTCCAGTCATTCCACCTAGGCAGCTATGGCAAGATGCCCCTTGGAACTCCCTTCAGCCCACACCCACACCAGCTCCGGCTGTCTACCAAAGCTGCACCAGTGCAGAGTGATCCAAGAGACACTCCAGATTGCTCCAGCTACAGCATGCCTGCCTAAGCCTCCTAGTACACACAGTCCACACAGGGGATGTACCTGCACAACACCACTACTTCAAGATTGGAAAAGGTAGCTATTTTGCTTAATTAATAGAAATTAAAACAGAAAGTCAAACAAAATGAGACAGAGGAATACGTTCCAAATGAAGAAACAAACAAAAACAGAAAAAAACCTAATAAAATGAAGATAATTGATTTAACTGATAAATAATTCAAAGCAATGCTCACTGAACTCAGGAGAAGAATGGATGAACTCAGTGATAACTTCAAAAAACAATTTGAAAAAATAAGAAAGAACCAATCAGAGGTGAAGAATATCATAACAAAAATGAACAATACACTAGAGGAAATCAAGAGCAGATTAGATCATACAGAAAAATGGTTAAGCAAGCTGTAAAATAGAATAGTGGAAATCACTCAATCAGAGCAGTAAAAAGAAAAATAAGTTTTTAAAATGAGGATAGTTTAAGGGATTTCTTGAATAACATCAGACATATTAATAATCAAATTATAAATGTCATCAAAGGAGAAGAAAGAGAGAAAGAAGTAGAAAATTTATGTAAAGAAGTGAGGCTGAAAACTTTCCTAACCTGCTACAGGAAACAGGCAATTAGGTTAAATAAGCACATATGTATGAAACAAGATGGACCCAAAGAGGTTGACAGATTATAATGAAAGACATTAAAATTAAAATGGCAAATGCTAAAGATAGAGAATCTTAAAAGCAGCAAGAGAAAAACAACTAATCACATACATGGAAATCTAATAAGACCTAAATGTAAGACCAGATACTATAAAACTCTTAGAAGAAAACATAGGCAGAACACTCTTTGATATAAATCACAGCCGTATCTTTTTTGATCTGTCACCCAGAGTAATGGAAATAAAAACAAAAATAAACAAATTGGACCCAATTAAACTCAAAAGCTTTTGCACAGCATAGGAAAGCATAAATAAAACAAAAAGCCAACCCACAGAATGGGAGAAAATATTTGCAAATCATGTGACTGACAAGAGATTAGGCTCCAAAATTTACAAACATCTCATGTAGCTCAATACCAAAAAACCAAACAACCCAATCAAAATAATAATAATAAAGGCAGAAGACCTAAAGAGACATTTCTCCAAAGAAGACATACAGATGGCCAAGAAGCACATGAAAAGATGCTCAACATCACTTATTATTAGAGAAATGCAAATCAAAACTACAATGAGGTATCACCTCACACCAGTCAGAATGGCCATCATCAAAAAATCTACAAACAATAAATGCTGGAGAGGGTGTGGAGAAAAGGGACCCCTCCTACAATGTTGATGAGAATGTAAATTGGTACAGCTGCTATGGAAAACAGTATGGAGGTTCCTTAAAAAATTAAAAATAGAGCTACCATATGATCCAGCATCTAAATTGGAAAGGGAGAAATAAAACTATCACTATTTTCAGTTGATATAATATACTATATAGTAAACCCTAAAGACTCAAGCAAGAACATTTAGAATTAATACATGATTCAGGAAAGTTGCAGGATACAAAATTAATTTACAGAAATATGTTGCATTTTTATATACACTGTAACAAATGATCAGAAATAGAAGTTAAAAGTCCTTTAACAATTGCATTAAAAATAATAAAGTGCCAGGAACAAATTCACTGAGGAGGTGAAATATCTGTAACCAGGAAATTATGACATTGACGAATGAAATTGAAGATGACACAAATAAGTGGAAAGATATACCATGCTCAGGGATTGAAAGAGCTGTATCAATAAATATCTATACTACCCAAAGTAATCTACAGACTCAATTCAATCTCTATCAAAATACCAATGGCATTTTTTAATAAAACTAGAAGAAATAATTCTAAAATTTTATAGAACTACAAGAGACCCCAAAGAGCCAAATCAAACTTAAGAAAGAAAAACAAACCTGGAGATGTCATGCTCCCAGACTTGAATCTATATACAAAGCTATAGTAATCAAAACAATATAATACTGGAACAAAAACAGAAACATAGATCAACAGAAGACAATAGACAGCCTAGAAATAAGCCTACGCTTAGATGCTTAATTAATCTATGAGAAAAGAGAAAAGAACATACAATGGAGAAAGGCCAGTCCCATCAGTAATGGTTTTGGAAAACCTGGACAGCCACCCACAAAAAAAGAAAAAAAAAAGAAAGAATCTAGACCATTATCTTACACCATACACAGAAGTAAACCCGAAGTGGATTAGTCTTTTTGTGTGTGTGCAAAACAGTTTTTTTTTTAATTTTTAAACTTTTTATTGGAGTATAGTTTATACACAACACTGTGTTAGTTTCTGCTGTATAACAAAGTGAATCAGCTATTCTGAAGAACCTAGGGGCAGGACAGGAATAAAGATGCAGACATAGAGAATGGACTTGAGGACACAGGGAGGCGGAAGGGTAAGCTGGAACAAAGTGACAGAGTGGCATTGACATATACACACACCAACTAGATAGATAGTGGGAAGCAGCCCCATAGCACAGGGAGATATCCACTATTCTTTAGATTCTTTTCCCATATAGGTCATTACAGAATATTGAGTAGAGTTCCCTGTGCTATACAGTAAGTCCTTATTAGTTATCTGTTTTATATATAGTAGTGTGTATATGTCAACCCCAATCTCGCAATTTATCCCTCTCCCCCCTTTCCCCCCTGGTAACCATAAGTTTGTTTTCTACATCTGTGACTCTATTTCTGTTTTGTATATAAGTTCATTTGTATCATTTTTTTTAGATTTGACATATAAGTCATATCATATGATATTTGTCTTCCTCTGTTGACTTACTTCACTCGGTATGACAATCTCTAGGTCCATCCATGTTGCTGCAAATGACATTATTCATTCTTTTTGATGGCCGAGTAATATTTCATTGTATATATGTACCACATCTTCTTTATCCATTCCTCTGTTGATGGTCATTTAGGTTGCTTCCATGCCCTGGTTACTGTAAATAGTGCTGCGATGAACATTGTGTTGCATGCATCTTTTCAAATTATGGTTTTCTCTGGAGAAAAGAGAACTCTCCTACTCTGTTGGTGGGAATGCAAATTGGTACAACCATTATGGATAGCAGTACATAGGTTCCTTAAAAAACTAAAAATAGAGCTACCATATGATCCAGCAATCTGACTCCTGGGTATATATCCAAAGTGGATTAGTCTTGAATGTAAGACCTGAAATCATAAAACTCCCAGAAGAGAACATAGACAGTAACCTTATCGCCTTCAATCTTTGTGATGTTTTCCTGGATCTAAGTCCAAAGGCAAAGGAAATAAAAACAAAAATAAATAAATGGGGCTACAACAAACTAAAAAAGAAAAAATTGCATACTGAAGGAAATCATCATCCAAATGAAAAGGCAATGTACTGAATGGGAGAAGATATTTACAAATAATGTGTCTGATAAGGGGTTAATATCCAATATATGCAAAAAACTCACACCACTCAACAATAAAAGAAACAAACAACCCAATAAAAAAATTGGGCAAAGAATGTGAACAGATATTTATCCAAAGAAGGCATAATGATGGCCAACAGAAAGATGAAAAATTGGTCAACATCACTAATTGTCAGAGAAATGAAATTCAAAACTACAATAAGATTAACCCCTGCTAGAATGGCTATTGTCAAAAGGACAGGGAATAACAAATGTTGGAGAAGATGTAGAGAATAAGGAACCCTTGTACTCTGTTGGTGGGATTGTAAATTGCTGCAGGCATCACTAAAAATATTATGGAGTGGGCTTCCCTGGTGGCGCAGTGGTTGAGAGTCCACCTGCCAATGCAGGGGACACGGGTTCGTGCCCCAGTCCGGGAAGATTCCACATGCCACGGAGCGGCTGGGCCCGTGAACCATGGCCGCTGGGCCTGCGCGTCTGGAGCCTGTACTCCACAACGGGAGAGGCCACAACAGTGAGAGGCCCACGTGCCGCAAAAAAAAAAAAAAAAAATATATATATATATATATATATATATATATATATATATATATAATGGAGTTTCCTTTAATAATTAAGAATACAACTACCATTTGACCCAGCTATTGCACTTCTGGATATTTATCTGAAGAAAATTAAAACACTAATTTGAAAATATATATACAACACTTTATTCATTGCAGCATGTATTTACAATAGACAAAATATCGGGAAAAACTATGTGTTCATCAATAGATGAATGGATAAGATATGGTGTGTGTGTATATATATGTGTGTATGTATATACACATATTATATATGTGTGTGTATATGTATATACACACACATATATAATGGAATACTAGTCAACCATAAAAAGAATGAAATCCTGCCATTTTTTTACCAGGCTGGTAACCCGTTGAATAGGATTCTCAAGTAATTACTCCTCTTCTTTCACTATTTCCACACCCCCCACAAAAAATATTTTCATGACCACAATGCATAAACTTGGATGTTTTCTGGAATTTTCATTTTGTGTAAATTTGGTCCTATTGTCTATTGCTCTTGATATTTATGCTCATTCTTTTTCCTCAGCCAATTATGACATGGAATTAATGTTTCATATTACTGGAAAAATCCACCTCTCCTAAAAATAGTAGATTGTCATGCAAAACACTACTTTGTAATTAGTGAGAATTTCACATGTGCCAGGCATCTGTACTGAGTAGGTTCTATAACTACCTATCATGCTTTCCTGACTCCTATACCCTGCTTACTGGAATTCCACAGTTTCTTTCTTATTAATTCAGTTTAGGGCAGTGTCTATAATAAATGGCAATACCACTGGGAGAGTTAACCTATTAAACATGGCCAGTCATTTACACTTTCCCCTGAACCTATCTTAAAAACAGATGTAGATAAAAGGATAGAGAAGAGAGTAAGAATCTCCTAATCTAGCCTGAGTCATTCATGACCATTCTGCCCTCCAGCTTGTTAGAGGAAAGTCAGGGTGATTTTAATGTATGCTTGCTTAGAAATGTCAGCCTGCTCCTTCCTCTCCACAGCCTGTTACAGCTGTAGCCCAATTAAATTCAACAGTTCACAGGTGTTCAGAGTAATGCTTTCAACATAAAACCTCAGTTGTCCTTACGGCTCTTCATTCTTTTTAGTGCTTTTTAAATTTGAAATATTCTTCCAACAAAATAAATCACATTTACAAATGAAGAAAAAAATACAAGAAGTGATAATTAGGATGTTAATAATTATAAAAATATCTTCAATCAACAAAATGAAAGATTCTTTTAGTACCAGCTGGAATCTCAATACATTTCATCCAAAACTCCAAGAAAATAATATTTTCTTGATTGAAGAGGATGAAGGGTGAGAGTGGGATACATCTGTGCTATATGTATAATAAAAGCAAAAGAAATACAAGAATTAATATTTCATAATTTTGGGGAATATTTAAAATATTAGCCCACCCAATCCCCTACAACTTCTACATTTAATCACATAGAATGTATCTCACACCACTCATACTCTGCTGAATCTAGCCAGTGAATGCACCAAACGTATCTCTGTCTAGGTAATCTCAACCTCAATCCTGAGAAAGAAAAATCTGGCAGCCAACAATTGTTCCTCCATTTAAAATTACAAGTGCATAAAGGTATTCCTAAGGACTTTGGAATTATTACAGATAACTAAGGTCTGAAAAAATATGACACAAAATATATGACTTTTACTCTATATAAATCCGATCCTTAAGTAACATATCCAACACATGAAGCAGTCCTTGGTAAGGTCTGAATTTGGAGGATCATTGCTGTATAGAAACTTAAGATATATGAATTTTGCAGGGTAAACCAATATTAAACCAATTCATTTAGTCATTCACTCAGCAAATATTTACTGAGTGCCTACCATGTGCCAGGCACTGTTCTAGAAGCTAGGGTATGGTAATGAACAAAACAAACTAAAGACCCTGCCCTAGAGAATCTTATGACAGATAATAAACATTAAACATATAAAATAACTGTTTCTAGTATGTTAAAAGGCAATATTTCCCATGCATATAGGAAAAAAAGAAAAAAAGTCGAGCAGGGAAGGGGTAATCCAGAATTCAAAAGGAAGAGATAGGGTAGGATGTATGGGAGGCAGCAAGAAGCAATTTTACCTATTTCATTTATCTCAGAGGGCCTTATGTGTTGAGTGAATCCCATATTGTATAAAGATTAAATTTATTTCTAAAATTGGAATTAGGAAACTCAAAGTTTCATTTGGTAATGATAATGGTAATAAAATCTTCTTTAGAACTTATTGTGATGAACACTGCTAAATTACACAAATTATTTTACATAATACTTACAGAAATATCTGAGGCACTTAATGCTACTCTGTAAACTTTAAAGATCAGGAAAATATGGTTAAGAGAGATATAATAATTCACCGAGTTCCAGACATTATCAGAGCTGAGATTTAATCTGTGTTTTTTTTATCCCAAATCCATGTTATTATTCACTACTGTACCTCTCATATCTTTCTCGTTTATTTTTGGAATATATTCTGAACTCATGTTTATTTACTTTTCTATTTATACTTGATTAACAATTAGAAAAATGTTTCTGGATGGCTCATGGATTTTTAGTGACTCCTTTTTATTAGCAAATACTAGATACATATTCTAGAAAATTTAGGAAAAATGCAAAGAAAAATATGTGAGATCCTATAGTCTCAAGATCATTTTTCATATTTTCTTTGATGATTAGCTTTTTTACCTATCTATATATCATGAGCATTTCCTTATACCATTAAATATTTTCAAGGCTATATCTAATGAGTACAAAACAATTACCCATATGAAACTATCACAATTCATTTAGCAATCCATTATAGTTGGAAATTGAGGTGCATTTCCATTTTTTTTTAATTTACCTAAACACAGCATTAATTAGGTTTTCAGTGAAAAGTCATCATTTTCTAAAGATAACACCTAAATATTAAATGGCTACATGAAAAAAATAATAGATAGTCAGAGGTATTATATTTAGCTATATCACTACTCCCCCCAGAAAATCTGAATCATCCCACAGGCAAAATGTCAGCTTGTTCATGTCCCAACATGCCAGTCAATACTGTGGATATATAAGTATATGTACAATACAACCTGTAATGTATTTATTGTTTTTTCAGGTTTTTTTTCTACAAACAGCTTGCTTATACAAACATGTTGTATTTATTGAGCACGTATGACAGGTCAGGAAGTTTTTAAGTGCTTCAAATATTTTAATTCATTTTAATTATTTAAACTATTCTATAAATAATAAATATTTTCTAGAATTTTGTGGTAGGCTGAATAACAGCTCTCCACTGATATAAATGTTCCCATCCCTGGAATCTGTAAATATGTTACTTTACATGGCAAAAGTGACATTGCTTGTGTAATTAAGTTGAGGATCTTTATTACCCTGGATTTTCTGGGTGGTTTAATGTAATCATGAAGGTCCTTACAATAAGGTATAATAAGGAAGCAGCAGGGTCAGAGTCAGAGGAAACAATATGAAGCTAGAAGCAGAAAGTAAAGTAAAATGGACCATGAGCCAAAGAATTCTCACAGTCTCTAGAAGGTGAGGAAGGTGAGGAAATGAATTCTCTCCTAGAGCTTCCAGAAGGAAGGCAGCCTTCCCAACCCTTTTTGGACTTCTGATTTCCATAACTGTGTATAATAAATCTGTTTTGTTATAAGCCACTAATTTTGTGGCAATTTGTTACAACCACAATAAGAAATTAATATGGATTTTCATACCTCGAAGAGGAATGTGGCTGTAGCACATATCTAAAAATGTGAAAATGACATTGGAATACAGTAATGGGTAGAGGCTGAGAGAATTTTGAGGAGCATGCTTGAAACTACTTTGTTTGCCTTATACAGAGTGTTAGCAGAAACATGAATGTTAATGACTCTGCTAGTGACAATTCCAAAGAGTGAGGAACAAAGTAGAGAAAATCTATATTGTCCTAGAGAATACTTAAGTCATCACAAAAAGATTTCGTAGAAATATAGATCTTAAATGCATTGTTTGTGAGGATTCAGAAGGAAGTGAAGAATACGTTACTGAAAAATGGAGGAAAAGAGATACTTGTTATTTTAAGGCAGAAACTTAGTGAAATTGTGTCCTACAACTATATGGAAAACACAGCTGGATATTTAGCTAAGGATATTCTCAAGCTAAGAGTTGAAGGCATAGCCTGCTTTCTGTGTCCTACTTATAGTAAAATGGGATAAATTGAGGGAATAACTATTAAGCAATAAGAATAAAGACTTGGTGATATGGAAAATTATCAGCCTGCCAATACTGCAAAAGATGTTGAAATTAAGAGATAACACTGGCAGGAAAGCATACTCTGGAGAGGAAACCACAGACCAAGTACAAATTTTGCAAGTGCCTTGGATGGATCAAAAGCTTAGAATATTTGGTCACACAGAGGACTCTTTGAAGATATTAGGCATGTGACTCATGGGTCCCCTCAGAAAACTCAAGAGAAAAAATGGAGATGTAATTATCTAGGAAGGACCTGTCCAAGAATGTCATGTTCCTGGGCTGACACTGTGCATGATATTGCAGACAAAAATCAATCACATAGTTAGTAGATTTGGGATACTTACATTTTATTTATTCCTGCATTATGCACTTTGGAAAGTAGGGCAGAATAATAAGCTTGATGATTGGTTCCAGAAAAATTACAGATTATTTGAGGATTTAAACATTTTTAAAGCATGAGAAAAATAAACAAAAATGAAGAATAATTAAATGATTCACTGTGTTATAACATTGTACTAGGAGTTGAGCAAAGAGGGAAATATGTGGAGCATTTGAGTCTTCCAGGAAAGAGGTATAATTTAAACTGGACTTTTAAGGATAGATGTTATTTTCATGTTGAGTAGAGTGGGAAACAAGCAATGAGAAAAAAATAACTTCTTGATATGTACACACTGCTATATTTAAAATAAATAACCAACAAGAAAAAAAAATAACTTCAGGGTATATGTACAGATTGGCTTAAAAGAGAAAGACTTAGTTTGAACATTGGGGGAGATTTTGCTAGATGGGTAAAATATGATCAGAATATATAAAAGGTGAAGTTTAAATATTCCTCTTTTTTTTAAATATTCCTCTTTTATTAGAGGAATAGTAGGGTATCATTGATAGGAATAAATTACTGGAGGCTTGAATCAATCACACTTGTGTTTGTTTTGAGTTAAAGAGCTTACCTTTTTTTAACAACACACCATGTTGAGGAAATAAATATGAGAAATATTAGGTTGGCAAAAGTATAAACAGAAGAATGTAGTCTTTTTTACAAACACATTTATTTATTTTTATGTCTTGCATGTTTATATTTGTGTGCATTTGTACTTACGCCCGTAAAACATTAACTGTATAAGAATTCCAAGTCTATTTATGAAGGAGTGCAAATAATTATGCTGAAGTTCTTGTACAGTAAATCAAACATCAAGCCAGTGTTTACCTAAAGGTGGAATGTGAAATGTGTCACAATTACAGGTTTTATTTGCTCTTGTTAAGCTCCAATTAATTTTCTTTCTATTCTTTGCTTTTTAATAAATTATTTCGTCAAATTATATGTTTTCTGGAAGATTTATCTTTGCCCAATTATTTTAAAATTATTCAGACATTTTGTTAAAAAAAAACTGTCTTAGATTCAGAGACATTTTGAAGTATTTGAAACCCAAGTTGCTAAAAAGAAGCAGATAATAAGATCATTAAGCTTTGTTTCCCATTTGGGATAAAAGCATTACTATTGATTTAAAATGTACTAATTAAGCTAGTTTCAGAACCTTAAGGAGTTGGAACCTGAATAATCTGATTTCATGGTCTTTGGTTTTCTGCTTTTTAGCCCACATCTACATAAAATGGAGCAAATCATGTCAAGCATCATCTACTGCTTTTACCTAATACGATTACTCTAGTACAACTTTAGTTTTGTTAGTCACACATTTATTACCATTCCTATTCCCACATGTATCCTTTGTTGATTTCACAGTGTCTGGATTAGTGTCTACTTCCTTTCTTCTACTTCATGTTCTTCAACAAAAATATATTCCTTAACGTAACTTGTGAAACTACTCTCAGCTCTTTCTTTGTGCATTTAAAATACGTATATGGAAAATTATCAGGCATATTGGCAAATTTCTAAATAACGAGTTGTCTTATATTTTTTATGTAGCCTAAAGTTCACGATTCTTAGAAAGTTCCCTCAATCTGTGTATATTATCTTCAAATAAAATGCTATGTAAACAAACATATATAAAAAGTAATCAATAAAATACACTGACATGAAACATTTTCATTTATTATTTTTAAATTAATTTTTATTGGAGTATAGTTGATTTACAATGTTGTATTCCCAACTTACTAACCCCTCTTTCCCCCTTGGTAACTTTAAGTTTATTTTCTACATTAGTGACTCCATTTCTGTTTTGCAAATAGGTTCATTTGTACCATATTTTTTAGATTCCACATATAAGTGATATCTTATGATATTTGTCTTTCTCTGACTTACTTCACTCAGTATAACAATACTTAGGTCCACATATGTTGCTGCAAATGTCATTATTTCATGTTTTTATGGCTGAGTAATGTTCCCTTGTATATATGTACCACATCTTCTTTATCCATTCCTCCATTGATGGACACTTAGGTTGCTTCCATATTCTGGCTCTTGTAAATAGTGCTGCAATGAACATTAGGGTACATGTATCTTTTCGAATTATGGTTTTCTCCAGTTATATGTCCAGGAATCAGATTGCTGGATCATATGGTAACTCTACTTTTAGATTTTTTTTTTTCTTGCGGTACGCGGGCCTCTCACTGTTGCGGCCTCTCCTTTTGCAGAGCACAGGCTCCAGACTCGCAGGCTCAGCGGCCATGGCTTATGGGTCCAGCCGCTCTGCGGCATGTGGGATCTTCCCGGACCGGGGCATGAACCCATGTCCCCTGCATCGGCAGGTGGACTGTCAACCACTGTGCCACGAGGGAAGCCTTACTTTTAGATTTTTAAGGAACTTGCCTACTGTTCTCCATAGTGGCTGTACCAATTTACTTTCCCACCAACAGTGTAGGAGGGTTCCCTTTTCTCCACACCCTCTCCAGCATTTATTGTTTGTAAATTTTTTGATGATGGTCATTCTGAGGAGTGTGAGATGACACCTCACTGTAGTTTTGATTTTCATTTCTCTGATAATTAATGACATTGAGCATCTTATCATGTGCCTCTTGGCCATCTGTATGTCTTCTTTGGAGAAATGTCTATTTAAGTCTTCTGCCCATTTTTTGATTGGGTTGTTTGTTTATTTGATATTGAATTGCATGAGCTGATTATATATTTTGGAGATTAATTCTTGTCAATCGCTTTTTGTGAAAATATTATCTCTCGTTCTGTGAGCTGTCTTTTCATTTTGTTGATGGTTTCCTTTGCTGTGCAAAAGCTTTTAAGTTTAATTAGGTTCCAGTTGTTTATTTTTGGTTTATTTTTATTACTCTTGGATGTGGATCAAAAAAGATCTTGCTGTAATTTATGTCAGAGAGTGTTCTGCCTATGTTTTCCTCTAAGAGGTTTACAGTATCTGGTCTTACATTTAGGTGTTCAATCCATTTTCAGCTTATATTTGCATACGGTGTTAGACAATGTTCTAACTTTATTCTTTTACATGTAGCTGCCCAGGTTTCCCAGAACAACTTACTGAAGAGCCTATCATTTCTCCATTGTGTATTTTTGCCTCCTTTGTCATAGATTAGGTGGCCATAGGTGTATGGTTTTATATCTGGGCTTTCTATCCTGTTCCATTGATCTATATTTCTATTTTTGTGCCGGTACCATATTGTTTTGATTACTGTAGCTTTGTAGTATATTCTGAAATCAGGGAGCCTGATTCGTCCAGCTCCACTTTTCTTTTTCAACATTGAAAGTCTTTTGTGTTTCCATAGAAATTGTAACACTTTTTGTTCTAATTCTGTGAAAAATGTTATTGGCAATTTGGAAGGGATTGAATTGAATTTGTAGATTACTTTGGGTAGTACAGTCATTTTAACAATATTGATTCTTTCGACCCTAGAACATGGTATATCTCTCCATCTGTTTGTATCATCTTTCTTGGTATTTGATTATTTTTGATGTGACAGTAAATGGGATTATTTCCTTAATTTCTCTTTCTGATCTTTTGTTGTTAGTGTATAGGAATGCAAGAGATCTCTGTGTAATAGCTTTGTACACTGCAACTTTACCAAATTCATTGATGAGCTCTAGTAGTTTTCTGGTTGTGTCTTTAGGATTTTTTTATGTATAGTATCATGTCATCTGCAAACAGTGGCAGTTTACTTCTTTTCTTATTTGGATTCCTTTTATTTCTTTCTCTTCTCTGATTGCCATGGCTAGAACTTCCAAAATTATGTTGAATAAAAGTGGAGAGAGTGGACATCTTTGTCTTTTTCTTGATGTTAGAGGAAATGCTTTCAGTTTTTTACCATTGAGAATGATATTTGCTATAGGTTTGTCATATATGGCATTATTATGTTGAGGTAGTTTCCCTCTATGCCCACTCTCTGGAGAGTTGTTTTTTTTTTGTTTTTGTTTTTTTGTTTGTTTTTATCATAAATGGGTATTGAATTTCAGCAAAAGCTTTTTATTCATCTATTGAGATGGTCATACGTTTTTTATTCTTCAGTTTGTTAAAGTGATATATCACATTGATTGATTTACATATGTTGAAGAACCCCTGCATCCCTGGGATAAATCTCATTTGATCATGGTGTATGATCCTTTTAATGTGTTGTTGGATTCAGGTTGCTAATGTTTTGTTGAGGATTTTTGTGTCTCTGTTCATCAGTGATATTGGCCTGTAATTTTTCTGTGTGTGTGAGATACCTTTCTGTGGTTTTGGTATCAGAGTGATGGTGGCCTCATAGAATGAGCTTGCAAGCATTCCTTTCTCTGTAAATTTTTGGAAGAGTTTCAGAAGTGTAGGTGTTAACTCTTTTCTAAGTGTTTGATAGAATTCTTCTGTGAAGCCATCTGGTCCTGGACTTTTGCTGGTTGGAAGATTTTTAATTGCAGTTTCAATTTCAGTACTTGTGATTGGTCTGTTCATATTTTCTATTTCTTTCTGGTTCAGTCTTAGAAGGTTGTGCCTTTCTAAGTGTTTGTCCATTTTTTCTAGGTTTTCCATTTTATTGACATGTAGTTGTTTGTAGTAGTCTCTTATGATCTTTTGTATTTCTGTGATGTCAGTTGTAACTTCTCCTTTTTCATTTTTAATTTTATTGATTTGAGTCCTCTCTTTTTTTCTTGATGAGTTTTACTAAAGGTTTATTTATTTTTTACTAAAGGCTTTATTTATTTTTGTTTATCTTCTCAATGAACAAAATTTTATTTTCCTTGATCTTCCCTATTGTTTTCTTCATCTCTATCTCATTTATTTCTGCTCTGTTCTTTATGATTTCTTTCCTTTGTCTAACCTTAGGTTTTGTTTGTTCTTCTTTCCCTTGTTGCTTTAGGTGTAAGGTTAGGTTGTTTATTTGAAATTTTTCTTATTTCCTGAGGTAACATTGTATTGCTATAAACTTCCCTCTTAAAACTGCTTTTGCTGCATCCCATAAGTTTTGGATTGTAATGTTTTCATTATCATTTGTCTTTAGGTATTTTTTGATTTCCTCTTTCATTTTTTCAGTGATCCATTGACTGTTTAGTAACATATTGCTTAGCCTCCATTTTTTGGTGTTTTTTACATTTTTCTTCCTGTAATTGATTTCTAATCTCATAGTGTTGTGGTCAGAAAAGATGCTTGATATGCATTCAATTTTCATAAATTTACAAAGGCTGGATTTGTGTCCCAAGATGCATTCTATCCTGAAGAATGTTCCATGTGCACTTGAGAAGAAAGTGTATTCTGCTGTTTTCGGATGGAATGTCCTATATATATCAGTTAAGTCTATTTGGTGTAATGTGTCATTGAATGCTTGTGTTTCCTTATTAATTTTCTGTCTGGATGATCTGTCCATTGGTGTAATTGGGGTGTTAATCTCCCCCACTGTTATTGTGTTACTGTTGATTTCTCCTTTTATAGCTTTTGGCCTTTGCCTTATATATTGAGGTGTCCCTATGTTGGCTGCATAAATATTTACAATTGTTATATCTTCTCCTTGGATTGATCCCTTAATCTTTATGTAGTGTCCTTCATTGTCTTTTTAAACAGCCTTTGTTTTAAAGTCTATTTTGTCTGATATTAGAATCGCTACTCCAGCTTTCTTTTGATTTATTTTGCATGGAATAACTTTTTCCATACCTTCACTTTCAGTCTGTAGGTATCCCTAGATTTGAAGTGTGTCTCTTGTAGACAGCATATATATGGGTCTTGTCTTTGTATGCATTCAGCCTGTCTATGTCTTTTGGTTGGAGCATTTAATCCATTTACATTTAAGGTACTTATTGATACGTATGTTCTTATTGCCATTTTCTTAATTGTTTCGGGTTTGTTTTTGTAGCTTATATTTTTTCCCTTCCTCTTTTGTTCTCTTGTGGTTTGATGACAATCTTTAATGCTGTGTTTGGGTTGCTTTTTCTTTTTTATGTGTGTATCTGTTGTAGTTTTGTTTTTGTTTTTGTTTGTTTGTTTTTTTGCTGTATGCAGGCCTCTCACTGTCGTGGCCTTTCCCATGGCAGAGCACAGGCTCCAGACGCGCAGGCTCAGCGGCCATGGTTCACGGGCCCAGTCACTCCGCAGCATACGGCATCTTCCCGGAACGGGGCATGAACCCACGTCCCCTGCATCAGCAGGCAGACCCTCAACCACTGCACCACCAAGGAAGCCCATCTGTTGTAGTTTTTAAGTTTGCTGCTCCCAAGAGTATTTGATATAACAGTCTATGTATGTACAAGGTTGTTTTAAGTTGCAGGTCTTTTTCCTGCCTATAGAAGTTTCTTTAACATTTGTTGTAAAGGTGGTTTGGTGTTGCTGAATTCTTTAACTTTTCCCTTGTCTGTAAAGCTTTAGATTTCTGTGTCAAATCTGACTGAGTGCCTTGTTGAGTAGAATATTCTTGCTTGTAGGTTTTTCCCTTTCATCACTTTAAATATATCATGCCACTCCCTTCTGGCATGAGTTTCTGCTAAAAAATCAGCTGATAGCTTAATGGGGATTCCCTTGTATGTTATTTATTGCTTTCTCCTTGTTGCTTTAAATAATGTTAGTTTGGCTTTAATTTTTGTCAGCTTGATTAATATATGTCTCAGTGTGTTCCTCCTTGGGTTCATCCTTTATGGGTTTCTCTACATTTCCTGGACTTGAGTGAGTGTTTCCTTTCTCATGTTAGGCAAGTTTTCAACTATAATATCTTCAAATATTTTATCAGTCCCTTTCTCTTTCTCTTCTCCTTCTGGGACCCCTATAATGCAAATGTTGGTGTATTTAATGTTGTACCAGATTTCTCTAGGACTGTTCTTATTTCTTTTCTTTCTTTTTTCTTTATTCTTTTCTGTGGCAGTGATTTCCACCCCTGTGTCTTCCAGTTCACTTATTTGTTCTTCTGACACAGTTATTCTGCTATTGTTTCCTTCTAGTGTATTTTTCATTTCAGTTATTGTATTATTCATCTGTTTGTTCTTTAAATCTTCTAGCTCCTTATTAAACATTTATTTTATCTTCTTGATCTGTGCCACTACTCTTTTTCTGAGATCTTGGATCATCTTTACTACCATTACTCTGAATTCCTTTTTTATATAGATTGCCTATCTCTTTTTCATTTAGTTGATCTTATGGGTTTTTATCTTGGTCCTTTGTTTGCAACATATTTCTCTGTCATCTCATTCTGTCTAACTTTCTGTGTTTGTGGTCCCTGTTCACAGGCTGCAGGATCATAGTTACTCTAGTTTCTTTTGTCTTCCCCCTGGTGGTGAGGTTGGTCTAAGTGTTTGTGCAGGCTTTCTGTTGGGAGGGACCGGTGCCTGCCCTCTGGTGGGTGGAGCTGCATCTTGTCCCTCTGACAGGTAGGGACATGTCAAAGGGTGTATTTAGAGTTTGGTGTGAGCTCAGTACAACATTAGGCAGCCTGTCTTCTGTTGGGTGGGGCTGTGTTCCTATCTTTGTGGTTGCTTGACCTGATGCTTTCCAGCACTGGACCCTGCAGTGTGATGGGTTGGGCCAGTCTTAAAGCCAAAATTTGGAACTCCAGGAGAGCTCACTCTGATCAATATTCCCTGGGGCTTCCATTACCCATGTCCTTGTCCTCACACAGAGCTATAGTCGACCTTGCCTCCCCAAGAGACCCTCCAAGACCCCTAGGCAGGTGTATCCCAGGTTCCTATGGAGGTACTGCTTAGTTCTTGGTCCCAGTGTGCATAAGAACTTGTGTTCACCTTCCAAGAGTGGAGTCTCTGTTTCCACCAGCCCTGTGGATCTTCTGCACTCAAGCACTATTGGACTTCAAGTCTAAATGCTCTGGGGGTTCTTTTGCCCAATGCCAGACCCTCAGGCTGTCTTGGAGGGCCATTTTATATGGAAATGTCCCTGTGTACCTGTGTGGGTTTAATATTTTTTGGTGCAAGAGTTTTTTTTAATATAGATGTCTGCCACCACTTTCCTCTGTATATGCTGGCCATTATCTCCTTTATAGGAGGTGTAACTGATATTGTGGTGACCAGAGACTGCACTAGATATTGAGCAGTGCCTCCCCTTTGCTCTGTAGTTGTCACTGCTGTCCAGAGGTGGGGTCTGCTCCCTAGTTGTTGGAGTAGTGACCTACAGATCTATTTCTTAGCTATGTTTCTGCTCTGTGGTGTGAGGCAGATGGGATTGGAGAACTCTCACTGCGGGGGAGGCCACTGAGTATTCGTCCTCTGGAGTTGTTCACCTGTGCATGTGCTTGGTTGTGTCAAGTTTCACCCATTGTGCTAGCTCTCAGATTACTCTGTTGTTGACACTGCTCTTGGCCCCACCTTAACTGGGGGTATGCTGGCAATTGGCCCTGGTGTCTCTCAGGCATTGTTTTCACCAGGCCTCCAGCATAGAACCAGTTATATCAGATCCCAGAGTTGTAGTAATAATGGATGTGGATGGCCATGGACCCTATGGGGGCAGCCCAGACTCTGGCCTGGCCCAACCCCCATGTGTATGTGCCGAGAAATTCTACAGCTACTAAAGTGAGGCCCATCTTGCCTGCAGGAGAACTTGCTGTCCATTCAGATGTTCTGTAGGCACTGAGTTTACAAACCTTGTCATGGGGGTGTCAATTCATGGTTTGCGCAGCTGAGAGGAGAGATTGCAGCTTTTCTTCCTTAGTTGCATGGCCCCTTGGACTCAGCTATGGTTTCAGCCCCATGTCTGCATGTGGGTCACCCACAAGGATCTGCTCCCGAGGCTGCCCTGAAACACATTATTCCACCCTGGTGAGGAGTGGGCAGAGATGGTGACAGTGGAGTCACGGGAGCCCCAGTCAGGATGGGGCATGTGGGATAGCTGGGAGCCATGGGCACGAGAGAGCTGGCCCTAGTGGCAGCCCTTCCTAGTGTCCAGGAGATAGGGGCCAGTGCATGAGGAAAGAAGCTGCAATGGCTCCCTGACCCCTCGTGTATCACTCAACTATGGTGCTTCACTTCTATGATGGTCTGGATTTTGTCCACAAGCATTGCCAGTTTTAGATTTCCTCACTTCTGACCCTTCAGTCTGTCTCCCTGCAACCAACAGCAGTCCTCTCCCTGGGTCTGCTCTCCAAACCCTGCATCCCAATACCCAGCCACCATTCGCAATGCACACACATCTCAGGCTGGGAAAAGCAGGGCTGTGACATGGACCATCTGTGTAGATCTCACACTGTCCTGCCTGCCACAGACTTGTTGCTGCATTCTCCTCTGATAGCCCCCAAAGCTCCCCTTCTGTCTCAACTGATCTCCCCACTGGTGAGGCTTCCCTGAATTCAGGAACCTCTCCTCTACTTCAGCTCCCCCACCTGCAGGGGCACAGGTCCTGTCCTGCTTCCTTTCCTCTTCCTTTTCCTTTCTTCTTTCTTTCATCTTAACTGGTCACGGGGGATCTCTCTTGTCCTAAAAGTTGTCTAATTTCCTCTGCTAGTGTTCAGCTGGTGCTCTGTGAGAATTTTTCCATTTATATATGTATTCTGGACACGTTTGTGAGATGAACTCCATGTCCTCTTACTCCTCCGCCATCTTGACTCCTATGAAACATTTTCAAATATAACAGTCAGTTCTAATTTGTAATCTCCTTCCCCTCACAACTACAGCCCCATATAATACTGGATAAAAAAAAGACAATTTCATTTTTTTAATTGATAAACTTCAAACAAAGATAAGGAAATCTCTAAGTGTTAAAATAAAGAAGGAAATCAGAATGAAACAGGTAAACACTGGTTCCTGTTGTTCTAAGTTATTAGGGCTTATTGAATCAGAGGATCTGGGTATTTGGGGTAATGGATATATTACTCAAATGAATAAAGAAATGATTTCCTGTCCCAGGGCAAAAGGAAAAAATAGAACTGAGGCAACTATTATATATTTTGGCTCTAAAATCACTCTGTCCACACTAAAAGGAAGTAAGAAAAAATTGCCTTCCCCATTACTAAAGAAAGATATGCTAATGGACATAACTATGAAAAAATATGTTGCAGGAGAAATCAAAACTGCAGTTAAAAACAGCTGCTTGTGACCAACATGAGATAACAGAACTTAATTTTCTCCTGCCCCTAACAATTATAAAAACAAAAAAAATCAAAATATATGAAATAATGGATTTCAGAGAGTGAACATCAAGCAATAAGTGATAGTGAACACTGAAAAAGAGGAAATGAATGAGGTGGCCATATGATTGTGCCTGACTACTGACTGGAGAGAGCTTCTAGAGTGTAGTGCAAGAAGGTGAAAATGAAGTCTGGCAGTCTCCCTAAGTTGAGAAGACAGATCTGGAAATCCCAATACATCAAAGTAGTCAGAGCTCATAGGGCAGATTAAAGAAGAAGAGGAAGCAATATAGAAAGAGTTGGGGCTTTTGATACTTGCCAATGTTCCTCTTAATGTTGAACCTGAGCATTGATCAGCACATTCATGTGAGGAAACTACCTAAGGTCTGGAAAAGACCTACCCTAAAGGAGCAGATAAAACAATTCCCAGGGATCACATAGCACTGGAATGATTTCATGTTCCCACCAGCTAAAGGAACTAGCCCACTGGACATTGGGTTGAATAATAATTGGAAGGGAAATCCCCCAGTAGTAGGACAAAGTTAGCCCTAGATTAACGTAGCCTATAAAGTTTAAAAAAAAAAAAAACTTGGGAACAAAATTAAGTTGTTTCTAAGTAACTGCATCACAAAACAAAGCTTAATAATCTTATAGGAATATGAAAATAAGACTCAAAAAGATAAATTCACAATACCTGGCACCTTATCAAATATTACCAAGCCTGAAAAGAAGCAGGAAAATGTGATCCCTAATGAGATAAATAAATATTTATAAAATGACACAGGAATGCCACAGATTTTATAATTAGTACATAAGGACATTAAAGCAGTTATAACTCTTCCGTATCTTCAGGGGTGTAGAGGAAAAAAGTAAGCATATTAAGTGAGACAAAGAATAAATTTTAAATGAGGCTCAGATTGAATTTCTATATATTAAAATCACAGTGTCTGACATGAAAAATTCACTTGATCATATGAATGGCAGATTAGAAACTGCAAGAAAAAAGGTGAGTGAGCATGAAAACACAGCAGTAAAACTAACCAAAACAAAACACATTGAGAAAATAAGACATCAGAAAGATGAAGGGGGTGTCAGTGAAATTTTGAACAATCTCAAGAAGCCTAATATATGTGTAATAAGAGTCACTGAAGTGGAGAAGAGGAAGGTGGGTCAGATAAAATATTTAAAGTAATAATGAATAAAACTTTTCCCAAATTTGATTAACACTGCAAACACACAGATTCAAGAAGTTCAAAGAATCCAAAGCTCATCCTTGAAGAAGAAAATTACAGAAAAGTCACATGATATTGAATTCCTTAAAACCAGAGAAAAAGAAAATATTTTAGAATCAGCTAGAGGGAAGTAAAGAGATTTTACAAGCAGCAGAACAAATATTAGAATGGTAACAGAGTTCAACTAGAAAAAATAAGAGCCAGGAGACACTGAAGCAGTATCTTTGAAGTATTAACAACAACAACAAAAAGTCAACTTAGCAAAAATATATTTTATAGTTATATTTTCAAAAGCAAAATAAAAACTTTTCCAGATATACTAAAGCTAAAATAATTGTTACCAGCATAACTGTACCATGGAAATTTTAAAACAATTCTTTCAGGCAGAATGAAAACAATGTCATATGGAAATCTATATCTAATCAAAGGAATTATGAGCACCAGTCCCCCTAAAAAAGCTAAATAGGTGGGTAAATAAGCCATGTTTTATTAATTTTGAAATCTCTTTAAAGATATTGTTTAAAGCAAAAACAATAATGATGCAATTTAAAGTTTATTAAAGTACATGACAATAATATAGCAAATGGCAGGAGGAGAAACTGGTTATATATGTACACCATAAACTACAAATCAACGTTAAAGAAAAGGGTTGTTGTGAATAAATCAACTAAGAAGGTCAAATAGAATTACTAAAATATACACAGCTAATACAAGAGGTGGCAAAAGAGAAGAAAAGGAGAGAAAATGAAATTAATAGAAATAAATAGCAGTATAGTACATCTAAACTCAAGTATGTTGATAGCAACATTAAATCAATATGGTTTAGACACTCCAATTAAATATCAGAAATATACTAAAGAAAAATCTACTCTAACTATAGCATTATAATTAGATACAAGTGAAAGATATAACATGCTAACACTAATTAAAAAAAAGATGGAGTACTTATTTACATATCAAGTATAATTTCATAGCAAAAAATATTACCAAGAATGAGGAGAAATATTTCTCATTGGTAATGGAATTGATTCCTCAAAATGATAACAATCTTAATGTTTATGCACCTTATAATAGCACTTATAAATACATGAAACAAAATTTAATTGAATGAAAAATGTAATAAAGAAATATACAAATCTATAGTTTTATTTGAGCATTGATATTTGAGCACTGATACAAGTAGATAGAAAATCAGTAAGTTATAAAAGACATAAACAATTGTGTCAATCATAAAAAAAGTCCTCAATAAATTCAAAAGACTTAAACCTATAAACAGAATCTTTTCTGATTACAATGGAATTAAACTAGAAAATAATAATAGAAGATCTTTTGAAAATGTCCAAATGTTTGGAAATTAAATAACATATTCCTGAATAACAACAAAAGCAGCAACAAATAGGGAAATTAAAATCCATTATGGACCAAATAAAAAATACCATGAGAACCTATAAAAAATTGTGAAAGTAGAGTAAAGAAATGTTTTGTGGGAAATTTGTAGCCATAATGAACTATTTTAGAATACATATAAGAAAAGTTGCAAACTAATTACCTAAATTTCCACACTAAGAATTTAGATAAAAAGAACAAATTGACCAGTAGGTTGTCCAAACTGGCACTGGTGTCCCTCCAAAGTGGCTTCCTATTTGGGAGGTAACCCTGCCCCACCAGGTGGGTGGCCTGGGCCACCACCAGTGCCCTTGAAAAGCTCTTGCTCCATAGGGCCAGTCCTACACACCATCATTCCCACAACACATGTGCCCAGGCCTTGCAGGCACTCATACTTGGGACCAACCCCACAAATCAGCAACAGTTATGGCCAGAACTCTCAAGATAAATATATACTAGTGTTGCTGAAGGAAAGCAGAGGTCTGTATTTTAAGCATCAGAGAAAAGAATACTGTTTAAGCTCCAAAACCCACAGGATATCCACAGTTCTTTATCCAACAGTGCAATTGGTTGAGGGGTCTAAGTACCTATTATTCCAAATATACCTGCTAAAAGAGAAAATGAAGATGACTGATTCAATCAAATTTTCAATCAGAAATGTTCTTTAACATGGTGGTCATATAAAGATTCATGGCTTGTTTCTGTATTTTGAGTAAATTAAACTATGCTTCAATTCCTCAACTCTAAATAGATTAAATTGCTAGAATAGTATTAGATATCACAGACAGGGAGAGTGATCTATTAACCTACTATCTATATGAAGTGGAATTGTATTCCATCAGAATATAACAAGTACTTTGCATAACTGGGTTTGTTGTTGTTATATATTTTTTAACAGAATTAATCAGTCCTTTTGCTTTTGACTTAATTGTTGAAAAGCATGTTAAATCGTCTTTGTTTACTCCTGTTGTCATAAATATGGACAAAAGATTTTAAAGGGCCTCTCATTCATTTCTTAAGGAGGTAGCATGAGGCAATAAACTTAGAATTAGGACTGAGGTCAATAGCTGTCTGTTCCTGTAACTTAATAGCCATTATTTAGTAAAATACTTAATCATTTAATCACTTATGTCCTTTTTTCATTAAACTATAAAATGAGTGATTACTGACCTATTTAATTTAAACAATGGTCAAAATTAAAATGACACAAGGCATATAAATACACTTTGTAACTTATAAAGCTATATATAAGCATTTATCCATATTAATATGAAAAAATATTTCTAACTCTACAGTGTGAACATATCCCAAAGTATGACCTGGGAGTTGCTGAGAATTTTCTACCTCTGATATTAGCATTTTTTTCTTACTACTTTTGAATTCTTATGACTTAACCAATTTAAATTCCGAGGTTGTGCTACACCTTCTTTTATTTGCACTAACTTGCAGTTCATTAGGCTGTATGAGAAGCTGGTTGCTGCCCATATTTATATACTGTTAAATAATAAAAACAGCTATATCCCCTTAAAAAACTAATATAAGATTGTAGGTCAAAACCAGAGCAAATTAAACACAAAATGATCAAAACACATTAAAAATAAAGATAAGGTAATAAACTAATGAAATTAAAAACATTAAATAATAAAGAAAATCAAATCAGTCAAATGTAATTTCTTTCAGAAGATCAGTTAGTTTCTAGAAAGACATTGATTAGGAGAGTGAGATTCAGAGAAATTACTAATATAAGGGATGAGATGATAAGAGAAGATTATGAAAAACTTTGTGATAATAAATTTGACAGTTTAGTTGGAGAAATACCTAGAGAATTAACAAGCTTACAAATGTCACTCAATGAGAAATGAATAACCAGAACACTGTACATATATTCAATAAAATAATTTGTGGTTAAACAATTTTTAAGAAAGAAAATTTTAGACCCAGAAGACTTCCTTTACTTCTTTCAAAAAATTAAAGAAGAAAAATGCTAATATGTTAAATACTAAAGTACAAATTGCTGGTGTGCAAACTCAGGATCTTCCCAGGTAAAATCTGAAACAGACCTCTGAGCATGGAGGGCAAGGTGTGATGGAAGAAAGAGCCAGAATGTTCTAGATTGGTAGGTGGCAGGTTGGATAAGCAAGGGAACTTATATATAAGGCTTGTCTTGGGTGGTTGCAAGAAGAGTAGATTTCTGCATTCAACACCCCCCAAGAGTTTATATAGAGACTGTAACTGCGTTCAGTCATATATACCATCCAGATAGTCTCAACAACACATTGCTCTCAAACATTTCCTTGGCAATGACTTCACATAGGGAGGTGAACACAGCATACATTCCAAGGACAGAGGAAGGGTTGGGAGCCCTGATCACCCAAGTCCTGCTTGTGGGTCAATTGAGGGTCAAGCCTTCTTGATGACCTCCTCTACACTAATCCACTAAAATACAAATATAAAAGTACTAAACTTCAAAACTTTTGTGTTTGATGCTGCACAGAACATCCACTAATAGGCAAAATAAGTGTGGAAGACTTTAGCATATTAAATCATCTCTAATATTTATCAAATAGATAAATACTGTAATTGATAGTGATTATTTCACACATCAAAATGGGCAATATCATTGTTAAAATTTATTTATTTGTTTTATCAATTTTATTTTCTTTCCAAAGAATCTCTTTTAAACATGCTTACAAATGGAAATATTAAGCATATTTGTTAATAACTTAATCTACATTAACTAAATTATTATCTGTATGAGCAAAGTACACATATTCATATAACTGTACTCAACTGCCAGCTTAGTTGAAAGTTTTTAATAGATCTCTTTCCTCTAAGATAGATGGAAAATAAAAACCCACATACACTGGAGAGTTGGTATAAATTCCTAAAAAGACATCCATGTTGAAGAGCAAGATTTTATCATTGAAATCAAGGTAAATAGACAAGAAAATGATCGTGAGTTGCACATTTATCAAAAAGATTAAATGACCTGTTTAATCTTTATTTTCTCATAGAGTCTATGGGCACAGGACACCATGGTAATTGTTACTACTGAACTAAAGAAATGACATTTCCTTGTGGCAAATTTAGTAATGACATCTAATTTATTCAAAAGATGTCATTTGGAATCAGACTGTCAGGGCTTAAATTCTGATTTTTCTTAGTCTTTTGTCAAAGTAGATTATGTGTCCAAAATACTCTTTGGACAAAAATATTCACTTTTCTGAGTCTTTGTTATTTCACCAATAAAGTAGTGATAGAAAAAAAAAATAAAGTAGTGATAGAAATAGAGATTACGTCAAAAGTAGATTGCAAGGATTAAAAATTGCATAAATAACTCAGAAGAGCCCCTGGTATATTTAAGCACTTAATAACATTAGCTGTGATTGTTGTCATCATGGTAGTAAAGTATATTTACATTTGTACCTTGATTCAAGCTTTGAGTCTATGCTTCTATCTTGCATAGACTAATCTACTAGTCTCATCCAGTTAAATTAGTAATATCAAAGAATTAAACTCAAAGACCAGCATTCCTTAACAAATTTTGGAAATGATCAATTCAAAAGGTAAGTATTCTTAAAATGTTTGAGGTAAATTCAAATATAGGTTTTATATACGTATTGATTATTAAAATCATATGGGGTTTCTCAAAGGTATCAGCACTCTTTTAGCTGAATCTCATGAAGATCAGAAGTTTATTATGATTCCAGCAAATGTGAATCCAACGTAGGTGAAAAAACAATTGAAACTCTTACTCAAGAGGTTTACAAGTTTATTTGATTCATAAATATTAGACAGTGCATCCTTTTTTTAATTAAGAAGATCTAGGTCAACAAACATATTTACACATATGATTTCATGTAAGTTTATCTATTTGGAGATTATTCAGTATCCAAAATATACCTTCATTATTATCTAATCCTTTCTAGTTACCTACAAATTCCTTTGGGGAGCTTTTGCTGCTTTATGTTTTCTATGCAATTGGGGATAGATATATAACTTGCATAAAATACTAAGTCAATTCTAAAAAGTCTGTCTTTAGACTGCATTCTTTTTATTAAACAGGCATTTAATGATATTAGGTTATTTATTTAAGAAGCAATGAGCACCCATGATGGAGTAAATGGTATTTGAATTGTCCTTCTATTCTAACCAACTACAAAATATATGAAATGATTTTTTCAGACAATGTGTAACAGGCAGCATAGCCTGTGGGTCTTGAGACAAGGTCAAAAACTAAGTGAGCCCTGTTATCACACTGGTTTCGGGATTGACATTTCTTTCAAGACCATGAAGAAGCAAGTATGAAGTCTTGCTGGGTTGAGTAGACAAATAATAGAGTTGAGAGAAATAGTGGGTAGACTTTACAGGGTAGATTATGAGGGCCTCTGAAAACTGCTTACAGTTCCTCTTAAGCCTTTGGTTAAATACTAATGTCTACATGTTTAGGGTCAACTACACAGGGCCAGGCAAATAATAATTACTGAGAAAGAGCTACTGCTAGGGAGCTGTAAACTGAACAATTTTCAGAGCTCACAAATATACATTTCCTCTTAGAGGATATGAGTCGTGTTGCTGAACACTTTTTTTTTATAGATTTAATTTTTTATTTATTTATTTTAAATAGCAGGTCCTTCTTAGTCATCAATTTTAAACACATCAGTGTATATATGTCAATCCCAATCACCCAATTCAGCACACCCCCAAGCCCACCCTGCTGCTGCTTTCCCCGCTTGGTGTCCATACATTTGTTCTCTACATTTGTGTCTCAATTTCTGCCCTGCAAACTAGTTCATCTGTACCATTTTTCTAGGTTCCACATATATGCGTTAATATACAATATATTTTTTTTTCTGACTTACTTCACTCTAGATCCATCCACGTCTCTACAAATAACACAATTTCATTCCTTTTTATGGCTGGGTAATATTCCATTGTAGATATGTACCACATCTTCTTTATTCATTCATCTGTCGATGGGCATTTAGGTTGCTTCTATGACCTGGCTATTGTAAATAGTGCTGCAATGAACATTGGGGTGCATGTGTCTCTTTGAATTATGTTTTTCTCTGGGTATATGTTCAGTAGTGGGATTGCTGGATCATATGGTAATTCTATTTTTAGTTTTTTAAGGAACCTCCATACTGTGCTCCATAGTGGCTGTATCAATTTACATTCACACCAACAGTGCAAGAAGGTTCCTTTTTCTGCAGACCCTCTCCAGGATTTGTTGTTTGTAGATATTTTGATGATACCCATTCTAACTGGAGTGAGGTGATTCCTCATTGTAATTTTGATTTGCATTTCTCTAATAATTAGTGATGTTGAGCAGGTTTTCATGTGCTTCTTGGCCATCTGTATGTCTTCTTTGGAGAAATGTCTATTTAGGTCTTCTGCCCATTTTTGGACTGGGTTGTTTGTTTATTAAATATTGAGCTGCATGAGCTGTTTATATATTTTGGAGATTAATCTTTTGTCAGTTGATTAATTTGCAAATATTTTCTCCTATTCTGAAGGTTGTCTTTTCGTCTTGTTTATGGTTTCCCTTGCTGTGCAAAAGCTTTGAAGTTTCATTAGGTCCCATTTGTTTACTTTTGTTTTTATTTCCATTACTATAGGAGGTGGATCAAAAAAGATCTTGCTGTGATTAATCCTAAAGAGTGTTCTCCCTATGTTTTCCTCTAAGAGTTTTATAGTGCCCAGTCTTACATTGAGGTCTCTAATCCATTTTGAGTTTATTTTTGTGTATGGTGTTAGGGAGTGTTCTAATTTCATTCTTTTACATGCAGCTGTCCAGTTTTCCCAGCACCACTTATTGAAGAGACTGTCTTTTTTCTATTGTATATCCTTGCCTCCTTTGTCATAGATTAGTTGACCATAGGTGCATGGGTTTATCTCTGGGCTTTCTATCTTGTTCCATTGATCTCTGTTTCTGTTTTTGTGCCAATACCTTATTGTCTTGATTACTGTAGCTTTGTAGTGTAGTCTGAAATCAGGGAGGCTGATTCCTCCTGCTCTGTTTTTTTTTTTTTTTCCCTCAAGACTGCTTTGGCTATGCAGAGTCATTGATGTCCCCATACAAATTTTAAGATTTTTTGTTCTAGTTCCATAAAACATGCCATTGGTAATTTGATAAGGATTGCCCTGAATCTGTAGATTGCTTTCGGTAGTATAGTCGTTTTCAAAATATTGATTCTTCCAATCCAAGAAGATGGTATATCTCTTCATCTATTGGTATCATCTTTAATTTCTTTCATCAGTGTCTTATAGTTTTCTGAATACAGGTCTTTTCTCCCTCTAGGTAGATTTATTCCTAGGTATTTTATTCTTTTTGCTACAATGGTAAATGGGAGTGTTTCCTTAATTTATCTTTCAGATTTTTCATCATTAGTGTGTAGGAATGCAAGAGATTTCTGTGCATTAATTTTGTATCCTGCAACTTTACCAAATTCATTGATTAACTCTAGTAGTTTTCTGGTAGCATCTTCAGGATTCTCTATGTATATTATCATGTCATCTGCAAACAGTGACAGTGTTACTTCTTCTTTTCCAATTTGTATTCCTTTTATTTCTTTTTCTTCTCTGATTGCCATGGCTAGGACTTCCAAAACTATGTTGAATAACAGTGGTGAGAGTGGACATCTTTGTCTTCTTCCTGATCATAGAGGAAATGCTTTAAGTTTTTCACCATTGAGAATGATGTTTGCTGTGGGTTTGTCATGTATGGCCTTTATTATGTTGAGGTAGGCTCCCTCTATGTCCACTTTCTGGAGAGTTTTTTTATCATAAATGGGTGTTGAATTTTGTCAAAAGCTTTTTCTGCATCTATTGAGATGATCATATGGTTTTTCTCCTTCAGTTTGTTAATATGGTGTATCATGTTGATTGATTTACGTATATTGAAGAATCCTTGGATAAATCCCACTTTATCATGGTGTATGATCCTTTTAATGTGTTGTTGGATTCTGTTGGCTAATATTTTGTTGAGGAGTTTTACATCTATATTCATCAGTGATATTGGTCTGTAATTTTCTTTTTTTTATAGTATCTTTGTCTGGTTTTGGTATCAGGGTGATCATGGCCTCATAAAATAAGTTTGGGAGTGCCCCTTCCTATGCAATTTTTTGGAAGAGTTTTAGGAAGATGGGTGTTAACTTTTCTCTAAATGTTTCATATATTCACCTGTGAAGCCATCTGGTCCCAGACTTTTGTTTGTTGGAAGATTTTTAATCACAGTTTCAATTTCATTATTGTGATTAGTCTTTTCATATTTTCTATTTCTTCCTGGCTCAGTCTTGGAAGGTTATAACTTTCTAAGAATTTGTCCATTTCTTTCATGTTGTCCATTTTATTTGTATAGAGGTGCTTAGTAGTCTCTCAGGATGCTTTGTATTTCTGTGGTGTGTGTTGTAACTTCTCCTTTTACATTTTGAATTTTATTGATTTGAGTCCTCTCCCTCTTTTTCTTGATTAGTCTGGTTAATGGTTTATCAATTTTGTTTATCTTCTCAAAGAACCAGCTTTTAGTTTTATTGATCTTTGCTATTGTTTTCTTTGTTTCTATTTCATTTATTTCTGCTCTGATCTTTATGATTTCTTTCTTTCTGGTAACTTTGGGTTTTGTTTGTTCTTCTTTCTCTAGTAAAAATATGGAATGCTCCATGAATTTGCATGTCTTCTTTGTGCAGGGACCATGCTAATCTTCTCTATATCATTCCAATTTTAGTATATGTGCTTCCAAAGGGAGCAAAGCTGCACATCTTTGACAGCATTTGTTATTTTGTTATTTTAAAACTTAAAAAGAAGGATGCTTGTCTGCTGAGTGTGATATAGAGACATTGTGTGAGTGTAAAGATGCCATTAAACACCTGTGACATTCAGTAGCATCTTCAGAAGAGCCATGCCGTAGATGGAATTAAAAAAAAAAGAGTAAAAAAACTATTACAAATATATTCAAGGATTTAAAGAAATATATCAGGCTTCCCTGGTGGCACAGTGGTTGAGAGTCCACCTGCCGATGCAGGGGACACAGGTTCGTGCCCCTGTCCAGGAAGATCACACATGCTGCGCAGTGGCTGGGCCCGTGAGCCATGGCCACTGGGCCTGTGCGTCCAGAGCCTGTGCTCTGCAAAGGGATAGGCAACAACAGTGAGAGGCCCGTGTACTGCAAAAAGAAAAAAAAAAGTAGATACTTTTAGACAGTTTTGTTTTTTATTAGGAGTGTGTGACCTAATATCTCTCCTAGGTCTTCAATAAATCCTGTTTCTCAATAATGATTATGCATAAGTGTATCTTTTAAAGATAATTTTAAGAAATGCTGCGTTATATGTTCAAATAGGTGCTAGCAGGACTTGATCAAAAATAGTGAATAAAGGGAAAGATAACTTCTCATTTACATAATATTAAACTTCATACAATCTAACATTCCAAAAGCATGAGAATTGATTTCTTTTTGCCACTTCAACTTCCCTGTTCAATGAGATCACTCACTGATACATCACCATAAATGTTCAAATCTATTCTGCAGCCATAATCATGGTGTAGAATCTTATCATCACCTGGCTTATTGTGACATCTTATGGTGGCTCATTGTTATTGGGCATCAAGTGAGTTACTGCCATCAGCCATGGTAAGTAGTGGCACACAAGGACTTTTACGTCAAACCAAGGAGGGCCAATTTCCATCTTGAATTCTAAGTAGAAACAGATTTCGGTCAGTGTGGTTTAAAGTTCTCCTCCAACCCACTGTTGCTAGAGTATATATAATGTTGTAGTAAATAGCACTTGAGGAACAGAAATAATCCAGTGATACAACATTGAAATTGTATTTATAAGAAAGAAAATTACAGGCATTTGTTAAGCAAAACAGGCCAATGGCATTTTGTTGATTATATGTAAAATTAAAGCCATTCTTGAAATTAATCTTTAGAAAGTTTGTCCATAAGCATAAGACTTATAACAAGTAAGCATCTATTTTTGTCACTCACTTTAGTTCAGGAGCTTAACATCTACTATTGCTCACAATTTTTGGCAAGCCTTTTTGAAATCACTAACAGTATCCCTTCTACTTGGATAAAAAACAAGAAAGGTCTCAAGCTTACCAGGCTATACATTTATGCTATACCACCTCTCATAAAGTGAGACAAGGGCCAAAACCTTCTAAATCAATACACTTTACAGAATTTTGCCTTACCAAGACTTATATTGAATGAAGATGCTTCATTCATTGACATTTTTCTCTCTTTGAAACATCCCACAATGTAGTGAGTCTTCTACAGTGTTACCTGAGTTGTCTTCAAATAGCAAATGCCATCACATCACTTTCCTTTTTGAAAACTTCCCATTAACTGTAGGATATACACACTTCCTAGTTCAGCATTTACGATCTTTCATGATGTGACTCCAATCTTTGTTCAAATTATTCCCTGCAGTTACTCCCGTATCACGGTTGTTTAGCCACATTCAATTTCTCATACTTCCTCATCAGAGTGTCCTTTCATAACTCTGGGGCTCTGCACATGATGCAAAGTTTTTGTTTTTTAGACTTTATTTTTTATTTTTTTGCGGTACGTGGGCCTCTCACTGTTGTGGCCTCCCCCATTGTGGAGCACAGGCTCCGGACGCGCATGCTCAGCGGCCATGGCTCACGGGCCTAGCCGCTCCGCGGCATGTGGGATCTTCCCGGACAGGGGCACGAACCCGTGTCCCCTGCATCGGCAGGCGGACTCTCAACCACTATGCCACCAGGGAAGCCCAAGACTTTATTTTTACAGCAGTATTAGGTTTCCAATAGCCTTTTCAGATTGGCTTTTTCCACTTAGTAATAGGCATTTAAGTTTCCTTCATGTTTTTTCATGGCTTGATAGCTCATTTCTTTGTAGTGTTGAATAATATTACATTGTCTGGATGTATCACACTTTATCTATTACCCTACTGAAGGACATGATGACTTCCAAATTTTAGGAACTATGGATAAAGCTGTTATAAACAACCATAAGCATGTTTTCGGGTGGATATAAGTTTTTAACTCCTTTGGGTAAATATCAATAGGTGTGACTGCTGAATTGTATGTAAGAGTATGTTTAGTTTTGTGAGAAATGCCGAAGTGTCTTCCAAAATCGTGCAGCATTTTGCATTCCCACCAGCAATGTATGAGGGTTCCTGTTGCTCTACATCCTTGTCAGCCCTGGGGGTTATCAACGTTCTAGATTTTGGCCATTTCAATTGGTGTGTAACTCATTATTTTAATTTGCTTTTCCATGATGGCATAAGAGTAGAACATCTTTTCATATGCTTATTTGTTATCTGTGTATTTTATTTGGTGAGATGTGTTAAGGTCCTTGGCCCATTCTTAAAATGAGTTGTTTGTTTCATTATTGGTGTGTTTTAAGAGTTCTTTGTGTAGTTTAGATAACCATATTCTATCAGATGTGTCCCTTGCAAATATATTCTCCAAAGGTTTGGCTTGTCCCCTCATTCTTTTAGCATTATCCTTCACAGAGCAGAAATGTTTAATAATAATAAAGTCCAGCTTATCAAATGTTTCTTTTATGGATTGTACCTTTGGTGTGTATCTAAATTGGCATCATCATGCCCAAGGTCATCTAGGTTTTCTCCTATGTCATCATCTAAGAGTTGTATAGTTTTGCATTTTATACTTAGGTCTGTGATTCATTTTGAGTTAATTTTTGTGAATGGCTTAAGGTCCATGTCTAGATTCATTTTTTTTCATGTGGATACCCAGTTGTTCTAGCACCATTTGTTGAAGAGAATATCTACTCTCTACTGTATTGCTTTTGCTCCTTCATCTAAGATCAGTTATCAATAGGAATGATGAGAAGCACTTAGGAGGTAGTATTAATAAGACTTGATAATAAATTATTTGTGGAAATAGGTGTTTGATGGTTGGATACTACAACTCATTTTCACACATTCTGTAAATAATATTTAGATTTTCCTGAATCAGCATTCTGATGAAAGGAATTGTGGATATTTTCTGATGCAATAAAGGTAATGTTTCTTTGAGATTCTGGGCCTCCTTTCTACAAACATTTATTTTTGATGATGAGGTGTCAGGCAGAAATCTCCAAGGTGCTTTATTTTCAGATGAGTTGTGAAAAGATACGTCTGTTTATTTTCTGTACATTTTTTCACTGAATTCATGACCCAGGTGAGTGATATTTTGCAAAGAAGTTTAATATGGCTTTGCAGTTTCAGCATTTAGGAGCTATGGAAATGTGGGATTCACTTTCCTTTAATGCTTCTTTTCTATCCATTTCTAAGGTCACAAGCAATCTATAGAAAGCCTTTGTTGTCACTTCAGAAATTGCTCAATCTCTAAATCCTGTCTTCTATTTGTAAATATTTCTCATATCTGGCTCTTTGTCTTTAATCTCTTGGCCTCATACCTAAATTTTTCTTCTCAGTTTAGTTTCTTTGTTTTGATAATTCCTTGCTTATGATTTAGAATCTCAGCAAGCTTATTCTTTGGAGAACCCTTCTCAGAATTTTTTATGAATATGAGATGCTAAGATCTTACAATGAAGTTATATTTCTGGAATATATCAATTGGGTTTGGATCTCAATAATACTGGCTTATATTGTTTTCCCCTAAATGTACAGATTAGAAGTAGCAAGAGAAGACTAACAGTGAATTTGCCTTGGCATGTTGGTAAACAGTTGAGGAGTACAGTCTTGCTTGTTCAAGATTAGTTTTGAGCTATAGTGGAAAAGTAAAATTAACAAATATCCAGAGAACATTATGCTTAAATAATAGAATGACAAAAATGATGAGACCTATGTCCTGCAGATATTTCCTTTTCTCTTCTCCTTTTTTGTCTGAAAAGATGGAACAAGGTGAAAAAACTTTAAAAATTTAGATTTTAGTAGGGCAGTAATGTCTATATTTTAGTATGCACATTAAAAAACTAAATGAAGATACATATGGAGGCAAATGATATTAGCAAAGGACACACACACACACACACACACACACACACACACACAAAACGTATTCCAAAAGGCCTTCAAGACCTTTGTGATTAAACTAGGGATTTTCAATATTTAAAAAATGTAGAGTATAATATTCTTCAAAATAAAAATGTAAAAATTCCTACAGATAAAAGCAGAAGAAAGAGTCTATGTTATGTTGAATAAAGTAAAATAAAGACACTATTACCTTTAAAATATCATCTGACTTCTGGAACCTTCTAAAACACCCAAGAATACACAGAAAACAAAGGTGGTTTATACGTGTGACAACATGGATTTGCTCAGCCACCACCTGAGGTTAAGCTCAAACTGGGTCTCACAAGTGGACAGTAAGAGTATCAGAGACTCTATGTAGCACTCCACCTATATGTTTTCTTCTCCCTAGGAGACCCAGGATCTCTTACAACCCAGAAGTTAACTAGTTCTCCATATACGTCTGGGAGATGAGGTTGGAATTGATGCAGTTACAACAACCCTTACCTTTTCAGTTTCTCAGTGAAAGTCTCTGAGAAAACAGTCAACAAGAAAAATAGAAGACCAGTAATGAAGATTTACATAAAGAAAGAAAAGAACTCATAATTCAATTCCTTCAAATAAAAACTGTGACAAGACAGACTCAATACTACCAGACCATACTGCAACATATCAGAAACCTCATCCTTTCAGAATATCACTGAACTCATTAAGAGGAAGAGCTGGGGGAGGTTTAATTTTATCTTTTAAGCAAACTGCAGTGAAAAGAGCATAAAATAATCTGAAGCAGTTGAATATTTACAGAAAAGGGAGAAAAAGATTACAAGCAAAACAAGGATAGTTTAAAATGGAATAATATTAAAGACAAACTTCTGAGGACTCAATTCAATAAATCTAGAATATAATAATAATAAGTAGAGAAACCATGATACTTTAAAAGCTAGAGACACATGTAACAACTTCCATTACACATGTTCCCCTTTTAACTAAGGGGTAAAAGGAGAAAGTAAAGCTCATATTGCATAATAATTAGAAAACAAATTAATGAAAGCTCTAAAAAATCCTAACCTGGGAGAGAGGTCTAAAAATGTACTGAAAACAACATTCATAACATTAAATACCTGTATGATTATTAGGCAATAATTAACATAAGTAAGCAGGTAACATAGCAGAAATTAATTTGTTCATAGGGAGTGATAAAACATTTGGAAATTTCACCCTCATATCTAGGTTTGCAATCAACACTCAGGAAATTGTACTTGTTGTTTTTGTTTGCACCAGATTTTTGGATCTGATAAGTAGGCAAGCACAAAGCCAGTATCTTCATAAGAGTTACACACTAAGAAAGGAGGATAATATAAAATTCTTTGTGAAGAGGTAAAAGTCAAGCCTCTCAAGTCTGTTTTTTAGCAGTCAGCGTTCCTGAAATAACTATATGTTAGACAAGAACACTGGAAAAATAAAAAAGATTTAAGAGAAACATGAAAGACTTATTGGGGAAAGTGTAGAGGAAGAAATATATTGTTTACTGAAAATCATCTTTTCTGCACTGCACTGCAGTGGATATCACTGCAATGATATCGTCATCCTTCATCAAATGACTATGTTTGCATTTGATTCTGTAGTTTCTATTTTGTTCCACTGCTCTATTTGTCTATCCTTGCACCAACATACTGTCCTATATCATGGAGCTTTAAAATGACCCTGGGTATCCAGTAGATGTCTCCATCTTTATTGTCAGTTAGTATTGGCTGTTTTCCCTGTATGTTTCCATATAAAGTTTCAAATAACCTTATCATTTCGCACCTCTACCCTCCCACCCCGAAACAAACTTCTCAAGATTATGAATAATTTTTATTGCTATTGCACTGAATTTATAGATTTAGAACTTACATCTTTACAACTTTCACTCTTTAGGTATCTATAATGGCATAACCTTTTAGTTATTTTGATTTTCTTTAATTTTTATCAATAGTACTAATTAATGTTCTACAGAGATTTTGCACATCCTTTAAAAAATCTATTTTTCTGGGCTTCCCTGGTGGCGCAGTGGTTGAGAGTCTGCCTGCCGATGCAGGGGACACGGGTTTGTGCCCCAGTCCAGGAGGATCCCACATGCCGCGGAGCGGCTGGGCCCATGAGCCGTGGCCGCTGAGCCTGTGTATCCAGAGCCTGTGCTCTGCAACGGGAGAGGCCACAACAGTGAGAGGCCCGCGTACCGCAAAAAAAAAAATATATATATATATATATATATATATATATATATATATATATATATATTCTGCATTGGATATGTTGTTATGCTATTATAAATAATAGCATACAAGCTTCACATTCTATTTTTGTCACTAATGTATAGAAATGTATGGTTTTATATACAGCCTTGAATCCAGAAACCTTGATTTACCAAATTATAACAATTTTTAATATATTATTTTGGAGTTTCCATATACACAATCACGTCATTTTTTTACAAATGAAATGTTTTTTCCTTCTTTTCTATCGTACATTCATTTAATTGTTTTTCCTTGCTTGTAGCACTGGCTAGAATTCCTGTGTCTCATTCTTATTCACAAGTAGAAAGATATTAATATGAACCACTAAATATGATCTTTGTAGATCTTTGAATATACTCTTTTTCAAATAAAGGAACCTTCCTTTTAATTTAGTTTTCTAAACATTTTAACATGAATAACCATGGATTTCAGCTCCATCTCCTGGAGGGGGCAGTATTTACTTATATTACATTTAATTCTTCTGTAAGGAGGATTTGTGCCTTCTCCCCCATTTATTTACTTGTTCAATCATTAATTTACATCAGTATGTAACAACTTGTTTAATACATTGGTTTTTAATCCAGTATCACACTATTCATTTTATTGGTAAAATTGTTCCAGCTTTGACCATCAGTAGCTCCTCCAATTTGGCTTCTATATTCTTTTGACATGCCCACCCCCTTAGCTTTTTGAGTACTTATTTGCTTTCTGGAGCTAAAAGGTGCTCCAGCCTCATTTGGCACATTACCTGATCTGGCCTTACAATCAGACATTTCTACAAGCTTCCCATATCCTTTTCATTGAATAATGACATTTAGAAACCAAAAACTAGGTCCTGGGTGTGCTCTTAGCTATTGGGTTATTATTGCTTCTAGAATCTGTTAGCAAACTATCTAGAATATATATGCCTGGATACTACTAATATAAAATAACACACATATCTATCATTATTTCTATATCTATCCATCTGTACCTATATTAAACTAAAGCTAAGTTCATACCAATGTCTCCTGCTCCAATTCAGTACCACATCATTCATTCTAGCCTTTCTCTCTTGCTTTTCTATATGTTCCCTGTCCAACAGTGAGAAACTTCACCCCACAATCCACTATCCACTTATATAATTGTTTAACCTGAATAGATTTATAAAGCAGATTCAGAATTGTTATACTGTGCCTCAATACGGAGCACAATTACCAACCAGAGTACAGTGCTTATGCATGGTTACAGTTCTCTTTAACTTTACAGCTTTTGGTCTAAATGCTGTCTTTCAGTGTTAATTAAATCAACTTCTTTTTATCTCCATTCCCGGCATAAGGTTATGCCATGAATTTTTTACTCAGTTAGTTTAATCTCTCACAGTCTGCATTACATTCTGGGAATGCCAGGTACTTACTTGATACATTTTTTTATTTGCATACTTTGCAACTCATGCTTTGTGACGTGCAATTCTATGGGCTTTGATAAATGCATAAAACCATGTATCCACCACTCCAGTACCATTCAGAACAGCTCCATTATCTTAAAAATTCTCTTATGGTCCTTTCATAATCAGCCATCATTTCCTCCATAACTGGCAAATATTTCCATTTTCCATTCCTTAGTTTTGCCTTTTTAGAATGTTATATGACTGAAATAATATAGTGTGTGGTCTTTTGAGTCTGGTTTCTTCCACTCAACAAAATACATTTCATCCATCCATGAATTCCAAAATTGGGTCAGAAAATATCCAAATTAGTCTGGGATAGCTTGTTTTCATGAAGAAAGAATGATTTCAAAAATGTCTGGGATAGCATTTAAAAACTATTAAGAGGTTTCCCTGAAGGAAAGACCAAGAAATGAAAATTTGAATATTAAATAAAATAAATATTTATCATTAAAGTTTATAAGGAAGCATAGGTCATGATAATATTTAAAATGAACAAATAATATAAAATATACTAGACACAAGTCATACTGGCCAATAAATAGAAGTCAAAGTATTCATTCTTACTCCTTGCCAAAAAGTGAGTTAATTGAATTTAAGTGAAATACCTTAGTTTGTTTAATTCATATACCTGATATTCCCCAATAAATTGTTCAAATACTTGCTATAGTAATAGTAATTAATACTCATTTCTGTCATTTTGCCTGAAATATGTAGACCTACTCAGTTTATTCTCCAATTAAAATGAATCATAGCTAAAGAAATTAACTACAGAATGGAATCCAACTAACTTGGACCTGTTGGACAAGGCTATGCAGATATTTCTTTTTGATTCATCTAGTCTTAAAATAAATGTTGGGAACATTTCATAGAGTTAGTTTTTCCTTATGAGCTCAGAATCAAATAGTCATAACCTCAAGAATGATTATATTTAGAGGGTACTTTATTTTGAAAATAAAAAGAATACACCTTGAGCAAATGTCAGAAAGGCTGGCACTGGGGTTAATCTCACCCCTGTTGGTAGTGTCAGCACCTGTGTGTCTCTGTGACAAGCTTTCTCATTCATAAAAAGCTTTTATTTCTGCTTAGGTTTTTGCTATGTAGTTTCTCCCTTTGGAAAATCATCTTTATAAGTCTCTACTTTGCCTACTATTAAAGTAACTTTACATCGTTTTCACATTGTTTACCTTGTATTTATCTTTCTTCTTTTTTTAATCCTTTCATTAATCCCACCAGAGATCATTTCTGGTTACCACTAAAATATTATTTTCAAGAAAAATAAAATAAAACAAATGTAAAAACAAGCAAAAAGGGACTTTCCTGGTGATGCAGTGGTTAAGAATCCATCTGACAATGCAGGGGACACAGGTTTGAGCCCTGGTCTGGCAAGATCCCACATGTCATGGAACAACAAAAACCTGTGCACCACAACTACTGAGCCTGCGTGCCACGACTACTGAAGCCCAACCGCCTAGAGCCCATGCTCTGCAACAAGAGAAGCCACCACAATGAGAAACCCATGCACCACAACGGAGAGTAGCCCCTGCTCGCTGCAACTAGAGAAAGCCCGCATGCAGCAACAAACACCCAACACAACCAAAAATAAATAAATATTTTTTTTAAAAAAAGCTAAAAAGGAAGTCCCCAAGAAACACCCATAATATAGGAAAAAAATAAGAGGTAAATTGTTAATTTAGTGCAATAGGTGATACTTAAAAATCTAAAAAAATTGGTCAACCATTAAGTAGTCAAATAAATAAATTAAAAAAAAAACACCAAGATACCTAATATTAAATTATCTGAAGATGCAAAGGACATAAAAATAATTTCCTTCATCAAGTCATTTATTATGTCTCAATAAGAGATAAAAAACCCAAATCTGTTAAATGTCCTTGAAGAATGTGAATTTTCTAAACACAATTTCTAAATACAAGAATCCTCCATGTGCAACAGACCCATATTGACTCACAGGTGAATTATTTTCAAGTATTAAGATATTAATAAATTCAATTTTATTTACCCCTAAAAGGAAGGAAATTTTTAAACCAACATAAAATATATAAAATGTATCACAATAATTGCAAAAAGAGGAATGTTTACATATATCATTTATTGAATATTAATATGAAATCTGAAAATGATTGGTGATTGAAATCAAATACACATTAATTTACTGTGATGTTTATTTTGCCAAAACAAGAATAGAATTTGATGAAGCCTATTAATACAATTTATAACTGAAAATAATAGTTTCCTTCACATAAACTAAACTTGTAATATATAACAGCTATTCCTTTTTTCTAAAAACAAAATTAGTTTATGTAAATATAGGCAGATATTTCTTAAAAGTAATTGTAAAGTAATATCAAAATTGGGTTTAGTTGTGAACATGAGATGTAGAGTATAGAAGATTTTTATAAATAAGGAATCAAAACCAAAAATCTACAAAAGAAAATACTCATTACATACACTGCTCCTAAAAATAACATTAAAAATAATACATCAAAGATTTTTTAAATGAAAAATTTAATGCAAATATAAAACAAAGGGTTGTTGTATAACATACAGAATTTACACAAAAAAAATATTCTAAAAGAAAATATTAACCTAGTAGAAAATGGAAGTTTAAAGGAAATTATTATAAATGACAAATAGGCAGAAGAAAATATATCAAAACTTTTAAATAAAGAAATGGCACTTAAAGTAAGTGATATACCATCTTTTATGGATAACAATGAAAATGAGATTAACATTTTATAATACTCTGTTTAGAAATGATTGTGGAGAAATAGGCACTTGCATATTGTGGTGATAAGAAGGTAAATTGGCTAAATCTTTGATAGTGATTTGTCAATGTTTTTCAATATTTAAATACATATAGTCTTTAATTCTACAATTTCACTTACTAAATTTTATCTTAAAGATATACACACATAAGGGTAAAGATAAAGGATTTATATTATTTAACAAGAAACAACTGAAAATTACAATCATAAAATGACTATTTAAATATGGTACATCTTCAAAATAAAATTCAATTCATTATCTTTCACTGTGAGGATGTATCATAATTAATTAATAATTCATTTTATTGAGTTATTTTCAATTAAGAAAAGTTAACTGGTAAATAGTATGTGATTTAAGTATTATGAACACAATGTTTTTATTGATGCATAGAGAGAATCGGGAAGAAAATAAATACATGCATAGAACTTTAACAACTGTAGAGGTAGAATTGGAGAGGTTGCAGAGTGGAATTTTCTTTATATCTTTAGGAGTGATCAGATATGTACTTAAGGAAAATTAGTATGGGATATATTTATGGGACATATTTATAGGATATATTGGAAAATGGGACAGTTCAGGTGGTGAAGATACCTGTGGAAGGCTGCTATACAAGGAAGGGAGAAGGCATGAAACATATAATTTTAATTCATATTTGGAACATCCTCAGTAGTCTACTTTAAAATTAAAAATTTTGGTTTTATTTCAGGGCCCACATTTCATTTATTTTGACACACTTTTTTAAGTTCCCCCAAAATAATGAGCAAAAAAAGAAATAGAGGGCTTCCCTGGTGGCACAGTGGTTGAGAGTCCGCCTGCCGACACAGGGGACATGGGTTCATGCCCTGGTCCGGGAAGATCCCACATGCCACGGAGCGGCTGGGCCCATGGGCCGTGGCCGCTGAGTCTGCGCATCCAGAGCCTGTGCTCCACAACGGGAGAGGCCACAACAGTGAGAGGCCTGCGTACCACCAAAAAAAAAAAAAAAAAAAAAAAAAAGAAATAGATTTTTTAAATGCCTAGATCTTCAACTTTATTTGGGTTTGTAGGCATCTATATCAGGAAAAAAAAAATACTAGCTTAGCTATTAACTCTTCTCCCTGATACAAAGCTTAGCAAAAGAATATCAAGTAAGTTTACATGGGCCACTATGTATAATTTTTCCATCTCTTTGACATTCTGACCTGATTTTTGACTTGTCCTTTTTACTCTCCCATCTTTCAGCTACTAAGTTCATTTTGATTATTTTCAGCTTTTTTTTTTTAAAGTACAGCTCTTGCTGCTTTCTGCAAGCCTCTGTCAACCATATAACTCTTGAATGTGGTTTACAGCTGAATATGTATTTTTCATTTGTAAGTATCAGTAATAGTCCTGTACACCACTGGTACCATGAGAATCATAAAAAGAAAAAAAAAAAAGAACACTGAACACTTTCTCCCCACATGGAAATTAGCAACTAGTTCAGGCACATTTCAAAGTCATTTAGTTATTTCTCATGGTCCAAAGTCACAATGGTCACTCTTTTCTTTTCCTCATTCATTTACATAAAACAAAAACAAACAAAAAAACTAAATACTCCTCTCCCAAAACATTCATATATTAAATAAGTTTTGGATGATCATAAATAAGATGTTTAGAAAGTTTTTATTAAGCTGTTAAAATAAGGTAATTTGTGGGGAAAAAAACCCACCTGGTTCTCATTCAGATGTCAACTCCGTCTCTTCAACTTTGGCCTCAGGTGTTGGGGCAAAAAGGATTGAAGAGTCATCAGAGAGTTTTAAATGGTGTGGGGAGGAGGAATTGATCAGATGTAAATTTTAGAAGGATTAGTGTAGGTTCAGATGAAGAAATGGTCCAAATTAAAGACAGAAGAGAACAATTAGAAGAGTTTTTAGTGATTTGATTGAAAAGTGGTAGCAGTCCCAATTAAGCTGATAGTCGGAAGGGTTAAGATGGGATGTTAGGGGGAAATATTAAGAAAGTAGTATGCCCTAGACTTAGTAAATGAGTGAAGGTGTCATATGAGTGATAGTGAAATATTTAGGACCCTAAATTGGCTCTGTAAGTAAACAGATATTGGTGCCTTTCACTGTATTAGAGAATAGAAAAGAGAAGTATGTTTGGGGTCAAGAAGATGTGTTTGAATGTGTTATGTCTAAGATGCTTGAAAGTAACTTTTGTGAAGATGTCTACAAATGCAATTAAATACTAACAGAGAATTCTGCCACTGTATACAGATTTAGAAATAATTAGTAATTGTGTTTTATCAAAATGATGCTGTATATGAGGACACAACAGAAATTGTGTGCACATGTCAGAGGTAAAACAATTTTAAAAGAAAACACTTGGAGAAGAATCAGTAAGAAGGGAAGAAATGGTTATAAAAGTAAGAAGAGGACGAACAGAGTACAAGCCATAAAAGTGGAATGAGCTGGCAATGACAATGTGACTGTTATCAGAAGTATATGTTAAAGATACCCACAAAATGGGGCAATTTAGAAGGTAATGACAAAGTGAATGTGAACAGTTTATTAGAAGAGAGAGAGAGAGAGAGAATCAGTTTGAAGAGGAAAGGAAGGGGAAAACGTGTTGACTATTACTCTGGGATTTCATGACAAACCGTGAGTCATGATAAAGGAGATGTGTCAAAAGCTAGATGCAGATAAAGTAGTATGCACAACACAGTAGCTAATAAATATGCACTAGTAGAAAGAGGGGGTGACTTTCAAGTTGGACATCAGAGATCAGCTGGTCTTGAGGAAGAAAGAGGCATCCAGAGGGCAATTGTCAGAGAAAGACAAGGAAGTAGAGATGAGACTTCTGGGTTTGAAAGATAGTGACAGACATGCCTTGCAGACTGCCTCAGAGAGTAAGAGTTAATACGTACTTAAAGGTCAGAGGAAATGACTGTAGAAAACTTTAAAATCTCTATAATGGAGATTAGACAAAATGATGTGAAAAATTAGAATCCTGATGATGAAAAAAATTTTCATGCCATTTTTCTGAAAATATTGATTTAAGAACTAAAATTACTCAAAAATATCACTTTATACTAAAATGTTTACCAGTCCTTCTTTTACTACAACCATATGTTAAAAGTACTTTTGTTATTCGCTTCACTGAGTTTTTAATAGATTAAATTGTTCAAAGTATCACTATTACGTTTTTGGGCCTTTTAGTCATCACATAATTGCTATGTACTCTCTTCCAGCTGTATATTAACATAAACATGCAAGTATCATTTTCACAAATAATGCAGGCCAAAACCAAAAATTTGGTTTGATAGGAAAAAAATGACAAAAATGCTTTAGGGCTTCCCTGGTGGTGCAGTGGTTGAGAATCCGCCTGCCGATGCATGGGACATAGGTTTGTGCCCCGGTCCAGGAAGATCCCACGTGCCACGGAGCAGCTAGGTCTGTGAGCCATGGCCACTGAACCTGCGCGTCCGGAGCCTGTGCTCCACAACAGTGAGAGGCCTGTGTACCACAAGAAAAAAAAAATGCTTTAGAGCTATGTACAGTTCACAGAATTTGATAGTTATTTGCACTTTTTCATTGAAGACCCCAATTTAAATCTGAATATTTAGCTGCGGTTTAAAACATTTGCTAACTAAACTATTTAAATCTAAGATTTAGATTAGATAAAATTGACATGAAAAATTGAGCTACAGCTTGACCAGTTTACCTCAGTTATCATGGAATGCATCAGTTTTAGTACTTTTCTAGATCTTACAGACTCCCCATGGTAATGCATTTCTAGGGCTAGAAACAGACAAGTGTCCAATGGGTTAACACCTGGACTCCTTAAGATGTCACAAGTAGTCACATTCTCAGTTTTACATAGGCTCGTAATATCTCTTTCTGTTTCATTCCAGTGCACATATAATCAGCTTGGTTTCTTCTCTTTTGGTAGACAGGATCTTATCTTCAGCCACTCTTCTGCCTCTGAAGAAACAAATTACAGTAGCACAGTTAAAGGTAAACTTAGTTACTACTCTTCTTAATCCCCAAGGGTAAATACATTTACAGTACTACTTTACGAACTTTAAATCTAAGTCCCTAGGGGAAAGCCAAGAGAGGAGGAGTAAACAAACTATGGATAATAGGCAACAATTATTGTACCCTTTTCTGTGTGCCAGTCATTTCACATGCTCATGCAAACTTCACCACCACCTGTGGGGCAGGTACTTTTTAAATTCTAATTTTGCAATAAATCACAAGCAGGAAAAATAAAAAGAAAAACTTGGACATATCATGCTGAAATTGAATAACTAGGTCAAGGGGAACAGAAATGACCTAAGATAAATAAAAGATACCCTGTATTCATGGATTGGAAACTTCAGTACTGTAAAAATGCAAAATCCTCCCTAAATTGATCTATAGATTTAATTCAAGCCCAATCAAAATTCAAACAGGTTTTTTGGCAGGACATGACAGACTGATTGAAATTCAAAGGGCCAAGGATAATGGAAGTAATCTTGGAGAAGAACAAAGTTGAAGGACTTATACAGCTAACTATAAATGCTTATTTTAAAGTTACTAATTAAGAGTGTATGGTTTTAATGTGAGGAGAGACTAAATTCCCGTGAATACAATAAAATCTACAGATCCACAAACATAGTTATGATGTATTTATGATCCACACTTGATTAATGACAAAAGTGTCACTGAAAAATAGTGGAGGGAAGTAATATCTTTTCATCTAATACTGCTAGTTATTTTGGACAACATTGTGGAAAAGTATGAATCTTGACTACCATTTCACAGCACATATACTCACCCACACACACCCACACACACACATTCCAGATGGCTTGTAGTCTTTAATATGAAAAGGCAAACACTAAAGCTTCTAGGAGATCATGTAGGAGAATATCCTAATGACACAAGACACAAAAAACATAAGCCAAAAAGGAAGATTGACAGATTGGACTTCATTAAAATAAATAAATCACATTCATCAAAAGATAGATGTGGGGGCTTCCCTGGTGGCACAGTGATTGAGAGGCTGCCTGCCAATGCAGGGGACATGGCTTCGTGCCCCGGTCTGGGAAGATCCCACATGCTGCGGAGCAGCTGGGCCCGTGAGCCATGGCTGCTGAGCCTGTGTGTCCGGAGCCTGTGCTCCATTTCTTAACATTGGTGGATTTGTTTCTTGGTTTTGTTGTTCTTTTCTTTATTTCTTTTTTTTATTTTTTTTACTTTAATACTATATTGTTAATAGCTTTATTTTATTATTTTTTCTTTCTTTATTTTTTCCCTTTTCTTCTGAGCAGTGTGGCTGACAGGGTCTTGGCGCTACATCCAGGAGTTAGGCCTAAGACTTGGTGGAGGGTGAGCTGAGGTCAGGACATTCAACCACCAGAGACCTACTGGCTCCATGTAATATCAATCGGTGAGAGCTCTTCCAGTGATCTCCATCTCAATGAAAAGACCCAGCTCCACTCAATGACCAGCAAGCTCCAGTGCTTAACACCCTATGAAAAACAACTAGCAAGACAGGAACACAAAACCATGCATTAGCAGAGATGATGCCTAAAATCATAATAAGTTCACAGACACCCCAAAATACACCACTGGACACGTTCCAGCCCACCAGAAAGACAGGATCCAGCCTCATCCACAGAACACACTCACCAGTCCCCTCCACCAGGAAGCCTACACAATTCACTGAACAAAACTTACTCACTGCAGGCAGACACCAAAAACAATGGGAGCTAAGAGCCTGCAGACTGCAAAAAGGAGACCCCAAACACAGTAAGTTAAGAAAAATGAGAAAACAGAGAAACACACAGCAGATGACAGAGCAAAGTAAAAACCCACCAGACCAAAAAATGAAGAGGAAATAGGCAGTCTACCTGAAAAATAATTCAGAATAATGATAGTAAACATGAGCCAAAACTTGGAAATAGAATGGAGAAAATACAAGAAATGATTAACATGGACCTAGAAGAACTAAAGAGCAAACAAACAATGATGAACAACACAATAAATGAAATTAAAAATTCTCAAGAAAGATTCAATAGCGAATAACGGAGGCAGAAGAATGGAAAATTGACCTGGAAGATAAAATACTGGAAATAACTAATGCAGAGCAGAATAAAGAAAAAACAATGAAAAGACTTGAGGAGAGTTTCTGAGACCTCTGGGACAACATTAACAACACCAACATTCGAATTATAGGGGTCCCAGAAGAAGAAGAGAAAAAGAAAGGGACAGGGTTTCCCCAGTGGTGCAGTGGTTGAGAGTCTGCCTGCCGATGCAGGGGAAGTGGGTTTGTGCCCTGGTCCAGGAGGATCCCGCATTCCACGGAGCAGCTGGGCCCATGAGCCATGGCTGCTGGGCCTGCACATCCGGAGCCTATGCTCTGCAGCAGGAGAGGCCACAACAGTGAGAGACCTGTGTACCACAAAAAAAAAAAAAAAAAAGAAAGGGACAGAGAAAATATTTGAAGAAATTATAGTTGAAAACTTCCCTAATATTGGAAAGGAAATAGTCAATCAAGTTCAGGAAGCGCAGATAGTCCTATACAGGATAAATGCAAGGAGAAACACACCAAGTCACATATTAATCAAACTATCAAAAATCAAATACAAAGAAAAAATATTAAAGCAGTAATAGAAAAGCAACAAATAACATACAAGGGAATATCCATAAGGTTAACAGATGATCTTTCAGCTGAAACTCTGCAAGCCAGATGGAAGTGGCAGGATATATTTAAAGTGATGAAAGGAAAAAAAATCTACAACCAAGATTACTCTACCCAGCAAGGATCTCATTCAGATTTGACAGAGAAATTAAAACATTCACAGACAAGCAAAAGCTAAGAGAATTCAGCACCACCAAACCTGCCTTACAACAAAGGCTAAAGGAACTTCTTTAGGCAGGAACCACAAGGAAGGAAAAGACCTACAAAAGCAAACACAAAACAATTAAGAAAACTGTAATAGGGACATACATACTGATAATTAACTTAAATGTAAATGGATAAAATGCTCCAACCAAAAGATATTGACTGCCTGAATGCATATGAAAACAAAACCTGTATATATGCTTTCTACAAGAGACTCATTTCAGACCTAAGAACACATACTGACTGAAAATGAGGGGATGGAAAAAGCTATTTCATGCAAATGGAAATCAAAAGAAAGCTGGAGTAAGGATTCTCATATCAGCAAAATACTCTTTAAATAAAAGACTACTACAATAGATAAAGAAGGACACTACATAATGATCAAGGGATCAATCCAAGAATTAGATATAACAATTGTAAATATGCACCCAACATAGGAGCACCACAGTACATAAAGCAAAAGCTAACAGTCATAAAAGGGGAAATCGACAGTAACACAATAATACAAAGGGACTTTAACATTCCCCTTTCACCAATGGAATGATCATCCAAAATGAAAATAAATAAATAAACACAAACTTTAAGTGACACATTAAACAAGATGGACTTAATGGATATTTATAGGACATTTCATCCAAAAACAACAGAATATACTTTCTTCTCAAGTGCTCAAGGAACATTCTCTAAGATAGATCATATCTTGGGTCACAAATCAAGGCTTGGTAAATTTAAGAAAATTGAGTTTGTATCAACTATCTTTTCTGACCACAATGCTATGAGAGTAGATATCAATTACAGGAAAAAAAAACCTAAAAAATACAAACACATCGAGGATAAATAATAAGCTACTAAATAACCAAGAGATCAGTGAAGAAATCAAAGAGGAAATCAAAAACTACCAAGAAACAAACGATACTGAAACACAACAACCCAAAACGTATGGGATGCAACAAAAGCAATTATAAGAGGGAAGTTTATAGCAATACAATCCTATCTCAAGAAACAAGAAAAATCTCAGATAAACAACTTAACCTTAGACCTAAACCAATTAGGAAAGAAGAACAAAAAACCTCAAAGTTAGCAAAAGGAAAGAAATCATAAAGATCAGATCAGAAATAAATGAAAAAGAAATGAATGACCCAGGAGGAAAGATCAACAAAACTAAAAGCTGTTTCTTTAAGACAAAAGAAATTGATAAACTATTAACCAGACTCATCACAAAATAAAAAGACTCAAATCAACAGAATTAGAAATGAAAAATGAGAAGTAACAACTGACACTGAAAGAATGCAGAGGGTAATGAAATATTACTACAACCAACTATAAGCCAATAAAATGGACAACCTGGAAGAAATGGACAAATTCTTAGAAAAACACAACCTTCCAAGACTGAACTAAGAAGAAATAGAAAATAAAAACAGACCAAAGACAAGCACTGAGATTAAAACTGTGATTATAAATCTTCCAACAAACAAACACCCAGGACCAGATGGATTCACAGGTGACTTCTATTAAACATTTAGAAAAGAGCTAACACTTACCCTTTCCAAACTCTTCCAAGATATAGCAGAGGGAGGAACACCCCAAATGCATTCTACAAGGCCCCCATCACCCTGATATGAAAACCACACAAAGATACTACAAAAAAAGAAAATTACAGACCAATATCACTAATGAACATAGATGCTAAAATCCTCAACAAAATATTAGCAAACAGAATCCAACAGCATATTAAAAGGATCATACACCATGATCAAGTGGGGTTTATTTCAGGAAAGTAAGGATTCTTCAATATCTGTAAATCAAACAATGTGATGAATGATATTAACAAACTGAAGAATAAAACCATATGATCATCTCAATAAATGCAGAAGAACTTTCAACAAAATCAACACGCATTTATGATAAAAACTGTCCAGAAACTAGGCATAGAGGTAACTTACCTCAACTTAATAAAGGCCACATATGACAAACCCACAGCCAATATCATTCTCAATGGTGAAAAACAGAAACCATTTCAACTAAGATCATGAACAAGACAAGGTTGCCCACTCTTCTCAATATTATTCAACATAGATTTGGAAGTTTTATCCACAACAATCAGAGAAGAAAAATAAATAAAAGGAATCCAATTGGCAAAGAAGAAGTATATCTGTCACTCTTTGTAGATGACATGATAATATACATAGAAAATCCTAAAGATGCTACCAGAAAACTGCTAGAGGTAACCAATGATTCTGGCAAATTAGCAAGATTCAAAATTAAGGCAAAGCAATCTCTTGCATTCCTATACACTAATGATGAAAAATCTTTAAGAGAAATTAAGGAAACACTCCCATTAACCATTGCAACAGAAAGAATAAAATATCTAGGAACAAAACCTACCTAAGGAGACAAAAGACCTGTATGCAGAAAAGTATAAGACACTGATGAAAGAAATTAAAATGATACAAATGGAGAGATATACCATGTTCTTGGATTGGAAGAATCAACATTCTGAAAATAACTATATTATGCAAAGCAATCTACAGATTCAATGCAACCCTTATCAATGTACCAATGGTAATTTTCACAGAACTAGAACAAAAAATTTCACAATTTGTATGGAAACAAAAAAGACCCTCAATAGCAAAAGCAATCTTGAGAAAGAAAAATGGAGCTGGAGGAATCAGGATCCCTGACTTCAGACTATACTACAAAGCTACAGCAATCAAGCCATTATAGTACTGGCCCCAAAACAGAAAGATAGATCAATGGAACAGGATAGAAAACCCAGAGAAAAACCCACGTGCCTATGGTCACCTTATCTTTGATAAAGGAGGCAAGAATATACAACAGAGAAAAGAGAGACAGCCTCTTCAATAAGTGGTGCTGGGAAAACTGGTCAGCTACATATAAAAGAATGAAAATAGAACACTCCCGAACACCATACACAAAAATAAACTCAAAATGGGTTAAAGTCCTAAATGTAAGACCAGAGACTATAAAATTCTTAGAGGAAAACTTCGGCAGAACACTCTATGACATAAATCACAGCAAGATCCTATTTGACCCACCTGCTGGAGAAATTGAAATAAAAACAAAAATAAACAAATGGGACCTAATTAAACTTCAAAGCTTTTGCACAGCAAAGGAAACCATAAACAAGACAAAAAGACAACCATCAGAATGGGAGAAAACATGTGCAAATGAAGTAACTGACAAACGATTAATCTGCAAAATATAGAGACTGCTCATGCATCTCAATATCAAAAAACAAACAACCCAAACCAAAAATGGGAAGAAGACCTAAATAGACATTTTTTCACAAACATATACAGATTGCCAAGCAACAGATGAAAGAAAGCTCAACATCACTAATAATTAGAGAAATGCAAATCAATACTACTTTGGGTTATCACCTCACATGGGTCAGAATGGCCATCATTAGAAATCTACAAACAATAAATGCTGGAGAGGGTGTGGAGAAAAGGGAACTCTCCTTCACTGTTGGTGGGAAAGTAAATTGATACAACCACTCTGGAGAACAGTATGGTGGTTCATTAAAAAACTAAAAATAGAAAACTAACATATGACCCAGCAATCCCACTACTAACTAGACATATACCCTGAGAAAACCATAATTCAAAAAGAGTCATGTACCACAATGTTCATTGCAGCATTATTTACAATAGCCAGGACATGGAAGCAACCTAGGAGTCCATCAACATATGAGTGGATAAAGTAGATGAGGTACATATATACAATGGAATATTACTCAGCCATAAACAGAAAGGAAATTTAGATTTTGTAGTGAGTTGGATGGACCTACAGCTGATCATATAGAGTGAAGTAAGTCAGAAAGAGAAAATAAATACCATCTGCTAACACATATATATGGAATCTAAAAAAAAAGAAAATTGTGCTGAAGAACCTAAAGGCAGGACAGGAATAAAGATGAAGACAAAGAGAAAGGATGTGAGGACACAGGGATGGGGAACAGTAAGCTGGGGTGAAGTGAGAGAGTGGCATTGACATATTTACACTACCAAATGTCAAATAGATAGCTAGTGGGAAGCAGCCACATAGCACAGGGAGATCAGCTCTGTGCTTTGTGACCACCTAGAGGGGTGAGATAGGGAGGGTGGGAGGGAGATGCAAGAGGGAGGTGATATGATTATATATGTATACATACTGCTGATTAACTTTGTTATACAGCAGAAACTAACACAATATTGTAAAGCAATTATACTCCAATAAAGTTGTTTAAAAAATGATAGACATGTACATAAAGACTATACACTTAAAGTATATATATACTGTTCTGTATATGTGTAATATTTTATAATAAAAGCTAAAATTAAGTTTAAAATAAATAAATAAATTCCAGTTTCTCAACTGAGAAAAGTGAGTTTGGGGCAAGACACTTGCTCAAAGCTAGAGAGAAGTTGTTGAACTGTGATTTCAACCTGTGATATCTGATTTGAATACCTCAATTCAAATATTAACTTTGGGATCATTAGACATCAATAAAATTAAACATTAAATAAAAACTTACCTAGCTCTTACAGATATGCTTTATAACTACCTCTGATGTGGTAACAATAAATCCATGGCATGAAACATACCATCCCTTTGAATATTCCCTTAGATTATATAAAATCCTAAAGATGAAAATGAATTACCATGTGCCTTGAAGATTTCACATTGTAATAACTTATTCCTTAGTCTCTCTAATACTTTTACTTTCAGAGTAAAGTTGCCCATATTTTTGCACAGAGGCAATTTCACCCTCGTTGCACTAAACCAAGAATACTTAGTAAAATTCAGAGGATACCATTGGATACTGACTCTCATTATTTTCTCAGTCACCATAAAGCAGATGAAATATATTGTTACTATTATTATATGTGGGTCATAAATTTGCTTAAGCCCCTTGATATTAAAATATCTTAATAGCAGAGAATTGGCTGTAACTTTTTTTCCCCATAATTGAGAAAGAATTACTTAAATCAATTTTACATCATGGTTCTGTCGGAGTGCAGGGAGAGGACTGGTGGCGTGAACACAGCCTGAAGGGGTTAGTGCACCATACCTAGCCAGGAGGGAGTCCAGGAACATGTCTGGACCTGCCAAAGAGGCAGGAGACTTTTTCTTCCCTTTGTTTCCTGGTGCGCGAGGAGAAGGGATTAAGAGTGCTGCTTAAAGGAGCTCCAGAGACAGGCGCGAGCCGGGGCTAACAGCGCACACCCCAGAGACTGGCATGAGACACTAAGGCTGCTGCTGCCACCAACAAGAAGCCCATGTGTGAGCAGAGGTCACTTTCCACACCTCCCTTCTGGGGAGCTGTGCAGCCCACCACTGCCAGGGTCCCGGGATACAGGGACAACTTCCCCGGGAGAACACACGGTGAGCCTCATGTTGGTGCAACATCCCACCGGCCTCTGCCGCCACAGGCTAGCCCCGCATCCGCACACCCCTCCCTCCCGCCAGCCTGAGTTGAGCCAGAACCCCAACGCAGCTGCTCCTTTAACCCTGTCCTGTCTGAGTGAAGAACAGACGCCCTCCGGTGACCTACACGCAGAGGCAGGGCCACATCCAAACCTGAGCCCTGGGAGCTGTGTGAACAAAGAAGAGAAAAGGAAATCTCTCTCAGCAGCCTCAGAAGCAGTAGATTAAAGCTCTACAATCAACTTGATGTATGCTGCATCTGTGGAATACATGAATAGACAACGAATCATCCCAAATAGAGGAGGTGGACTTTGAGAGCAAGAGTTATTATTTTATCCCATTTTCCTCTTCCTGTGAGTGTGTATGCTTCTGTGTGAGATATTTGTCTGTATAGCTTTGCTTTCACCATTTATCTTAGGGTTCTATCCACCCTTTTTTTTTCTTTTTTTAAAAAAAAATTCTTAATAATTATTTTTTATTTTAATATTTATTTTATTTTATCTTATCTCTCTCTCTTTCTTTCTTTCTTTCTTTCTTTCTTTCTTCTTTCTACTTTTTCTCCCTTTTATTCTGAGCCATGTGTATGAAAGGCTTTTGGTGCGGCAGCAAGGAGTCAGTGCTGTGCTTCTGAGGTGGGAGAGCCAATTTCAGAACACTGGTCCACAAGAGACCTCCCAGCTCAACGTAATATCAAATGGCAAAAATCTCCCAGAGACCTCTATCTCAACACCAGCACCCAGCTCCACTCAGCAACCAGCAAGCTACCGTAATGGACATCCTATGCAAAACAACTAGCAAGACAGGAACACAACCCCACCCATTAACAGAGAATATGCCTAAAATTATAATAAGTCCACAGACACCCCAAAACATACCACCAGACGTGGACATGCCCACCAGAAACACAGGGTCCAGCCTCATCCACCACAAAAAAGGCACTAGTCCCCTCCACCAGGAAGCCTACACGACCCACTGAACCAAATTTAGCCACTGGGGACAGACACCAAAATCAACAGGAACTACGAAACTGCAGCCTGCAAAAAGGAGACCCCAAACACAGTAAGATAAGCAAAATGAGAAGGCAGAAAAACACAGAGCAGATGAAGGAGCAAGATAAAAACCCACCAGACCTAACAAATGAAGAGGAAATAGGCAGTCTACCTGAAAATTAATTCAAAATAATGATAGTAAAGATGATCCAAAATCTTGGAAATGGAATAGAGAAAATGCAAGAAACATTTAACAAGGACCTAGAAGAACTAAAGATGAAACAAGCAATGATGAACAACACAATAAATGAAATGTAAAATACTCTAGATGGGATCAATAGCAGAATAAGTGAGGCAGAAGGATGGATAAGTGACCTGGAAGATAAAATAGTGGAAATAACTACTGCAGAGCAGAATAAAGAAAAAAGAATGAAAAGAACTGAGGACAGTCTCACAGACCTCTGGGACAACATTAAACACACCAACATTCAAATTATAGGGGTTCCAGGAGAAGAAGAGAAAAAGAAAGGGACTGAGAAAATATTTGAAGAGATTATAGTTGAAAACTTCCCTAATATGGGAAAGGAAATAGTGAATCAAGTCCAGGAAGCACAGATAGTCCCATACAGGATAAATCCAAGGAGAAACACACCAAGACACATATTAATCAAACTGTCAAAAATTAAATACAAAGAAAACATATTGAAAGCAGCAAGGGAAAAACAACAAATATCACACAAGGGAATCCCCATAAGGTGAACAACTGATCTTTCAGCAGAAACTCTGCAAGCCAGAAGGGACTGGCAGGACATATTTAAAGTGATGAAGGAGAAAAAACCTACAACCAAGATTACTCTAGACAGCAAGGATCTCATTCAGATTTGATGGAGAAATTAAAACCTTTACAGACAAGCAAAAGCTGAGAGAGTTCAGCACCACCAAACCAGCTTTATAACAAATGCTAAAGGAACTTCTCTAGGCAAGAAACACAAGAGAAGGAAAAGACCTACAATAACAAACCCAATACAATTAAGAAAATATGAATAGGAACATACATATCGATAATTACCTTAAATGAAAATGGATTAAATGCTCCCACCAAAATACACAGACTGGCTGAATGGGTACAAAAACAAGACCCATATATATGCTGTCTACAAGAGACCCACTTCAGACCTAGAGACACATACAGAATGAAAGTAAGGGGATGGAAAAAGATATTCCATGCAAATGGAAATCAAAAGAAAGCTGGAGTAGCAATACTCATATCAAAAAAAAAATAGACTTTAAAATAAGGACTATTAAAAGAGACAAAGAAGGACACTACATAAAGATCAAGGGATTGATCCAAGAAGAATATATAACAATTGTAAATATTTATGCACCCAACAAAGGAGCACCTCAATACATAAGGCAAATACTAACAGCCATAAAAGGGGAAATCAACAGTAATATATTCATAGTAGGAGACTTTAACACCCCACTTTCACCCATGGACAGATCATCCAAAATGAAAATAAATAAGGAAACACAAGCTTTAAATGATACCTTAAACAAGATGGACTTAATTGATATTTATAGGACACTCCATCCAAAAACAACAGAATACACATTTTTTTCAAGTGCTCATGGAACATTGTCCAGGATACATCGTATCTCGGGTCACAAATCAAGGCTTGGAAAATTTAAGAAAATTGAAATTGTATCAAGTATCTTTTCTGACCACAACGCTATGAGACTAGATATCAATTACAGGAAAAGATTGGTAAAAAATACAAACACATGGAGGCTATACAATACACTAATTAATAACGAAGTGATCACTGAATGAATCAAAGAGGAAATCAAAAAAACATCTTGAAACAAATGACAATTAAAACACGATGACCCAAAACCTATAGAATGCAGCAAAAGCAGTTCTAAGAGGGAAGTTTATAGCAGTACAATCCTACCTTAAGGAACAGGAAAAATCTCAAATAAACAAAGTAACCTTGCACCTAAAGCAATTAGAGAAAGAAGAACAAAAAAAAAAATCCAAAGTTATCAGAGTAAAAGAAATCATAAAGGTCAGATCAGAAATAAATGAAAAAGAAATGAAGGGGGCTTCCCTGGTGGCGCAGTGATTGAGAGTCCACCTGCCGATGCAGGGGACGCGGGTTCATGCCCCTGTCCGGGAAGATCCCACATGCCATGGAGTGGCTGAGCCCATGAGCTATGGCCGCTGAACCTGCACATCCAGAGCCTGTGCTCCACAATGGGAGAAGCCACAACAGTGAAAGGTCCGCGTACCGCAAAAAAAAAAAAAAAAAAAAAAAAAAAAAAAAAAAAAGAAATGAAGGAAACGATAGCAAAGATCAATAAAACTAAAAGCTGGTTATTTGAGAAGATAAACAAAATTGATAAACCATTAGCCATACTCATCAAGAAAAAAAGGGAGAAGACTCAAATCAATAGAATTTGAAATGTAAAAGGAGAAGTAACAACTGACACTACAGAAATACAAAAGATCATGAGAGATTACTACAAGCAACTCTATGCCAATAAAATGGACAACCTGGAAGAAACGGACAAATTCTTAGAAATACACAACCTCCCAAGATTGAATCAGGAAGAAGTAGAAAACATGAAGAGACCAATCACAAGCACTGAAATTGAAACTGTGATTAAAATTCTTCCAACAAACAAAAGCCCAGGACCAGAAGGCTTCACAGGTGAATTCTATAAAACATTTAGAGAAGAGCTAACACCTATCCTTCTCAAACTCTTCCAAAATATAGCAGAGGGAGGAACACTCCCAAACTCATTCTACAATGCCACCATCACCCTGATACCAAAACCAGACAAGGATGTCATAAAGAAAGAAAACTAGAGCCCAATATCACTGATGAACATAGATGCAAAAAACCTCAACAAAATACTAGCAAACAGAATCCAACAGCACATTAAAACGATCATACATCATGACGAAGTGGGATTTATCCAAGAGATGCAATGATTCTTCAATATACACAAATCAATCAACGTGATACACCATATTAACAAATTGAAGGAGAAAAACCATATGATCATCTCAATAGATGCAGAGAAAGCTTTCAACACAATTCAACAACCATTCATGCTAAAATCCCTGCAGAAAGTAGGCATAGAGGGAACTTTCCTCAACATAATAAAGGCCATATATGACAAACCCATAGTCAACATCGTTTTCAATGGTAAAAACGGTAACCAGTTCCAATAAGGTCAGGAACAAGACAAGGTTGCCCCCTCTCACCATTATTATTCAACATAGTTTTGGAAGTTTAGCCACAACAATCAGAGATTAAAAGGATACAAAAGGAATAGAAATCAGAAAAGAAGTAAAGCTGTCACTGTTTGCACATGACATGATAATATACATAGAGAATCCTACAGGTGCTACCAGAAAACTACTAGAGCTAATCAATGATCTTGGTAAAGTAGTAGGATTCAAAATTAATATACAGTAATCTCTTGTATTCTTATACACTAATGAAAAATCTGAAAGTGAAATGAAGGAAACAACCTCATTTACTATTGCAAGAAAAATAGTAAAATACCTAGGAATAAACCTACCTAAGGAGACAAAAATCCTGTATGCAGAAAGATATAAGACACTGGTGAAAGAAATTAAAATGTGACAAACAGATGGAGAGATATACCATATTCTTGGATTGGAAGAATCAACATTGTAAAATGATTATACTACTCAAAGCAATCTACAGATTCAGTGTAATCCCTATCAAACTACCAGTGGCATTTTTCACAGAACTAGAACAAAAAAAATCACAATTTGTAAGGAAACATAAAAGACCCCAAATAGCCAAAGCACTCTTGAGAAAGAAAAATGGAGCTGCAGGAATCAGGCCCCAAGACTTCAGACTATACTACAAAGCTATAGTAATCAAGACAGTATCCTACTGGCACAAAAACAGAAATATACATCAATGGAACAGGATAGAAAGCCCAGAGATAAATCCATCACATACAGTCACCTTATTTTTGATAAAGGAGGAAAGAATATCCAATGGAGAAAAGACAGCCTCTTCAATAAATGGTGCTGGGCAAACTAGACAGCTACATGTAAAAGAATGAAATTAGAACACTCCCTAACAGCATACACAAAAGTAAACTCAAAATGGATTAAAGATGTAAATGTAAGGCCAGACACTATAAAATGTTTTGAGGAAAACTTAGGCCGAACACTCTATGACATAAATCACAGCAAGATCCGTTTTGACCCACCTCCTAGAGAAATGGAAATAAAAACAAAAATAAACAAATGGGACCTAATGAAACTTAAAAGCTTTTGTACAGCAAAGGAAACCAAAAACAAGATGAAGAGAGAACCCTCAGAATGGGAGAAAATATTTGCAAATGAAGCAACTCACAAAGGATTAATCTCCAAAATATACAAGCATCTCATGCAGCTCAATATCAAAAAACAAACAGCTGAATCCAAAAATGGGAAGAAGTCACAAATAATCATTTCTTCAAAAAAGATATACAGATTGCCAAGGAACACATGAAATGGTGCTCCACATCACTAATCATTAGAGAAATGCAAATCAAAACCACAATGATGTATCACCTCATACCACTCAGAATGGCCATCATCAAAAAATGTACAAACAATAGATGCTGGAGAGGGTGTGGAGAAAAGGGAACTCTCCTTCACTGTTGGTGGTAATGTAAATTGATACAGCCACTATGGAGAACAGTATAGATGTTCTTTTAAAAACTAAAAATAGAGCTACCTATGATCCAGCAATCCCATTCCTAGGCACATACCCTGATTAAACCATAATTCATAAAGAGTCTTGTACCACAATATTCATTGCAGCACTATTTAGAATAACCAGGACATGGAAGCAACCTAGGTGTCCAATGACAGATGAATGGATAAAGAAGATGTGGCACTTATATACAATGGAATATTACTTAGCCATAAAAAGAAGTGAAACTGAGTTATTTGTAGTGAGGTGGATAGACCTATAGTCTCTCATATAAAGTACACTCAGTCAGAAAGAGAAAAACAAATACTGTATTCTAACCCATATATATCCAATCTAAAAAAGAAAAAAAATGGTTCTGAAGAACCTATGGGCAGGACAGGAATAAAAACAGAGATGAAAGGAATGGACTTAAGGACATGGGGAGGCAGAAGGGTTACCTGAGATGAAGTGAGAAAGTGGCATTGACATATACACACTACCAAATGTAAAATAGATAGCTAGTGGGAAGCAGCCACATAGCACAGGGAAGTCACCTTGGTGCTTTGTGACCACCTAGAGGGGTGGGATAGGGAGGGTGGGAGGGAGATGGAAGGGGACTCTGATATGGGGATATATGTATACGTATAGCTGATTTACTTTGTTATACAGCAGAAACTAACACAACATTGTAAAACAATTATACTCCAATAAAGATGGTAAAAAAAATTGTAAATAAAATTTACAAAGTCAGCAGAAGAAAATAAATAATAATGATCAGAGTGGGAATAAATGAAATTGAGAATAAAAAAATAGATTAATGAAACTAAAATCTAGCTCTTTGAAAAAATAAACAAAATTGACAAACATTCATCTAGACACACTAAGAATAAAGAGAGAAGGCTTTGATAAATAAACTCAGAAACAAAAGTGGAGAAGCAACAATGGATACCAGAGTAATATTATACATAGGATTAGAAGAGAATATGATGAATGCTATATGCTAACAAATTGGACAAATTCTTAGAAACGTATAACTTTCCAAGACTGAATCATGAAGAAATAGAAAATATGAATAGACTGATCACTAGTAAAAAGACTGAAACAGTAATCAAACACCTCCAATAAACAAAATTCTAGGACCAGTTGGCTTCACTGATGAATTCTACCAAATTTTAATAGAAGAGTTAATACCTACCCTTCCCACACTCTTTCAAAATTTTGAAGAGGAGGATGCTTTCAATGCTTTCTAACTCATTCTATGAGACCAAAATTACTCTAATACCAAAACCAGAAAAAGACAACACAAAATAGAAATTTACAGGCTAATATCTTTGATGAACATATGCAAAACTCTTAAACAAAATATTACAAAATGTTTTTTGCTATTGAATACAACAATACATCAAAATCATCATATACCATGATCAAGTGGGATTTTTTCCAGGGATACAAGGATAGTTCAACATCTGCAAATCAACGTGCTACACCAGATTAACAAAATGAAGGATAAAAACTATGATTTTCTCAATACACACAGAAAAATCATTTGACAAGATTCATCAGTCATTTATGATAGTAACTCTCAATAAAATAAGTTTAGAAGGAACATATCTAAAGATAAAAAAGCCGTATATGAGAAACCCACAGGTATTATCATACTCAGTGATGAAAAACTTAAAGTATCCCTCTAAAAATCTCAAAAAAGACAAGAATGCTCACTCTTGCCACTGTTGTTCACCATAGTATTGGGACCCCTAGCCAGAGCAATTAGAAAAATAAATGAAAGTCATCCAAAATGGAAAGGAAAAAGTAAACATGTAACTATTTGCTGATAGCATGATATTATATTTAGAAAACCTTAAAGACTTCATTAAAAAACTATTAGAAATAATAAATGAATACAGTAAAGTACCAGTGTACAAAATCAACATACAAAAATCTGTTGTGTTTCTATATGCTAACAATGAGCTAGCAGAAAGAGAAAAGTAAGAAAACAATCCCATTTTTAATTGCAACAAATGGAATAAAATACTTAGGAATAAGTTAAATCAAGGAAGTGAAAGACCTATACACTGAAAGCTATAAGACATTGTTGAAAGAAATTGAAGAGGACACAAATAAATGGAAAGATATTTTGTGCTCATGGATTGGAAGAATTAACTATGTTGAAATGTCCATATTACCTAAAGCAATCAACAAATTCAATGCAATCCCTTTCAAAATCCTCAGGGCATTTTTCACAGAAATAGAACAAAAAGTTATAAAGTTTATAAGAATATACAAAACACCCCAAATAGCCAAAGCAAACCTGAGAAAAAGAACAAAGCTGGAGGTTATCATAATCTCTGAAATCTGCCTCTTTGTCTATTCTAGAGCTATCAGTCGTTAACCAGGGTAAGTCTTGGAGGTGGTTCTCATCAAAGAACATGAAATTCTACCTTAAGTTATCCATATTTGTTGTCTTCTCTAGGTTTGTACACATATCTATATAAGAACACAATTCTCCAAAAAAGGGAAAAATAAATGTATAAATAAATGTCACTTATATGTGTTTAGAAACAGCTAGGTAACCAATTTTGCATCTCTGCATTTAGACTTTTTGGATGTCATCTGACTATAGCAATCTAGATATGAGGAGCAACTTGCTAAGAAGAAATGTGAGATCCTAGGGATACAAAATACAAAAACATTCTATTGTAGAGTTTTAAAAATTAAGAATTTAACAATCTGATTTTCATATTAGAAAAAAGAAATAAAGTGACTAATTGAAAGTGATACTCCTAGCCAGCATAGGCTGTAGAGAGTGAGCAACCATTTTCTCAATTTAATTTACTTTCATACTTACCTATGGGTAGCATATTCCACCAAGGCTTCCAGCCTTCATTCATGTTGTGAACTTGCCTCTAGTACTTTTTCTGTTTTCAATTAATTGTTTTAAAATTTTACCTTATTTAAATTTCTTTTGAATTCTTCCCTCTAATAGGAAGTCATTCCCCATTATCCCTTTCCAATCCCACAATCATTGCTTGTTTCGCAGAGTTCTTTTACTGGGATTAAACAATTCTTGTTCTCCAGTTTGACCTTTAACTACATTTATCTCCATTTCTTAGGGGAGCTGTTTGATACCAGGCAAAATGTATTGAGCTACTATTACCTCCTTAGCCTTCCCCATTGCCAGTCTCCTTCCTTACACTGGTTCACTCCCATGTCTCTGGGTGTATGAAATTTTTCTGTTTATTTTGAATTTCCTGTTTCATTTCATTTCATTGACAGATAAACTTCTTAGAAAGGTGGTCAAATATCTATTTTTGCTTTTCTTATATTCCCTTTCCCAAACTCCCATGGCTAAAATTCCCCCAAATTGAAATTTTAAATGCAAACAAATATGTTCTAATTTTTGATTCAATGATATTTTTTTCTGGTTCTCTACGATTTCTCTCCATTTTGATTGTTTATTTTACAGTTTACTTTCCTCCACCCATAACCATTTAAGATTCTTCTTCCTCCTGCTGTGCCTAAAAAGAATGTATTACTGAGTGTAAACCATGCATAAGAATTTTGAATGTTTTATTAAAGCATCATAACCCAGCTTTATTGACTGATACAGTAGTTATGAATAGTTCATTGTAACAAAGACTATAGGAGTTGACATCTATTTTAGAGAACACAAGGGAGTGACCCTAATAACTTACTGAAATAAAAATAATTAATTTTTAAACAAAACTTATTTGGTTAAAAATGGTCACTGACATGTACATGATGTAATTTTTTTTAATTAATTTTTTTTTTACATTTTTATTGGAGTATAATTGCTTTACAATGGTGTGTTAGTTACTGCTTTATAACAAAGTGAATCAGTTATATATATACATATGTTCCAATGTCTCTTCCCTCTTGCATCTCCCTCCCTCCCACCTTCCCTATCCCACCCCTCTTGGTGATCACAAAGCACGAAGCTGATCTCCCTGTGCTATGCGGCTGCTTCCCACTAGCTATCTATTTTATGTTTGGTAGTGTGTATATGTCCATACCACTCTCTCACTTTGTCACAGCTTCCCCTTCCCCTTTCCCATATCCTCAAGTCCATTCTCTAGTAGGTCTGTGTCTTTATTCCTGTCTTACCCCTAGGTTCTTCATGACAATTTTTTTTTCTTAAATTCCATATATATGTGTTAGCATAAGGTATTTGTCTTTCTCTTTCTGACTTACTTCACTCTGTATGACAGACTCTAGGTCCATCCACCTCATTAAAAATAGCTCAATTTCATTTCTTTTTATGGCTGAGTAATATTCCATTGAATATATGTGCCACATCTTCTTTATACATTCATCTGATGATGGACACTTAGGTTGTTTCCATCTCCTGGTTATTGTAAATAGAGCTGCAATGAACATTTTGGTACATGACTCTTTTTGAATTATGGTTTTCTCAGGGTATATGCCCAGTAGTGGGATTGCTGGGTCATATGGTGTTTCTGTACAAATTGTGAAATTTTTTGTTCTAGTTCTGTGAAAAATGCCATTGGTAGTTTGATAGGGATTACACTGAATCTGTAGATTGCTTTGAGTAGTATAATCATTTTGACAATGTTGATTCTTCCAATCCAAGAACACGGTATATCTCTCCATCTGTTTGTCACATTTTAATTTCTTTCACCAGTGTCTTATATCTTTCTGCATACAGGATTTTTGTCTCCTTAGGTAGGTTTATTCCTAGGTATTTTACTATTTTTCTTGCAATAGTAAATGGGGTTGTTTCCTTCATTTCACTTTCAGATTTTTCATTAGTGTATAGGAATACAAGAGATTACTGTACATTAATTTTGAATCCTATTACTTTACCAAAATCATTGATTAGCTCTAGTAGTTTTCTGGTAGCACCTGTAGGATTCTCTATGTATATTATCATGTCATGTGCAAACAGTGACAGCTTTACTTCTTTTCTGATTTCTATTCCTTTTGTATCCTTTTCATCTCTGATTGCTGTGGCTAAACTTCCAAAACTACGTTGAATAATAGTGGTGAGAGGGAGCAACCTTGTCTGGTGCCTGACCTTATTGGAAATGGTTTCCATTATTTACCATTGAAAATGATGTCGACTATGGGTTTGTCATGTATGACCTTTATTATGTTGAGTTATATTCCCTCTATGCCTACATTCTTGAGTGTTTTTTATCATAAATGGGTGTTGAATTTTTTCAAAAGCTTTTTCTGCATCTATTTAGATTATTATATTTTTTTTAATCCTTTCACTTGTTAATATGGTGTATCACATTGATTGATTTACAGGTATTGAAGAATCCTTGCATTCCTGGGAAAACTCCACTTGTTCATGGTGTATGGTCCTTTTAATGTGCTGTTGGATTCTGTTTGCTAGTACTCTGTTGAGGATTTTTGCATCTATGTTCATTAGTGATATTAGTCTGTTATTAATATTATTTTTTAAGACATCTTTGTTGGTTTTCATATCAGGGTGATTGTGTCCTCATAGAATGAGTTTGTGAGTGTTCCTCCCTCTGTTACATTTTGGAAGAGTTTGAGAAAGATAAGTGTTAGCTCTTCTCTAAATATTTGTTAGAAATCACCTGTGAAGCAATCTGGTCCTGGGTTTTTCTTTGCTGGAAAATTTTAATCACAGTTCCAATTTCAGTGTTTGTGATTCGACTGTTTATATTTTCTATTTCTTCCTGGTTCCATCTTGGAAGGTTGTGCTTTTCTAAGAATTTGTTCATTTCTTCCAGGTTGTCCATTTTATTGGCATATAGTTGATTATAGTAATATCTCATGATTCTTTGTATTTCTGCAGTGCCAGTTGTTACTTTTCATTTCTAATTCCATTGACCTGAGTCTTTTCCCTTTATTTCTTCAAGAGTCTGGTTAATGGTTTATCAATTTTTTTTTTTGGTCTTCTCAAAGAACCAGCTTTTAGTTCTATTGATCTTTGCTACTGTGTCATTCATTTCATTTTTATTTATTTATGGTCAGATTTTTATGATTTCTTTCCTTCTGCTAACTTTGAGGTGTTTGTGTTTTTCTTTCTCTAATTGCTTTAGGTGTAAGGATAGATTCTTTATTTGATATTTTTCTTGTTTCTTCAGGTAGAATTGTATTGCTATAACTTCCCTCTTAGAACTGCTTTGGTTGCATCCCATACATTTTGTTTCTTTGCGTTTTCACTGTCATTTTTTTCTAGGTAGTATTTGATTTCCTCTTTGGTTTCTTCAGTGATCTCTTGGTTATCTTGTAGTGTGTTATTTAGCCTGCATGTGTTTGTATTTTTTACAGTGTTTTTTTCCTGTAATTGATATCTAGTCACATAGCATTGTAGTCAGAAAAGATACTTGATATGGTATCAATTTTCTTAAATTTACCAGGGCTTAATTTGTGACACAAGATATGTTCTATCCTAGAGAATGTTCCATGAGCACGTGAGAAAAAGTTTATTCTGTTGTTTCTGGATGGAATGTCCTATAAATATCAATTAAGTCTATCTTGTTTAATGTGTCATTTAAAGCTTGTGTTTCCTTATTTATTTTCATTTAGGATGATCTGTCCATTGGCAAAAGTGAGGTGCTAATGTCCCCTACTAATTTGGTGTTACTGTTGATTTCCCCTTTTATGGCTGTTAGTATTTGCTTTATGTATTGAGGTGCTCCTATGTTGGGTACATAAATGTTTACAATTGCTATATCTTCTTCTTTGATTGATCCCTTGATCATTTTCTAGTGTCCTTCTTTGTCTCTTGTAATAGTCTTTATTTTAAAGTCTATTTTGCTGATATGAGAATTGTTACTCCAGCTTTCTTTTGATTTCCTTTTGCATGCAGTGTCTTTTTCCATCCCCTCACATTCAGTCTGTATGTGTCTCTATGTCTGAAGTGGGTCTGTTATAGACAGCATATATACAGGTTTTCTTTTTGTATCCATTCAACCAGTCTTTATCTTTTGGTTGGAGTATTTTATCCATTTACATTTAAGGTAGTTATCGATATGTATATTCCTATTTTCATTTTCTTAATTGTTTTGGGTTTGCTTTTGTAGGTCTTTTCCTTCTCTTTTGTTTCCTGCCTAGAGAAGTTCCTGTAGCATTTGTTGTAAAGCTGGTTTGGTGGTGCTGAATTTGCTTAGCTTTTGCTTGTCTGTGAAGGTTTTAATTTCTCTGTCTAATCTGAATGTGATCCTTGCTGGGTAGAGTAATCATGATTGTAGTTTCTTCCCTTTCATCAATTTAATATGTCCTACCACTCCCTTCTGGCTTGCAGAATTTCTGCCGAAAGATCAGCTGTTAACCTTATGGGGATTCCCTTGTATGTTATTTGTTGCTTTTCCCTTGCTGCTTTTAACATTTTTTCTTTGTATTTAATTTTTGATAGTTTGATTAATATGTGTCTTAGTGTGTTTCTCTTTGGATTTATCATATATGGAACTCTCTGCTGTTCCTGGACTTGGACTATTTCCTTTCGCATGTTTAGGAACTTTTCAACTATAATCTCTTCAAATATTTTCTCAGTCCCTTTTTTTTCTCTTCTTCTTCTGGGACCCCTATAATTCGAATGTTTGTGCCTTTAATGTTGTCCCAGATGTCTTGGAGACTGTCCTGAATTCTTTTCATTCTTTTTTTCTCTGTTCTGCTCTGCAGTAGTTATTTCCACTATTTTATTTTCCAGGTCACTTATCCATTCTTCTGTCTCAGTTATTCTGCTATAGATTCCTTCTAGAAAAATTTTAATTTCATTTATTGTGTTGTTCATCATTTTTTTTGTATTTTATTCTTTTAGGTCCTCGGTAAAAGTTTCTTGTATTTTCTCCATTCTATTTCCAAGATTTTGGATCATCTTTACTCTCATTACTCTCAATTCTTTTACAGCTAGACTGCCTATTTCCTCTTCATTTGTTTTGTCTGGTGGGTTTTTACTTTGCCCCTTCATCTGCTGCATATTTCTCTGACTTGTCATCTTGCTTAACTTACTGTGTTTGGGGTCTCCTTTTCAGAGGCTGTCAATTTGTAGTTCCCATTGTTTTTGTGTCTGCCCCCAGTTGCTGAGTTTAGTTCAGTGGTTTGTGCAGGCTTCCTGGTGGAGGGGACTGGTGCCTGTGCTCTGATGGCTGGGGCTGGATCTTATCTTTCTGGTGGGCAGTACTGTGTCTGCTGGTGTGTTTTGGGGTGTCTGTCAACTTAGTATGATTTTAGGCAGCTTAGTATGATTTTAGGCAGCCTCTCTTGTAATGGGTGGTGTTGTGTTCCTGTCTTGCTTGTTTCTTGGCATGGGGCATCCAGCACTGGAGCTTCCTGGATTTTGGGTGGACCTAGGTCTTAGCATTGAGACAGAGATCTCTGGGAGAGCTCTCACCAATTAATATTAAATGGGGCTGGGATGTCTCTGGTCATCCAATGTCCTGAACTCTGCTCTCCCACCTCAGAGACTCAGGTCTGACACCAGGCTAGAGCATCAAGACCCTGTCAGTCATACAACTCAGAAGAAAAGGGAGAAAAAGGAAAGAAAATATAAATAAATTTAAAAATAAATAAAATTATTAAAATAAAATTATTTTTAATTATTAAAATTAAAAAGTAATAATAATAAAAGAGAGTAACAAAACCAATAACAAATCCACCAATGATAAAAAGTGCTAAAAACTATACTAAGCTAAACATAAAAATCAGAAACAAGTCAGTCACAGATAGCAAACCCCAAGTCTACAGTTGCTCTCAATGTACACTGCCTCAATTTTGGGATGATGCTTTGTTTATTCAGTTATTTCACCGATGCATGGTACATCAAGTTGATTGTGCGGAGTTAATCCACTGCTCCTGAGGCTGCACGGAGAAATTTCCCTTTCTCTTCTTTGTTCACACAGCTACTGGTGTTCTGCTTTGGTTTTGGCCCCGCCTCTGTGTGTAGGTTGCCATCAGACAACTGTCCCCTGCACAGACAGGAGGGGATTAAAGGAGCAGCTGATTAGGGGGCACCTGCTCACTCATGCTGTGGGGAAGGAGGGTTACAGTTGTTATAAGTGGAATGCAGGGCAAGCCTGTGGCAGCTGAGGCCAGCATGACATTGCAACAACCTGAGGCACACCAAGTGTTTTCCCAGGGAAGTTGTCCCTGGATCATGGGACCCTGGCAGTGGTGTGCTGCACAGGCTTCTGGGCCAGGGGGTGTGGATAGTGACCTGTATCTCAGGCACTAGATTCTTGTTGGCTGCAGCAGCAGCATTAGTGTTTCATGCCCATCTCTGTGGTCCAAGCTGATAGCCATGGCTCATGTCCATCTTGAGCTCATTTAAGCAATGTTCTGCTTCCTGTGGTCAGAGAAGGAATCCCCTCTCCTTGCACACCCCACAACAATGGTCTTTTGTCTCCTAGGCAGGTCCAGACTTTTTTCTGGACTCCCTCCCACCTAACTGTGGTGTACTAACCCCCTTCAGGCTCTGTTCACGCAACCACCCCAGTCCTCTCCTAGGGATCTGACCTCCAAAGCCTGAGCCTCAGCTCCCAGACCCCACCTACCCTGGAAAGTGAGCAGACAAACCTCTCAGGCTGGTGAATGCTGGTCAGCACCAATCCTCTGTGTGGGAATCTCTCTGCTTTGCTTTCTGCACCCCTGTTGCTGTGCTCTCCTCCATGGCTCTGAAGTTCCCCCACACATACACCCAGCCCCTTTCTCTGCCAGTGAAGGGGCTTCCTAATGTGTGGAAACTTTTCCTCCTTCACAGCTCCCTCCCAGAGTTGCAGGTCCCATCCCTATTCTTTTGTCTCTGTTTTTTCTTTTGCCCTACCCAGGTAGTGGGGATTTTCTTGCCTTTTGGGATGTCTGAGGTCTTCTGCCAGTGTTCAGTAGGTGTTCTGTAGGAGTTGTTCCACATGTGGATGCATTTTTGATGTATTTGTGGGTAGAAATGATTTCCATGTCTTACTCCTCAGGTATCTTGAATGTGCCCTCCAAAACCTTCTGATTAGACTACTCTGTGCCCCATGGATTATAAGGCTTGCAATCTGAGTAATGGAGATAGGAAATTTTCCCCTTCTATGTTAACATTTGACACTATTTCTTTTATCCTTTCAAGAGACTCTTTCCTCGGTTTCAGATAGCTTTCTCATATACATGTGGTGACCATTACTCTGATGATTATTGAAGGAGAATGTTCTGCAGATCTCTGGAGTTATTCCTCTGCAGACCTCCAGAATTAGCTCTCTATGCTGCTGTTTATTTCCTCTTGCACTGTTCATCCAAGTCTATCCTCCTGGGTCTACCTGGTTTTGCAATTCCATTTTCATTTTTATTGGATTACATTTTCTTGTCCTGTATTTTCAAAGCAGTGAACTTGGACAATCTCAGGGCTCTCCTTGTTTTTCTCCTGTATCTCAGGAAATACTGTCCTTTTGTTTCTTGATATCTATTGTTTTGAAGACAGTTGTTTCATATAAATTTTCTCATTTTGTCTATGCTTCCTGCAGTAGTCCATTACAACATCTTGCCTAAAATCCTCCTTTATCTTTTAAAAAAAATATTTACTTTTTTTATTTATTTATTTTTTGGTTGCATTGGGTCTTTGTTGCTGTGCACAGGCTTTCTCTAGTTGCAGTGAGCAGGGGCTACTCTTCGTTGTGGTGCGTGGCCTTCTCATTTTGTTGGCTTCTCTTGTTGCAGAGCATGGGCTCTAGGTGCTCAGGCTTTAGGAGTTGTGGTTCCCAGGCTCTGGAGCACAGGCTCATTAGTTGTGGCTCACAGGATTAGTTGCTCCACGGCATGTGAGATCTTCCCAGACCAAGGCTTGGACCTTTGTCCTCTGCATTGTCAGGCGGATTCTTAACCACTGCACCACCAGGGAAACCCCCTCCTTTATGTTTTGAAGATGAAAAAATTTCTACCATTCTCACTGGGATAGGATGTTTTTTCTGGCTTAGTATTTGATTGGCTTTGAAGAGAGGTAGTTATAGAGGTTTCCACTTCTTCAATAACGCTTATACAGACCATGTAGCCAATTTTAGAGTTCTGCCAATGCTTTTATATATTCATTTCAAATAAACCTTTGGGGACATGGAAAATAATTACTAACTTGATCTGTGGGAATAGCAGACACACTGAAACCCCAAGACGTGTCAAAACCTTGTTTATTTTCCAGTCTCCTGTATGTTTCTACTAGTGTCATGACTCTTTTGGTCTCTAGATAGAAATATCAGGTTGATTTCTCTGTCCAGAAATCTTCATAATGTTATGTATTCCTCTTTTCCTGCATGTAGCTACCTGAGTAAATGGTCATAGATGTATTTGGGAAATGACTCTGAGAATCATTACATTATACATTACCTAAGACATTGTAATGTCTTTCCTTCAGGAAACCCAATGTTTCTTACAGTCAAAAAGTTCTGGATATGGAAAACTGGCCTTAACCTGGAAATTAATCCAGGATTTATGACTTATTTGGGAATGACTGCCCACAACCTCTTCATGAGCCACCTTTGGGTTATTTTGATTCTGTTTTCTTTATACCTACAGCAGGGTTTCTCAACCTCTGAATTATGGACATTTTGTGTTGTCTAGCATTTAACAGGGAGTAGTGGACCTCTTATATGGGCTCTAAGTCTTCAGAAGTATTTGAGTATTTAATATTTTGGAGTGAATTTACCCAGATAACCCAATCACATACATCTGAATCCCACTCCTTACCAATTAGGAACCTGATCTTAGTAAGGAACATATTCAAAGTTTGAGAATTGAATCTCCTCTAAACTTTACTCCTATATACTTACATCCTAAGCTTGTTCCCAAACTATTTTTTTTCTGTTTCTCAGTTGTTGAAAAAGAGAATTTCAGTATATATGTTACCAAGGAAGCCTTCTAGCTTTCATTCTTAGCTTTCAGTTGGTGAATAATCAGACTCTGCCGTGTATTTTCTTTACCTAATACATCAAAGCCCCTAGTAAGAACTATTCAGTTCCACTATCCTGATGATTAATATTTACACATAATTTCTTAAACACCTGAGATATGCCCCTACTAGTGCATATGGCCCTTTTTGGTTTACCAGGGCTAAGGTCTCAACAATTGTGTTGCTAGTACAGGCAAGGCACTAACAATGTTCCACATTCTACCAATGATGGAATTCTCATTACCTTTGGCTGGTGGCTGATCCTGCTCCAAATATTCACCTTAAAGTCGTCTTCCTCAGGCATTATTGGCACCTTCTTAGGTCAGGTTTCCCAAGAAAGATTCTGAAGCTTAGATTTGTGGGCAAAATGTAACTGAGGAGTACCTCTGGGATCAACAACAGGAGAGTGAAAGGAGTAGGACAAGGCAGAGGGAGATGTAGTCACCACAAAGCTTTCATCTGGTTCCATGAAGAATCCTGGAGTTGGAGTAATCTTAGAGTTTTTGCTTAAAGCCAAGAAGCCAAGCCCTTATACCCCTGCATTGACCCATCATTGGACGTAGGCTGCTTCTCATCAAGGAGGCATAACCTTGGGCAAGTCAGTGATCTTCTGAGGAATGCAATTTCCAGAGAGAGTCTCAGATGAAATTTCATAATGCCAACTTCTCAGAAACTGGGAGAATGAGTGTCTCAGTTCTGAAGTGGGAAGTGGCATCTCTGTAGTACCTCCACAGCATCCAGTATGCCCCTTAAAACAAAAAATGGTTCACAGGCTTTAGTGAGCTAGATGGAAGAGATATTTTTGGCAGGGGATGGATCATTTCTTGGCATCTAGAAATATGCTTTTTTTTAAGTGTCTCAGCCTCAACCCTGCTTAAAGACAATTTCCAGATGTGTACAACTCTGAAATAATGCTAGTGAGACAATTGGCTGCCCCCTCACCCTCCTCATTAATTTTGTTGTTTACCACATTCCAGAGAGTGCAATTAATCTGTGATGTTTCTTTCGGCAGCTGGTATGAATACTGATTTTCCTAAATAACAACTCAGAAACTTTTCTCTCTGAAGTGACCCAAAAGACAATAATTGGAACTTGAGAAACATATTCTGTATTGTTGTGTCCATGAGCATTTGCTGCATTGCATAAATAATATATGATAATGTCTTCCACATTGTCTGTAAATTATTAAGTGGAGTGTGATACTTCTTAATGTAAATAGTACTGCTAACTAGCTGCAATAAACTCTGCATACATGCATGCCCATGTGCGTTGCATACATACATGCATACACTTCCCTGATAACAGGTAATCTCTGCAGTAGAAAACAATGTAATAGTAGTAGATGAATTAAGATTTTTAAAATGAGACTTTTAATTAATATTTTTTAAATGTTCTATTTAATTATATTAAGAGAAACACTTTTTTAAAGTGAAAGTTAATTTAAATGGCACATGCCATTATTTGTAATTTTATTGACACTTCTTTTCTGTACAATGCAAATGAATGCCTATTTTCATTTTCTTTTAAGACACATATTTTCAACCAGATTTGGAAACAGGCATTAAGTTTCATGCCAATATTTAATATTAGTTCTACCTTAGTGGGTCAGGTCATGCTTAATTACAAATTTTGTTGTTGTTTCTGATTTCATACTTTCTATTCTGTTGAGCCCAAATTTTCTCTCACTCCTGTCTCTTCATTCTCCCTTTTCATAATACTTCTCCTGTTTGTCCATTTGCCTTAATGGATTGAATGACAGATGAAAATATGCAACACATTTGTATCACTGTGGTGATATTATTTATTGTGTATAACATATTTTTGTCAATACAAATATTTCGTCTACTTCTTGGGTTATGCTCACCAAGCACATACTGAGCACAAATTCTTTGAAATTCTAAAAAGTGAACAAATTAATATGCAATAGCTGCTTTTTTTTCACTTCTACAAAATTGCTAAATTTAGATTAAAAATTTATTGTACCATAATTTTGAAGCACTCTAGAATATTTTCTCACCTGAGAGATGTTTGTGTCTTCTATAGCTTCCATCAAATGAAGCAACAAGAAGTAGATCATACAGGTTCTCTGATAAAATGTCATCACCATACAGTAGTATCCCAGTTTCATATTTTTCACTTGATTCCTCCAAATTCCTGTACTCCTTCCTGGAAAATTGTACAAATTATTATTTTATACATATACCATGCCCAGGAGAGTTTCACAACTTACTCATCTGTATTTACTTAAATTTCTTTCCTCCTCCTTTCTTCCTAAAGAACAGTTAATTAGTCTAAGAGAATAAAAGATGTCAACTCTTGCAAGCTGGAGACCTAATTGTCCCTTTCTCTGTGCTTCTACAGCAATGTCTTCTGTTCTCCCATCATAGCAGTTATTAGGTTTTTTCTTTTATTATCTTTGTTCCTTTATGTGTCTGGTTTGAGCACAAGGAATGTGTCCTTTCACCATCACAGTTTTCATAGTATTTAGTGGAAACTATTAACAAATGGAGTTTTGGCTTTAAATCAGAGATGACTGGTAGATGGAAATGGGAAACCTCACTGAAATGATGCTTTTATCTTGAGAGATGCATGCCATACAAGAAGAGTCTAGACTGGTGGAGCAAATGGGAAAAGCTCTGGACCTGGAATTAGTAGAAGTTGGTTAGAGTGTTTTTTCCAATGCCCTCATAGTGCATAATGCTGGTTTTGCTGCTTAAATTCTCTGAGCTTCATTTTCTTTACCTGCTCATCATAAATAGGAATCCAAATCTTATCTTCCTGCTTCATGGACTTATGACTCAGAGCAGAAATTATAAAGTTATAGCCACAAGTAAAGTTCATGAAAAGAAACCTAGCTCAGAAGCTCAGAGCACAAGCTTCAGAGACACACCTGGGTTTATAGCCATTCTCTGTGACCTGCCTTGGGCAATAACCTTGGGCACTTTTATCAATTTTATTGAATTCTAGTTTCCTTAAAGTAGGGATAATATGCTATTCATTTTTATATTGTTTTCATATTGTTCTAAGAATTGAATGAGAACGTTCATGCAAAATACTTATGGAAGTGCTAGCACAGAGTAAGTGCTCAATAAATAATAATGGGGTTGAAGTTGTACGAGGGAAATGCTGTTTCAGGTGACATTTGGCTTCAGGTAGACAATATAGAGACACCAATTAATGAGAGCAGCCCCCTATTTATATAGTATCATGTACAAAGTATACACATTTCATTTATAATCATGTTCATGAAAAAAAAACCTTTTTGCTTTTAGTTTTAATTAACTATAGAATTTTATTAAATCAGGGGATGCATGCTAAAAATAATAGCCATAAAACGTATTACAAACAAAGTTTAAAAATAATAATTAGGTACATTTTCACAAATCTTGAAACATGATCAAACTTTCTCAACTTGTTTTAATTCAAAGAGTGAAACCACTGGCTCTCCACACTCATTCTTTTCCTCCTTATAAACACCCTGAGGTTTCATTTCTGAAGTGCTCTTCACAAATGAGGTCTCTCCACTCTCAGAGATTGATCTCAAACAAGGAAACAGGACAGTGGTATAAAATTACAGTGCTTGTTTGATAGGACCACCTGTTAGTTGCTCTTAATTGTCCTGTGATTTGCCCTAACATCAAAAACTAAATAGGATGTATTTTATTTGAATATGCTTTTGCATCAGCCTCAAAAAACCTTGTTTTCTCTTCACCCAATGAGAAGAAAATATTACATGAAGGAGACATATCAGGTTGGTGAAAGTCTTTGGAGAAAGTAAGTCACTTTATAAGTTAGAGCGAAGGATCTATAAAAACTCTTCTCAATGTATTGTTTTACTTAATAGATGAACTAGGAACCAATGTTGATACCCATGGTGCTTTATAACTGTCACCAATGTTCACAACCGACAGTGAAGAAGTAAAACTGAAAATAAAGTCATTATACCTTATGCACTAAGGAATATCTACTTATGGATTCCCATTCAGATTATGAAAAGGGGAGAGACCAGTGGATTGATACAGGGCAATTTAAGGCATAATACCAACCTAGTGGAGAAGGTAATTTGGGGATGAAATTTGTCTTTCAAAATCCTTAGTTAGATGCTATGTAGGTAATAAGCATTTCACATAAATTGCTATCATGTGCAAAAATGTGAAAAGCCCATCATCCCTTTCTTATCTGAATAATCTTAATTTAAATGGGTGTGAGTCAAGGATAATTACAGCCTGGTCAATGTGAATTATCTCCAGTTTCTAGCTAGGCTTGTATATAATTTTTAGACATGTTCATCTCCAAAAGAGAAGAAAAACAATATGAATTCGATTGTGGGATAAACGTTGTGCTTTAGGTGCTAGAATATTTTTTGTGGCCCTTGATATATTTCCATGACTATGTGGGAGTCACATTTATATTTTATTTCCCAGATGTCCTTAAATTTCAACATTCCTCAGATTTCCTAAGGAAGAATCATAGCAGTTTACCCATTACTTCCTAATTTAAGTGTCCCCTTTAGACACATTCATTAGGCAGAATGCTATATTTATCTATATTTCCATAATTATATATTTAAAAAAGTAAAGTTGAGTGTTTGCTACTGGACCATACATTTTGATATTAACTGAAGTAGCAGAAGGAAATCTGAGCTGGCATTAAAATGCATGGTGCCATTAGTAGGTTGGAATGAAAAGAAAGTGTTTAAAAGTAATGACATATTTGCTGGCTTGTTTTTTAACTGCATCTTCTGCCATTGACTTAGGTGGCATAAATACAGCATCCATAGAAGCTAAAATAATACCTTATATCTCTTATAATTCTCTCATGATTCAAGAATGGACACAAAAAGGACAGGCTATACTAGGTATTCACTGACTGTCTTGCATTGTTGATTCAATAAAATAGCAAATGGATTTTGCTAAATCACTTTCCATTCAATTTGTAAAGTGGAGGCAGTTACTTGGAATTATTTTCACTTACTTTTTTTTTTTATAGTATTGGGTTCTTATTCCCTACTGCCTACTTTGCTTCTAAAGTAATTTGTGAGTAGACTGGACCCTTTCTGTTTTCTCTTTACAATTTTTTCTACCTTTCAATTTGCACAGACAATTGCATTGGTAGATTTTAAAATATGAGTACCCAGGAGAGGGTTAACTCTGCAGGCCTGGCTTGCTCAAACCTTGTACATTCCTAATAAATGTCTATTTTCAGGCTTGGCAGTTGGCTGGTTCCTGGGAACCAAGCTCCAGAAATATTCCATTCAATAAGAGTGTTTTTGTATGCCTGAGGCCTGGGGCCACACTGCACTAGTTTTTTCCAGATAGTTTATACTAACAGTATGATTTATAGTGAACAGTCCAGAGCCTGAGTAACTGAGGTCAGTCACACAAGTGCTGCATACCTATATAACCGACCCCCACCCCTCCCCAATAAAAAATATGGACATGTAGATTAGCATGAGGTTTCCTGGTTGGCAACATTTTGTGTGTATTGTCGCACATCATTACTGTAGGGATTAAATGCATTCCATGTGATTCCACTTGGAAGTTTGCAACTGGTTTCCTCCAGAGTTAGCCTCATGCATCTTTTCCCTCTTTTGATTTTAATCTATATTCTCTTGCTCTAATAAAGAGTGAACATGAGTATAAAAACTTCTGAGTCTTTCCAGAAAATCATCTAACTTGAGTGTTGTTTGAGGGACCCCTGACACAGTGGGCTACTCCCCAGTTAAGCTGTAGCAATAAGAATACAATATGGGCATCACAGACTGTCAGTTTCTGTTTTCTAGTCTTCTTTTATGCCACCTATTCCCTTTCTTGCCCTCTTATCTTCAATCAAATAAACCTCTTCCCAGCCCCTTATGTTTTCATTATTCTGTTCTGTTCTAGAGAGAGAGAGAAATCAATTAAGACTACAGAAAAGAATTTTGAGAGGAAAAAGACTGTAATCAATGGAATACCTACCTTGGTCATTGTTAATAATCTCCACTTTTGTCTCTCAGTTCATCCTTGCCATCCTCTCTACTGGCTCTCTCTTTCCACCAACTCAAATTGAAAATTTTTTGCCTGGCTCTCAAGATCACAAAAATCTGGTTTTCTATCACTCAACCTGTCTTTTTCAAAACTACTTCCCAATTATGAATTTTTCCCTCTAGTAAGCTTGGTTTGCCCACTTTTCCGTTCCCAGACTACATTAATTCTTTAGGTCAGTTAAACAGTCAACTAGTCTGTTAATGAAAATCCAGTTATTAAGTAACAGCTATGTGCCATAAACATTGCTAGACATTGTAGATACATAAATGAAAAGACAGATATATTTTCTGCTTTCATGGAATTTGCAGACATTTACAGGAATTCTTTAACAAGAAGCACAACTTTGCTTAAACCTCTTTATAGTATATAAATATTATATACTTATATGTATATTTTTGTTACCATTCAACATCCTCCCACTTACGCCCATGGAATTACTAGCTATTGATAGATGTGATATTTGAAATTATTCTAAGAAATGCCAGAAAATTCGGACACTTTTCTGGGCAGTGTAATTTAGAGTGAGCTCTCATATATTTGCCAAAGTGGGAAATAAAGTAAAGGTCTTATAAAGAGGCACAGATATATTTTAAGACATCTTCTTCACTGTGGGATATCTCCTCTCAATTTTCTCCCACATCACATTTAGCAACAGGCTGGAAAATGCTCCTACCCAATGACCCTCTTAGAAATCGTTCATAGTATGAACCCCAATGTCTTGCTCCATGTATATTAATTAAAGCAATTAAAAATTTCTTTAATGATTTATTACCACATATTTTGAAACAAAGTGCCATTTTTATTGTTTTACTGCTTGTGTTTTATTGTTTTGTGCTTATATTTAATAACATCTACTTTTGATATGAGATCAAAATTATTAAATATGTATGATTCTGCAATTCAAATTCTGCTACACACACCACACACACACACACACACACACACACACAGATATAAGCTGGTTAAACAATTCTTCCTTGTCCATTTATAAGAGAGCCAATACAACTGTTACATCACATGCCTCACTTGCTCTCCAAATTTGTTATATTTTGGGTATTCCAGGAATTAGAAAGTTGGCTGCTCTTTGATATTTGGCAAGCTCTCTGTGTAGTTTAAGTTTTTGTATAACACAAAGATCAGGATAAAGTAAGATAAATTTAAAATTCAGATTAGGACCCACGATCCTAATATGTGAATACTAAAGAGAACCTCAAACATTGTTTAAATACAATAGCCAAAACAACAGTAAAATGACAACAGTAAAGAGAAGAGGCTCATTACAATTTATACATCTATTTTAGAAGTTCACTTTGCAGTATGAATAGGGTGCTCGTATCAGATGAATAAATTTTATACATTCTACAGATGAGGAAACTGGCCCCCTACTCAGTGGCAGTGACCCTTATGCCCAGGTCAGATTTAAAGGAATTAGATCAAAGCCCGTTAACTCCAACATCAATGCTTTTTGCATTGCAAATTACTGCTTTTGGGGGGCTCCTTTCTTTTTCATGGACACAATTCCATCTTTTTATTTCCTACACTACTTTATCTGTATTGATGTACATAACTCTTTAACTCTGCTGTAGGAGTATTGACTAAAGAAACAGTTATCAATTTCTTACAGATTTTCTCAATGCATTGGACAATTGTATCGGTAAATATTTATGGGTTGACTATTTAATTTCTTATTTGTATTATTTCTTCAGAAATAATTTGAGATGGCTTAAAGAAACACAGACAACAACATGAGACAGGAATAAACAAGTAATTCATGAATTACTAATAGATAAAAGAAAATCTGCTTGTAAGTTTCCTAGCTATTAAAGTAAGATGTAATAAATTGATTCTCTTTAAACAGGTATAATGTTCATTCATGTGCTTACAGTACAGTTGTTAAGGATTTGGGTTTGGAGTCAGAGAATTTGTATTCAAAGTAGAATATCAATCACTCCTTAGTTCAGAAAATTTAGGAAGTCACTAAACATATGTAACCTTCAGTGAGGTACCCAAAACAGAGAAAAATAATAATATATTGTGAGACTAAAATGAGATGATGGATGTAAACAACTCAGCTTATTACCTAAAACATAGTAAGAACTAAATAAAGATGAAGTACTTAAAAAAAATCAATAGAATCAAACTTAATAAGAGTGTTTACTATGCAAAAGCCCTTTAAATGCATTCTCTCTTCAATCCTCCAAAACCATACTATAAAAGGATTTGCTATTAGGGATTCAAAATCACTTATGAAAGGCCTGTGGAGTAATACTTGCCAGGGCTGGTTACTGAACACAGGCTTCAAAGAATATTCTTAACTCTTTTGCTCAATCTATCATTCATACATGGGCAATGAAATAATATATCCAGGGCTTCCCTGGTGGCGCAGTGGTTGAGAGTCCGCCTGGCGATGCAGGAGACACAGGTTTGTGCCCCGGACCGGGAAGATCCCACATGCCGTGGAGCGGCTGGGCCTGTGAGCCATGGCCACTGAGCCTGCGCGCCCAGAGCCTGTGCTCCGCAACGGGAAAGGCCACAACAGTGAGAGGCCCATATACCGCAAAAAAAAAAAAAAAAAAATCCATAAATTGCTAGTTTGTATTAATGCCCATTTTAAGACACATAATTTTTTTATTTACCATGCTATACTTATATTAGTGATAATTTCTGGCTAAATTAACTGCCACAAAACTAATGTTAACAGTAGTTTGGTAACAGTCTACTACATGTTTTATGAAGGTTTCTAATGAAGAGCTGGAGTGGAAGGAAACCTACCTGCAAATGGTGGAAGTTGGTGAGAGATTCTGCTGAATTCTCTAAGGCAGAACTCTTGTCATCAGAACAGGGCCTGAGATTTGTTGCTTTGACGTGATGAAGCCAAGAGTGCCCATGGTGGGCCAAGGTCAGGTTTTAGGATCAGCTGGACAATTACTATTGATTGACTGGAACCTCTGCTATTGTATTTCTCAGAGACAGAAACTGGCCTTTTCAGATCACCAAGTCTCAGTTTTGAACATGCTAAATACACTATCACTTTACAAACTCATTTCAGAAAAAAAAAAAAAGATTGAAAAATAAAAGATGTAATCTGGTACTATCTGCCCTTGTGATGAGTAAATATAATGAGACCCAACAGAAAATTATTTTAAGAAAATTTTTGGATTCTTTGTATTACATAAAATCAAGAAAACAAGTTATACTATATATATATATATATATATATATATATATATATATATATATATATTCTATTTACTGGTGGTATCCAAAATCTTACATTAAACTTTGTGCATCTGGATATAAATTAGACAAGATTCAAAACTCAAGGGGCTGGTAGTCTTGTAAGTGATAAATAAACAATAACAACACCAGTATAATAAGTCCAATGATAAGGCACTCATAATATATTCTGTATAAGAAGTGGTAGAGATATATCTTGTAATCATGTAAATACAGCAAAAAATGAGGATTAAATTTTGGTGAAAATGATAGAGGTAGTAGAGGTATTATGACAAAGAAGGACATTCAGTCCAAAGGAGAGGTTTAAGGAATGAAAGTACTTCAAAAAATGGTAAGGAGTTCTGCCTGGCTGAGAGAGAAATATTCAAACTCTTGGCAGTGTCACTGCAAACATTTATATTGTTGTTCCGATGTATTTTATGTTTTCAATGATCCTATTCAAAGTGGGTCCAATTCCTGATGAGCTCAAACTCCCTATTTTCTTTCTCATTCTAATTAGGGTATCTCAATGCAAGTGTGTAATGTAAATCCTACCCTGCTTCAATTTAATATAACTAATGTACTCACCAGCAAAAGATGCTTGAACTATTACTGGTAATAAATTGTTTAAGCTTCTCCCACAACCATTTAGCACATCCAGTTACTAAGGCCATGGATGATGCTACCATGAAGAAAGCACAGGAATCAAGGACAGAGGTAGGCATGGGAAGTGGCATATGTGTTTTTTTCTGAACTTAAAGCCTGCACACTCTCTAAATGGCTTTTGTCTTAAATGTAGGGTCTAATGTTCACTTTGCAAGTTGTCTTGTACATCTATGAATTGTTTTCCTCTGCCATGCTCACTAATATAATGCTTTACATGAATATTTGCGGAAACATGCAATTCTCAGGTGCACTGATATCCCCCTATGCTGGGTCTTACAAAGGAAAAGCATATAACTACTCCTATTCTGTTGTAAGTTTTAAAATGATACACAGTAAGTGACTAGACCTGACGAACTCCCCTACAGAGATCCACTCCTCAGAGTACTCATTAGCTTTGCAGACTTCTGCACTGTTTTAGCTCCTTTGCTTTCTAAATAGCACTTCCCTTAGGGTTCAACTAATATGTTTTTTCACTCTTAAATTGCTTTAACAACAAGACTTGTAGATGATAACTACTGAGAGTCCAGCCCATCCTAGCAAGTAGAGGCTGACAATGTTAACTTACCTGTTTTCTCAGACTGGGGCATGATGTGTACTGTTGTAACTAAGGCACTGCAAATTTCCTCCCTGGACTTATCCTTTAGAGAAAATGTTTTTTCTATCCATCTCACTCATTCACTTATTGTTTATCTTATTATCCTGATTTCTCTCAACAATAGGTATCTGCTATATGCTACTTTTATAATGTTAGTCATATTAATAATATAATGCTTTAAATGGTCCATTTTCCTTTATTTTGATCTCATATTTATTGGAGTTTATGCCAATACTTCTAGGTATGTAACGATTGTATATTACAGAGAATATACACATGTTAAATCTAATATTAAAGGTGATGCTGATGACAATAGAGCATAGCTTTATGACAAACCTGATGAAGGATGAAATGTGAGTTACAAACCTTCTGTTCTTTACAATAAATAAGAAATATTTTTAAAATCCTTCACATTTTAGCGGAATGGAAAGCACCAAATATACAAATCTTGATCCTGGTCTTTCAATGGTTAAGTTAACAAGTTGTATTTTCTGGAGATTCAAAAATAAATAAAATACAAAAAAAACCCAGAAACAAAAGTACTCAAATAAGAGGAGGTAATGAGTTGAAAATCAATGTCTTCATCTACTAAAAGCCCCAAGAGTGGCCTATGTATGTATTTGGCCACCTTAGAGATCATTTTGGGAAGACAAGGTGTTGGATTTGAGGAGGACATTTAAGGTGAGTTACTAGTATTCCTTAACTGGTCATATGAAAACTGTACCATCACAAAGTACCTTCAGAATACTTAGAAGATCCTTCAGTAGTTGAGTGACTATAACATAGAAGCCAAAAACTACAACAAAAAAATGATAACATGATTGACCAGAAACATAATGTTGGATCAGAATGTTTCATAGGAAGCCTGGTCTAGAAAATCTTAGGAAAAACAATCACTTAAATATCGTGAGGATATTACTGTAATCTATACCATTTTATAATTACATATGTTTATATATACACACATATGCATATACATATAACAACTTTCAATGCCAGATCTTACAATTGCATAATGTTTTAGCTTATGTATGCATTATCACACAGAATTATAACAGTTGAACTTCACAAGTTCTGCAGGACAGAACAAATTATTATTATTTCAATTTTACAGATGAAGAAATTGAGACGTGGAAGATAAAAATTAGTTGCTAACAGTGAAGACAGTTCCATGGAATGAGTTGTAGCCATTCAAATCCTTTTATATGTAAGTATCTTTACAACTATAGCTCAGTCACTTACTTCTACCCATATTGCTAATTGCTCTTCAAATGTCATTGTATATAAAGGACACATGGTATGTGTATGAGTGTGTTGGGGGCGGCACTTCCTCAGAGAGACCATGATTTAAACACCTTTTGAAACACTACATAAGTCAATATAGCCATCTATTCTAGTATTCTTTTTAACATTTTATTTTTAACACCTTATTGGATTATAATTGCTTTACATTGTTGTGTTAGTTTCTGCTGTATAACAAAGTTAACCAGCTATATGTATACATATATCCCCATATCCCCTCCCTTTTGCATCTCCTTCTTACCGTCCCTATCCCACCCCTCTAGTTGTCACAGAGCACCCAGCTGATCTCCCTGTGCTATGTGGCTGCTTCCCACTAGCTACCTATTTTACATGTGGTAGTGTATATATGTCAATGCCACTCTCTCAGTTCTTCCCAACTTGCCCTTTCACCTTCCCCATGTCCTCAAGTTCAATATCTACGTCTACATTTTTATTCCTGTCCGGGCACTAGGTTCTTCAGAACCTTTTTTTTTTTTTTAAGATTCGATATATACGTGTTAGCATACAGTATTTGTTTTTCTCTATCTAACTTACTTCACTCTGTATGACAGACTCTATGTCCATCCACTTCACTACCGATAACTCAATTTTGTTACTTTTCAAGGCTCAGTAATATTCCAATGTATATATGTGCCAAATCTTCTTTATCCATTCATCTGTTGATGGACACTTAGGTTGCTTCCATGTCCCAGCTATTGTAAATAGTGCTGCAGTGAACATTGTGGTACATGATTCTTTTTGAATTATGGTTTTCTCAGGGTATAGCCCAGTAGTGGGATTGCTGGGTGGTATGGTAGTTCTATTTTTAGTTTTTAAGGAACCTCCATACTGTTCTACATAGTGACTGTATCAATTTACATTCTCACCAACAGTGCAAGAGGGTTCCCTTTTCTCCACACCCTCTCCAGGATTTATTGTTTGTAGATTTTTTGATGATGGCCATTCTGACTGGTGTGACATGATACCACATTGTAATTTTTTCTTTTCTTTTCTTTTCTTTTTTAAAGCTGTGATTTTCTTTTTTTTTTTTTTGAAGAATGTTGGGGGTAAGAGTTAATTAATTAATTAATTAATTTTTGCTGTGTTGGGTCTTTGTTTCTGTGCAAGGGCTTTCTCTAGTTGTGGCAAGCGGGGGCCACTCTTCATCACGGTGCGCGAGCCTCTCACTATCGTGGCCTCTCTTGTTTGCGGAGCACAGGCTCCAGACGCACAGGCTCAATAGTTGTGGCTCACAGGCCTAGTTGCTCCACAGCATGTGGGATCCTCCCAGACCAGGGATCAAACCCGTGTCCCCTGCATTAGCAGGCAGATTCTCAACCATTGCACCACCAGGGAAGCCCCCACACTGTAGTTTTGATTTGTATTTCTCTAAACGGTTAGTGATGTTGAGCATCATTTCATGTGTTTCTTGGCAATTTGTATGTCTTCCTTGGAGAAATGTCTATTTAAGTCCTCTGCTCATTTATAGATTGTGTTGTGGGTTTTTTTTTTGATATTGAGCTGCATGAGCTGCTTATATATTTTGGAGATTAATCCTTGTCAGTTGCTTCATTTGCAAATATTTTCTCCCATTCTGAGGGTTGTCTTTTCATCTTCTTTATGCTTTCCTTTGCTGTGCAAAAGCTTTTAAGTTTCATTAGGTCCCATTTTTTTCTTTTTGTTTTTATTTCCATTTCTCTAGGAGGTGGGTAAAAAGGAACTTGCTGTGATTTATGTCAAAGAGTGTTCTTCCTATGCATTCCTCTAAGAGCTTTATAGTATCGGGTCTTACATTTAGGTCTTTAATCCATTTTGAGTTTGTTTTTGTGTATGGTGTTAGAAAGTTTTCTATTTTCATTCTTTTCCATGATCTGCCCAGTTTTCCCAGCACCATTTATTGAAGAGGTTGTCTTTTCTCCATTGTACATTCTTGCCTCCTTTATCAAAGGTAAGGTGACCATATGTGCATGGGTTTATCTCTGGGCTTTCTATCCTGTTCCATTGACGTATATTTCTGGGTTTTTTGCCAATACCTTACTGTCTTGATTACTGTAGCTTTGTAGTACAGTCTTAAGTCTGAGACCCTGATTCTTCCAGCTCTATTTTTCTTTCTCAAGATGCTGTGGCTATTTGGGGTTTTTGTGTTTCCATACAAATTGTGAGATTTTTTGTCCTAGTTCTGTGAAAAATGCCAGTAGTAGTTTGATAGGGATGGCATTGAATCAGTAGATTGCTTTGAGTAGTATAGTCATTTTCACAATGTTGATTCTTCCAATCCAAGAACATGGTATATCTGTCCATCTATTTGTATCATCTTTAATTTCTTTCATCAGTGTCTCATAGATTTCTGCATGCAGGTCTTTTTTCTCCTTAGGTAGGTTTATTCCTAGGTATTTTATTCCTTTTGTTTCAGTGGTAAATGGGAGTGTTTCCTTAATTTCTCTTTGAAATTTTTCATCATTAGCGTATAGAAATGCAAGAGATTTCTGTGCATTAACTTTGTATCCTGCTACTTTACCAAATTCATTGATTAGTCTAGTAGTTTTCTGGTAGCATCTTTAGGATTCTCTATGTATAGTATCATGCCATCTGCAAACAGTGACAGTTACTTCTTCTTTTCTGATTTGGATTCTTTTTATTTCTTTTTTGTCTCTGATTGTTGTGGCTAAAACTTCCAAAGCAATGTTTAATAATAGTGGCGAGAGTGGGAATCCTTGTCTTGTTCTTGATCTTAGTGCAAGTGGTTTCTGTTTTTCACCATTGAGAGTGATGTTGTCTGTGGGTTTGTCATATATGGCCTTTATTATGTTGAGGTATTTTCCTTCTATGTCTACTTTCTGGAGAGTTTTTATCATAAATCGGTGTTGAATTTTCTCAAAAGCTTTTTCTGCATCTATTGAGATTATCACATGGTTTTTATCCTTCAGTTTTTTATTATGGTGCATCACATTGATTGATTTGCATTTATTGAAGAATCCTTGTGCTCCTGGGATAATGCCACTAGATTATGGTGTATGATCCTTTTAATGTGTTGTTGGATTCTGTTTGCTAATATTTTGTTGAGGATTTTTGCACCTATGTTCATCAGTGTTATTGGCCTGTAGTTCTTTTTTTGTGACATCTTTGTTTCTGTTGGCATCAGGGTGATGGTGGCCTCGTAGAATTAGTTTGGGAGTGATTCTCCCTCTGCTATATATTTGAAGAGTTTTAGAAGGATAGGTGTTAGCTCTTCTCTAAATGTTTGATAGAATGCGACTGTGGAGCCGTCACATCCTGAGCTTTTGTTTGTTGGAAGATTTCTAATCACAGTTTCACTTTCAGTGCTTGTGATTGGTCTGTTATATTTTCTATTTCTTCCTGGTTCAGTCTTGGAAGGTTGCGCTTTTCTAAGAATTTGTGCCTTTCTTCCAGGTTGTCCATGTTATTGGCATAGAGTTGCTTGTAGTAAACTCTCATGATGCTTTGTATTTCTGTAGTGTCACTTGTTACTTCTTTTTTGTTTATAGTTCTGTTGATTTGAGTCTTTTCCCCTTTTTTTTTGATGAGTCTGGCTAATGGTTTATCAATTTTTTTATCTTCTCAAAGAACCAGCTTTTAGTTTAATTGATCTTTGCTATCATTTCCTTCATTTCTTTTTCATTTACTTCTGATTTGATCTGTATGATATCTTTCCTTCTGCTAACTTTGAGGTTTTATTGTTCTTCATTCTCTAATTGCTTTAGGTCTAAGGTTAGTTTTTTTAGTTCACATATTTCTTGTTTCTTGACATAGCATTGTATTGCTCTATACTTCCCTCTTAGAACTGCTTTGACTGCATCCCATAGGTTTGGGGCAGTCATGTTTTCATTGTCATTTGTTTCTAGGTATATTTTGATTTCCTCTTTGATTTCTTTAGTGATCTCTTGGTTATTACGTAGTGTATTGTTTAGCCTCCATGTGTTTTGTATATTTTACTGTTTTTTTTCCCTGTCATTGATATTTAGTCTCATAGCCTTGTGGTTGGGGAGGTACTTGATATGATTTCAATTTTCTTAAACTTACCAGAACTTGATTTGTGATCCAAGATATGATCTATCCTGGAGAATATTCCATAAGCACTTGAGAAGAGAGGGTATTTTGTTGTTTTTGGATGGAATATCCTATAAGTATCAAGTCCATATTCTTTAGTGTGTCATTTAAAGCTTGTGTTTCCTTATTTATTTTCATTTTGGTTGATCCGTCCATTGTTCAAAGTGGGGTGTTAAAGTCCCCTACTATGAGTGTGTTACTGTCAATTTACTCTTTTCTGGCTGTTTGTATTTGTTTTATGTATTGAGGTGCTCTTATATTGGGTGCATAAATATTTACAATTGTTATATCTTCTTCTTGGTTTGATCCCTTGATCATTATACAGTGTCTTTCTTTGTCTCTTGTAATAGTCTTTATTTTAAAGTCTATTTTGTCTGATATGAGAATTGCTTCTCTGGCTTTCTTTTTATTTCCATTTGCATAGAATATCTTTTTCCATCCCTTCACTTTCAATCTGTATGTGTTCCTAGGTCTGAAGTCAGTCTCTTGTAGACAGCATATATATGGGACTTGTTTTTGTATTAATTTAGCCATTCTATGTCTTTTGGTTGTAGCATTTAATCCAATTACACTTAAGGTAATTATCGATATGTATGTTCTTAGGACCATTTTCTTAACTGTTTTGGATTTGTTTTTGTAGGTCTTTTCCTTCTCTTGTGTTTCCTGCCAGAGAAGCTACTTTAGCATTTGTTGTAAAGCTGGTTTGGTGGTGCTGAATTCTCTTATCTTTTGCTAGTCTGTAAAGTTTTTAATTTCTCCGTCTAATCTGAATGAGATCCTTGCTGGATAGAGTAATCTTGGTTGTATTTTTTTTTTCCCTTTCATCACTTTAAATATGTCCTGCCATTCCCTTCTTGCTTGCAGTGTTTCTGCTGAAAGATCAGCTGTTAACCTTATGGGGATTCCCCTGTATGTTATTTGTTGCTTTTCCCTTGTTGCTTTTAATAGTTTTTCTTTTTATTTAATTTTTGATATTTTGATTAATATGTGTCTTGGCGTGTTTCTCCTTAGATTTATCCTGTATGGGTCTCTCTGCACTTCCTGGACTTGATTGACTATTTCCTTTACCATATTAGGGAAGTTTGTTACTGTAATCTCTTCAAATATTTTCTCAGTTCCTTTATTTTTATTTTCTTCTTCTGGGACCCCTATAATTCAAATGTTGGTGTGTTTAATGTTGTCCCAGTGGTCTCGGAGACTGTCCTTAATTCTTTTCATTCATTTTTCTTTATTTTTCTCTACAGTAGTTATTTCTACTCTTTTATCTTCCAGGTCTCTTATCAGTTCTTCTGCCACAGTTATTCTGCTATTGATTCCTTGTAAAGAATATTTAATATCATTTATTTTGTTGTTCCTTCTGTATTCAAGTTTTTGGATCATCTTTACTATGATTGCCATGAATTCTTTTTCTGGTAGACTGCCTGTTTCCTCTTCTTTTGTTTGGTCTATGGAGTTTTTACCTTGCTCCTTCATCTGCTGCATATTTCTCTGTCTTCTCAGTTTGCTTAACTTACTGTTTTGGGGGTCTCCTTTTTTCAGGCTGCAGGTTTGTAGTTCCCCTTGTTTTGGGGGTTTGCCCTCAGTGGGAAAGGTTGGTTCAGTGGGTTGTGTGGCTTCCTGGTGGAGGGGACTAGTGCCTGTGTTCTGGTGGATGAGGCTGGTTCTTGTCTTTCTAGTGGGCAGGGCCACCTCTGATGATTTGTTTTGGGGTGTCTGTAAACATATTATGATTTTAAGCAGCCTCTTTGCTAATGGTGGTCTTGTGTTCCTGTTTTTCTAGTTGTTTGGCATGGGGAGTCCAGCACTGTAGCTTGCTGTTCATTGAGTTGAACTGGGTCTTAGTGTTGAGATGAAGATTTCTCATTGATTTTGTGGTTTCAGGAGGTCTCTGGTGGTCCAATGTCTGAACTCGGCTCTCCCACCTCTGAGGCTCAGGCCTGACACCTGACCGGAGCACTAAGAACCTATCAGCCACATGGCTCAGAAGAAAAGTGAGATAAAAAAAGAAAGAAACTGAGAAAACCATAATTCAAAAGGAGTCATGTACCAAAATATTAATTGCTCCTCTATTTACAATAGCCAGGACATGGAAGCAACCTAAGTGTCCATCAACAGATGAATGGATAAAGAAGATGTGGCATATATATACAATGGAATATTACTCAGCCATAAAAAGAAACAAAATTGAGTTATTTTTAGTGAGGTGGATGGACCTAGAGTGTGTCTTACAGAGTGAAGTAAGTCAGAAAGATAAAAACAAATACCGTATGCTACCACATATATATGGAATCTATGAAAAAAATAATCGTCATGAAGAACCTGGGGGCAAGCGGGAATAAAGACACAGACTTACTAGAGAATGGACTTGAGGATATGGGGAGGAGGAAGGGTAAGCTGTGACAAAGTGAGAGAGTGGCATGGACATATGTACACTACCAAATGTAAAATAGATAGCTAGTGGGAAGCAGCCGCATAGCACAGGGAGATCAGCTTGGTGCTCTGTGACCACCTAGAGGGGTGGGATAGTGAGGGCGGGAGGGAGGGAGATGCAAGAGGGAAGAGATATGGGAACATATGTGTATGTACAACTGATTCACTTTTTATAAAGCAGAAACTAACACACCTTTGTAAAGCAATTTTACTCTAATAAAGATGTTTAAAAAAAGAAAGAAAAATAAAATAAAGTTAAAAATATAAAAAAATTAAAAATATTATTAAAATATAAAATGCAAATGTAATAGAAATAAAAGAAGAGAGCAACCAAACCAATAAACCTATCCACCAAGTATAACAAGCACTAAAAATTAAACTAAGATAAACATATAAATCAGCAACTAGTCAGTCACATACAGCATACCCCAGGTTTACATTAGCTCCCAAAGTCCACCATCTCAATTTTGGGATGATTTGTTGTCTATTCTGGTATTCCACAGTTGCAGGGTACATCAGGTTGATTGTGGACATCTAATCTGCTTCTCCTGAGGCTGCACGGAAAAATTCCCATTTCTCGTCTTTGTTTGCACAGCTCCTGGTTTTCAGCTTTGGATTTGGCCCTGCCTCTGCATGTAGGTTTCCCTCTGCCATCTGTTCTTTGCCCAGACAGGATGGGGTTAAAGTAGCGGGTGCGTAGGTGGCTTTGGCTCTTTCATGTTGGAGGGAGGGAATGGTATGGTATGCGGGGCAAGCCTGTGGCATCAGAATCCGGTGTGATGTTGCAACAGCCTGAGGTGCACCATGTGTTCTCCCAGAGAAGTTGTCCCTGGATCATGGGACCCTGGCAGTGGCAGGCTTCACAGGCTTCCAGGGAGGTGTGGATATTGATCTGTTCTTGCACATAGGGTTCTTGGTGGCTGCAGCAGCAGCCTTAGCATTTCACACCCATCTCTGGTGTCTGAGCTGGTATCTGCAGCTCATGCAGATCTCTGAAGCTCGTTTAGGGGGTGCTCTGAACCTCCTCTCTTCATGCACCCTGAAACAATGCTCTCTTGCCTCTTAGGCAGGTTTAGAGTTTTTCTCAGACTCCCCGCCGGCTACCTGTGGTGCACTAGCCCCCTTCAGGCTGTGTTCACACAGCCAACCCCAGTCCTCTCCCTGGGATTTGACCTCCTAAGCCAGAGCCTCAGATCCCAGCTGCCACCTGCCCCAGCGGGTGGACAGACAAGCCTCTCTGGCTGGTGAGTGCTGGTTGGCACCAGTCCTCTGTGCAGGAATCTCTCTGTTTTGCCCTCTGCACCTCTGTTGCGGTGCTCTCCTCCGTGGCTCTGAAGCTTCCTCCCCCACCCACCCCCTTTATCTGCCAGTGAAGGTGCTTCCTTGTGTGTGGAAACTTTTCCTCCTTCACAGATCCTTCCCAGAGGTGCTGGTCCCATCCCTCTTGTCTTGTCTCTGTTTTTTCTTTTTCCTTTTGCCCTACTCAGGTATGTGGGGAGTTTCTTGCCTTTTGGGAAGTCTGAGGTCTCCTGCCAGTGTTCAGTAGGTGTTCTGTAGGAATCGTTCCATGTGTAGATGTATTTTTGATGTATTTGTGGAGAGGAAGGTGAACTCCATGTCTTACTCCTCTGCCATCTTGAAGGTCCTCCTCTCTAATACACTTTTTATAATTTTATGACTTTTGATCATTTTTATGCTCAACTATATAAGGGAAAATTTTCCATTAACTAATCTCTGAATGGCCTTATGGTCCTCATAATATAAATTTCTTTCAAATTATTAAACCCTCGGTTGGAGCTAATGGAATTACACCAATCTGCAACTGAACAACAGTTCAATCAAAAAACTTTAAACTTTTATATATTGGTATTAAAGATGCCTATGAAATGCTTATGATTTGAATTATTTAAATAACAATATTTACAATTCTCGATGTTTTTATAAATGATAAATTATGTGTGTTCAAATGTACACACACCTATATATTTATATGTATATGTTCTGGGGAAGTATCTAATACTGTGTCTGATCTATGAAACATAATTACATGTTCATTGAATATGAGTCTCTGTGTTCCTCTCAGTGACTTGTACGTCAAAAGCACCTAGTGAATATTTTTTTCTTGGTTAACTGACAACAAACTTTCTAAGACAGCCAGGAGAAGAAAAATCTGTAAAACACTATGCATTTGATTCCTTGATATGTATCCATTTTATAAGCAAAGGGCAAGTAGTTCACCATTTTTTTTCTTGATGTGTAATATATTATTGAAGTACACATAAGTAAATGCATTGTACTCTTCTGTCTAAAACTCTTTTGGATAAACTTCAAGAGCCTAGACCTACTGCTATTATAAGGAAGGTCCAATTTTCCTTGCTCAGAGTTGAATGCAAAACTCCTTAATAATAGTTGTCATGTGCAAGAAAGAGGAAAAAAAATGTTCATGAGAAGATCAAATTTGTGCAAAAGAGAATAAATTAAAGTTGCAGAGGAGGCTGATGCTGAAGGGACAATAGGAGAAAACATTGAAGTAAAGATTGATATAAGAAAATGACTTGAAACCATCATGAAGGCAGGATTACCATTAATTTCTCATGTTCTGTGTCACCCATGAACCACCAACCCTGGAAGGTAAGACACATAAGTCTTCTGCTGTGATTTTTTAAAATATATCTCTCAACTTTCTCTTGGTTTTCTCTGTCAGGGTAAATATTATTAGTGGGGATGGTTATTAAAGGGACACTGAAATCAGGTGGAGTTGGGAATATATAACCAGCACCTCTACCTGAGAGTGTGAAGACAGCTTTGATTCCCTCGGTAGATAACATGGATGTGGAAAGTTATAATCAATGTAAGAAATGTTGTGAATGTGGTTCTAAGACAAGTGTGACTTTAACATTTTGACTTTACTGAAGGAATAAACATAAAAGAAATCCTGGTACCAGGAAACTCAGAGAAATAAAGGGCTACTCAAAGGGCACTGGGACTGATAATAAATCCTGCCCATAGTCCTATGAGATAGAAAACAATTGTTATATCCATATCCATATATATTTGTTAAACACATTTTTGTGCCAAGTTTTGTGGGGAAAAACAAGAATGAAGGTGAGATATTTTGTGTGTTTTGTTTATCTTTTTAGTTTTTTTCTTTTTTTTCCCCTTTTCTTTCTTTCTTTTCTTTTTTTTTTTTTTTTTTTTTTTACTTCAGCTTTGGAAAAGTTGCTTTTATCTGGGGAATTCCTTGTATCCCAAGTTGAATCTCTTCAGGGTGGTTTTGCCAGGAGCCCCAGGAATATCAACAATTCAGGAAAGATATTCTTGCTAGCATTTCTGATTATGATTTTATGCTCAAGGCAACAGAATAAATTTAAATCCCCACTTTGTGTGATATGTGGGGTTCTAAATTCCCAGAGAAGATCACCTCCAACAGCAGTTCTTAAACTTGGCTGCACTTTGGAATTGCCCATGGAGCTTTAAATAAATGTGAATGCCCACAGATATTCTTATTTAATTAGTCCACATGATCTAGCCTTGACATCCCTCATTTTTGCTCCTTTGTTGTGTGTTTGTTTTTCCATCCCACCAGGTGATGCTAGTGTGAAGCCAAGTCTAGAATCACTTCCTTGGAGAGAGTGCTTGGTTGACTTTCTCTGAAAGGTCAGAGACCTTTCACTGAGGGTGCAGCCCTTTTCTATGGGAGGCTGGTTTTATGGAGGTCTCAGTTTCCACTCCCATGACCTTGTCTAGTATCCAGAGGAGATTTCAAAGACTCTAGACTACAAAAAACAATAACCTCCAGGGTCAATATAGCCCAGCTGCAGTGTTAGTACAGGTATTTACTAATCTAGTTGTCAGTTTTCTTTCCTTTTTAAAAGCTAGGAAGTTCCTTTTCTTATTTATTTTTCTCTTGTAGGTATACTTATTCTATTAAAACTATCTTGTTCTGTTTTATCCAGAAATTCAAAGTGTTTATTGCTGGCAGTTTTTCTACTGATTGTATCCCATTACTTCTTTTTATTTCTAAAACTCAGTTCAAATGTTACCTCTTTGGGGAAGCATTTCCTTTTAGTCAGATGTAAATGCCTTTCTCTGTATTCCTGTAGCACCCCGTACTTTCTTGTATCAAGCAACACATGAGTGTCATAGGATCTTTAATAAGCATTCCTGTTGTTTTTAGTAGGCAATGCACTACCTGAGGACCGTGGACCATGTCTTAAATAACATGCTACATCAAATCATAACCACAGCCCCTGGCACATAGAGATACTAAACAATAGTAAGAAGATAAACTGGGGAAACTAAGATCCTAAGTGTTTCCTGTTTTTTTTTTTTTTTAAACTATGGTTGAGAAGACACTACACAACAGTTGCTGCATAACTGCATATATTATCAAGATTTTCAAGAGGTAAAGGCTAGAATCTGTGCTGTCCAACACAGTAGCCACTGACCACATGTGATTATTTCAGTTTCAATTTAATTATTTAACATTAAAAAATTAGTTTCTTATTCACATTAACCACATTTCAAGGACTTACTATCTATAGGTGCTAGTGGCAACTGTATTGCACAGAAAGGATATAGAATATTCAACAATATAGAAAGTTCTATGGCACAACAGTGAGATAGAATATCTTTTTGAGGCAGTCAGCTCCACTATACTGTGAAAATTATGCCAAAAGACCTTGCTATTCATTCTCAACAGTAAGTTTTGAGCTAAATTTTAATTAAATTAATTGAAACACAAGTGTTAGCTCATTTCCCTGGTCATAGAACAGTTACACAGGATTTTACCTGTGTTTTAACTTTAAATAGCGTCATGGTGAAGTTTCTCAATTTACAGCTAAGCAACCTAAGATTCAGAAAGGTTTAGCAGCTTTGTCAAAACTACACAGACAGTCCAAATAAAAGAGTAAATTACAATGGAGAGAAACTAACCTGGAGAGGTACTCTGCTCCACAGAGGACTAAGGCACAGATGAATTTACTAAGATGTGCCAATGCAGTTGCAAAGCACCTAACATCACCTGCTGCTATGGGCATGGAGGGGCTGCCTTTGTTCCTCTACAACCCCAGCATGATATTCAGTTATGTGCGGATGAAGGAATTATAGAAAACAAAGTGGCATCAAACATTCTGTCTACACTTGCAGTTAGAGTACAATCCTCAGGAGTCTCTGCCTTAGATTAGCTCTGTATTTCCTGAGCTGGATCACAGACACATCGGTATACTATTTAGCCTTACAATAAATCAGTGCTTCCTTTCTGTTCCATCAGCCCTCCATGTCCTCTAAGGCCCAAAGCTGCCCAAGATGTTTATAATCCATTCTAAATGTACATGCTTTTACATAGCTCATGGTTATGAGAATGTCTTTGGATATTCATAAGGCTATCTGTCAAGTAAGAGAAGACCAATTCTGTTTGGTAATTATTATCATACAAATTCAAGTAAATGCCAGAATGGAGTTTTTAAAATACATTCCTTGGGAATACTCTCCCTTCAATTATCTGAGTCTTATGCAAACCCATTTCTTTTGGAACTCACATTTTTATTAACCTAGCCACTTTAGTGGTTTGTTTGAAAAAGCTCACCTCAAAGACATTTAACTTAATAGGTATACCATACACAGATGTATTCACCCCCCCCCACATATACACACACTTATGCATATATATTTCTCCCTCAAGACAGAAATTAGACTAATAGTATCTATTAATAGGAAAATATTTAGAACTTCAAAAAAAGACTCACCAAGTTTGGTGATTGATTTTCCAAACTTTACTTCAAAGAGTGGGCAGCCATAAATCCATTGACTAAATCCTTTCTGTATTTTCTTCTTATTTTTTATCCTTTTGTTTTGTTTTGATTTGGTTTTGAGTGTGAGAGAGCCTGTCTTATCTAGCTCAAAAATTTCTTTGGTTCTATGAGCCCCAGAATCAGTTTAAGAAACATACTTTCTCTCAGGGATGATGCAGAGTTAGGACAATAGTGACATCAATGGTTTTCTCCATCACCTTTTAGAAGAGAAGATGGAGATTTTGATATAGACTAAAGTGAAAATGACTTGAGGAAAACATGTCACAACTGACACATTAACCCACCTTTTCTAATAACATTCTCAGAAAATACAGGGAAGAAAGAATTATTTGAAATCTGTGTTTTAAACACTCCTATGTGAGTGAGAAAAGTCCCAGAGTTGTGGTAGGGGCAAGGATATACATGGGGAAGCAAGTGAATTCCAAAAATAAAGAGGGAAGAAGGAAGGCAAGACAGCAGTAGGAAGCCAGGGAGGGAGGAAGGAAGGAAAGGAGGGATGAAGGAGATTGGTGGGGAGAAGAGAGAGAATGAGCAGGGGGAGAAAGAAGAAGGAGGAGAAGAAGAGGAAGAAAGAAAGGGAGAAAAAGAGAAAGAAAGAAGAAAGAAAGAAAGAAAGAGAAAAAGAAAGAAGAGAGGGAGGGAAGGAAGGAAAGAAGTTAATTATAATCAAAGATAACATAAGAAACTGACCATAATTTAACCACATATTGGGAAGTAAAAGCAAAAATTGGGGAAGGTTGAATTTGCTGGTCACCTTCTTTTAAAAAAAGACAAATTCATGGACCATTTTAGCTTGCATGTGTCAACATTTACTCCCTTACTATGGTATGTTAGAATCAGAGGGCTTGAACAAAATGAAGTCCTGCAAAGCAAGCAAGAAAAATAATTACAGAAGAAAACTTCGGGAACATTGAGTTTTCCAGCAAAGCCAGAGAAGAATGGGGGTCTTGAAAAGTGAATCAGGGTCTGATGGGAAGGTATTCTTGATTATACCACCAATACAATATTCATTGATCTTTAGCATCTAAAATTCTGCACTACTCAATTGTCTGCATAGTTCAAAAGAAGCTAGTTTACCTGATCTTACTTACTTGTCAGATTCCTACTTCATAAAAGCCAGAGTAATAGCAGATCATTATGAGCTAGAAAAGATATGGAGAAAGTGAAATGTTAGCATTTACAAACATTTTAATCCAGGTTCCTGTCTTTCATCATATAAATTCTAACCTTTCCTTAAAGGTGAATATGAGTTCCCACTTCACCCATAACACATTGAACCATTTTGGCTTACTGTGTCTCTCTCTATTATCTGACTTTATAATTTTTAATGTATGAACAACACACTTTGATATTTAGCTCTATGGTATCTTGCATTTATATTTTAAATTTATTTTTATAGTATCCCCAAAAAGACAGATGCTAGGTTTTCATTTCTTTTAACTTTTACATAATACCTCACACAGTGCCCTGCATATAAAGGTATTCACCTCACACTTCCTGATTTCAAAATTTACTATAAATCTATAATAACAAAAACAGTGTGGTAGTGGCATAAGGTAGAATTCAGATCTATGGAATAGAATTCAGAATCCAGAAACTAACCCCTACATCTCTGGCCAATTTAATTTTGGCAAGAGTGCCATTTATTCAATGAGGAAAGAATAGTCTCTTGAACTGCTGGAAAGCTACATATCCATACACAAAAGGATGAAGTTGGACCTCTACGTGATACCATATACAAAATTAAACAAAGATGGATAAAGGGCCTAAATATAAGATCTAAAACTATAAAACTCTTGTAAAGACACATAGGAATAAATGATCATGTCGTTGGGTTTGGTGATGGATTCTTCAATATGATACCAAAAGCTTGAGCAATGAAAGGAAAAATAGGTGAATTGGGCTTCATCAAAATAAAATATATATATATATATATATTTATCAAAGGTTGTTATAAAGTGAATAGACAACCTACATAATGGCTGAACATATTTACAAATTATATATCTGATAAATGTATAATATCCAGAATATATAAAGAACACTTAAAAACTCAAGAACAAAAAGACAAACTTAAAAATGAACAAAGGACTTGAATAAACATTTCTCTAAAGAAGATATACAAACGGTCAGCAAGCACATGAAAAGCTGTTCAACATCATTAGTCGTTAGAAAAATACAAATCAAAAGACAATGAGGTATACCCACCAGGATGGGTACAGTCAAAATAACAGAAAATTGGGGGCTTCCATGGTGGTGCAGTGGTTGAGGGTCTGCCTGCCAATGCAGGGGACGCGTGTTCGTGCCCCGGTCCGGGAGGATCCCACGTGCCACAAAGCGGCTGGGACCATGAGCCGTGGCCGCTGAGCCTGCGCGTCCGGAGCCTGTGTTCCACAACGGGTGAGGCCACAACAGTGAGAGGTCTGCGTACCGCAAAGAAAAAAAAAAAAAAACAGAAAATTCAAAATGTTAGCAAGGGGCTTCCCTGGTGGCACAGTTGTTAAGAATCTGCTCGCCAGTGCAGGGGACACGGGTTCGAGCCCTGGTCTGGGAAGATCCCATATGTCATGGAGCAACTAAGCCCGTTGAGCCACAACTACTGAGCCTGCGCGTCTGGAGCCTGTGCTCCACAACGCGAGAGGCCACGACAGTGAGAGGCCCGCTCACTGTGATGAAGAGTGGCCTCTGCTCGCCGCAACTGGAGAAAGCCCTCGCACAGAAACGTAGACCCAACACAGCCAAAAATAAATAAATAAATTAGAAAAAAAAAAAAGTGTTAGCAAGGATGTGGAAAATTGGAACCCTCAAAAATTGCTGGTGGAAATGAATGGTTTTGGCCCTGTAGAAAAGTTTGGCAGTTTCTCAGAAAGTTAAGTATAAATTTATCCTATGACTAAATAATTTCACACCTTAGTATATAACCAAAAACATCAAAAACAAGTTCTCAAAAATACTTGTACACACATGTTCATAGCAGCGTGATTCACAATAGCCAAAAAGTGTAAGCAGCCCAATTTTCTATCAATGGATGAATGGACAACTTGTGGTATACCCATAAAGTATAATATTATTCAGGATTCATAAAGAATGATATACTGATATATGTGACAATGTTAATACACCTAAAAAACATGGTAACAAATAAGCCATAGGGAGAATATCACATATTGTATGATTCCGTATATATGAAGTAGCCAGAATATGCACATGGATGTTGCCTGGGTCTGGTGGAGGGGTAAGAGAACACGGGGAGTAACTTCTTAACTGAGTACATTCGGCTTTGGGGATGATAAATGTTTTGAAACTAAAGTAATAATGGCCTAATATTGTTTATTTACTATATACTACTAAATTGTTCACTTTTTTAAATGGTTAACTTTTGTTATGTGAATTTCATTTCAATAATGAAAAAAACGCTCAACAATTATGTTTCATTATTTCAGTTATTCAATAATTGTTTCAATAACGCATTAATTGTAGATTTATAATTTTAAAAGATAATTTGTATGAACATTTGATATTTGAAAAGTATCTGCATCAGTTTATTCCTAAACTTACAGTTGCAGTGTTTTCTTGGTTTGGATGTCAGTGGAATAATTCTGTCATAAGCCCATTGAAAGTAAGAGAATTGTGTATAGATAGGGAAGGTGATGTAGTGGAGTGACTTGTGATTACTGACATGGGTGGGTAAGGGAACAAATGCCAGCAGCTGACTATTCCTTAAATTTGTACTGACTTTAACCTTTCCTGTCAATGGAGGACCAATTATGCACAAGCAATTTTTCAACCTCATCACTGTTGTCCTTTTAGGCTCAATAATTCTTTGGTTAAGGGGACTGTTCTGTGCAATGTAGTAAATTTAGCAGAAGCTCTGGTGTCTACCCTGTTAGAGGTAGATGTCAATAGCAACCACTCCCCTCCTCCCTTGTCAAATTTCATTGGAAGGGGGAAATACAAAATTGCCCCTGACTGAGAATTACTAATGTAGAGTGAGTTCTTCAGAAATTTCAAAACAGTTTCTAAACAGTTGTGGTGTCTAAATTGTCACTCGTCTGTGGCAAGAATATGAGGGAAAAAAATGAGGAAATGGTTGGAAGAAGTTTTTATTGTGATCATTGTTAAGAATCCCTGTTTTTAAATTCAAATGACTGCTCATTTTTTAATGAAAGGTGTTTAGACCCTTTTATTTATGAAAGGTGTTTAGACCCTTTTATTTAATTATGGTAATTGCATATGGCATTTTAATTAGTTTTTGTTTTGTTTTAATGTTCTTGACATTGCCAAGTCCTCAAAATTTATTGTGAAAAATTTTGCATTGTTAAAAAAAAAGAAAACCTAAAACTCAGGACTCCCTCCTTTAGACTAGAGCAAGTACATCTTTTTCTCCTTCAGTCAGCTTGGAAAGGTATCATCCTGGGTTCTCTACATACCTATTGCTATGTATACCTAACTCAAATTAGGTAGCCACTTGCAAGAGCCAAGAGGAGACAAAAATAAAGCAAGACTGTTTTATTTTCTTAACACAGAGGTTAAGAACTGGTAGCCTACAGTCCTTACTTGGCCCAGAGGTGTACTTTGTATAATAGCATAGTACTTTTAAAGCCGTGTTTTAATTGCCATTATTTTTAAATGTAAGATTTTACATTTAAACCAGCATTGTGGGCTTATTTTTAATAATGGTAGACCCACATTTTGACATGGAAAAAGCAGCTGGAACTTAGAAACCCCATCCAATTCAGGATGCATTCACCATTGGACCCATTTATCTCCATTTTTGATCATCTCCTAAATTTGTCTTTCTTGACTCACTTGTGTTATTCAAATTGTTAACAATAACAAATTGTTTCTGTGTTATTCTTTGTTTTCATACCAGCCAGAATGAGATGGTTTGTGCATCATTTAATAAAAAGTATCTTCATTTCATTCTTTTTAAAACTCTTTAAGCCAGTCTTACAAATACATTGATAATGAAAAATATTCAAATAAAAAAAGAAATCAAACTATTTTGAAGTTTTATAATTTTGTTGGTTTTTCATTTGTTTGTTAGTTTTAATGTTGAATTCAGAAAGAAACAAAGCTTAAACTCTAACTTTATAATTCATCTAGGTTTTAAGTACTTTTTTCCTTCCCTTGTATACCTAAAGGCCTTGTCTAATTCCGTAGGTAACAGTAGATCATCAGGGAAGTGAGAGCCACTGACAAGAGGAGGGGCTGATGGGGGGGAAACTCTCAGGATTTGCCAGAGGAGAGATGTTATATACATTTAAAAAAATAATCTCAGCAGATAGTTCTAAGAAACTGTTCCTCCAATACCCAAAATTACTCCCATCAAGAGTTAATTATTTGAACCTTTCTAAATTTGTCTTTAAAAGCTTAGAAGTCCCTCCTGATTCTTTAAGAAAACATGAATGGCTGCATATAGGGAATGGCTAATAAAAAGCCATATTACTAAGCTCTGATATATGAAGAATTAAATTAGCCTTAGAAATAGAATCAAGAGTCACAATAAAAAGAAAGTCTTTCTTTCTTTCCCTTCATCTCTCCTTGAGGATTTTGTTTGCATTACATTTCTTTTAGCTTAGAAGCAAACAAGAAATAAATGATAAACTATAAAAAAAAAACAAGCAAAAACACCCTTAATAGATTGTTTCACATAACTCTGAATAAAATATTTCATATCCAATGCCATCACCTCCTTTAGGTGTAGTCTGCTTACAATGGGTGTCATTTCCTTCCTATTTCTTGCTTTCTTTTATGCCTACTGAACTCTTCTCTCATTTCAATTCTCCCTGTTCATATTCTCTCTTTTATTACACTACATATCATCACTTTCATAAAAAAAATGGCCTTGAAAATAAATAGGCCAATCACACATTCCCTCCAACCCAGCTCAATATTTTGGCATATCATCCAAACATAACTTCTTATCCCATTGTCCCCCAACCCAATTTATTTTTTCTCTCTCATCTATGGCCTGAATTCAAAAAGATTTCTTTCCTACTGCCAATTCTGCCTTTGTATCAGCTGAATGTTATCTCTGAGCCTCAGTTTCCTCATCTGCAATCCCTAAGTTTCATTCCATTACTGGCACTCTGTGCTTCTCTTGAATCACACACCTCAGATTCAGATGCCTCCCTTACACCCATAATGCTCTGCCTTAGAGGCCTAGGGCAGGAGTCCCTTGGCCCAAGCAGGATGAGGGCATATATTGTACTTTGCCAAAGGTATTGTGGAGGATGGCCAGAGACTACTTTAAATATCTATGGTGTTATATGGTATATAATCTATGCTCTTCCTATCTTTCCCTTTGGGGCATTCATTCATTCATTTATCATTTCATCCTTTAAGCATCCAATGTTTAAGTATACAGCAAATGAATGGACAAATGAATGCAATGTCTGTTAGAAAATTCATTTGATTTTGCTGAACCGATTGGCTTCCCAGTTGGGAAGGGAATGTAAATCAAATGTGTTATTTACTTTATAGACTAGTTGATAAATAAATCAATCCCTTTTTTTGTGATTTTGTATTGAAGATAGGAATTATATTAGTTTTATGGAGAATGATCCCCACTATAAACTCAGGAGAAAAATATTTCCTCCTGTTGTATTTGGGATTGGTAAATACTGAGTGTAAGATGCTCAAACAGAAAATTCTTCTGTTTTATATATATTTTTTTAAATTGCGGTAAGAACACTTAACATGAGATCTACCCTCTTAACAAAATTTTCAAGTGTACAATACAATATCACTAACTGTGGGTACAGTGTTGTATGGTGGATCCCTCAAATTTATTTATCTCCTTTAGTTTAATTGAACTAAAATGATTCCTTGCTTCATATAGGTGATGCTTAGGGCTTAGATTTTCACAACAATATCAATCCGCCTTTCACAATCCTTTGGACACTTGAGTTTATTTTTAGCTGGCAGGTTACTAATCTCACAAATCATCTACAGAGAATGAAAAATATGGTTGCTGCTATGGGAACAAAATTTCTTTGCGTTCCTGACTTTTAAGCTGGAACTAGCTTAGTGTTGCATTAATGCAAAGGAGTGTTTGCATTTTACAGTACCTAGAGCTCCTTCAGCTGTCGCTTAGCAAGATATAAACATTTTACACAACATGATTTTAGAACACTTTTGACCTTTTTAGATTTTATTTTATTTTATTTTTTTAATTTTTGTTCCAAATGTCAGGAACCATCAAGGAACTTGTCTTAAAGGAAAAGATCACCCTAAAGAAGAAAGTTAGTCCTGGGTTGAGTGACAGTGTTTCTCTGTTGTCTAATGCAGGGTGTCAAGTGCTAATTGTAGAGTGCCTGGATGATAGCTTACTTTTTGTATCGGTCCTAGGTGTACAAGAATGTTTTAGGAGATTCTGCAGCTACTTCCAACGCAGATCTGGTGAAATATGACAATTAATCCAAATCCAACTGTCATGGTAAATGTAAGTCAGTATCTTGAATTGCACAGCTTTTGTGAAAGCCAGTTATATATACTCTAAACAGAGGCAGTATTTATTTGAAAGTGATTAATCACTAGCCTAGGTTATCATTATAGAGGGACCACTGTGAGCTAATTGCCATGTAGGAGTATGGTTTTTGCTTACAACTAAGTATCCTTGATTGAATATCAGTCTTACTTGTAACTATAAAATAGAATAAGTACATAACAGCACAAGTTTGTTCCAGTGAAATAGAATCACATTCAAGACTTTTCTTAAAAACTGATTCTAAAAGTAAATGAGGCCATACCAAGTGAATATCATGAACTCATTATAGGTGTTGTAAAATGCTATAATTGTATTGGAACTTTCCATCTATTGTTAAAGAGTGCTTTGTTTTGCAGAACAGAACACTGAGACCAAATGAAGCTGTGGTTAATCACATTGCCCAGGAAATATAGCTCATTACTGAAACACTTGGGGCTAGAATCTTGTCTCAAAATCTCTTCTCCAGAGCAGTCTGTGCCCATGCTATTTGTGCTGGCTAGAATAAGTCTGGATAAACCAGACTTGGAACTTTGTCATTTGTATAAATTTTAATGATTGACTGGCTTCAGGAAATGTCTGTTAAGTCAAAGTTTTAGTCTAGGCATTGTTGTTTTACAAGAATTAATATAACCCAAGAAATTGAGACCCTAAGACAACAAAGCTTACGATCTAGCTCTTGAGTTTGAGATAAGCAATCTATGATTTTTAATCTCAGAATATGTACTATCTTACTCTATCCATGATGTTAGATTTAGAAAGTATTTCAAGGATCTAAGATAGACGTAATTTTGGGCAATAAAAAATACCAATCAGGATTGTAAATCTCAAAAAAATTGTACATGCTTATACTCAACACAGATTTTGAAAGGGTTTAGATAAATTATTAGATGTATTTTAAAGCAAAACTTTTTTGGAAATATACATTCTGAAACTGTGAGATCCATAACAAAGGACTAACCACCACCTTCTCTCAAGAATCAAATAATGATTCTGTGGTGAAAAAGGCTGGCACTGTTAATGTTGGGAAGTGAAGGAACATCAACAGTAAGTGTGACTCAGGATTCTAGGACAGGAAACGTCCCCAAGTTTTATCTCTAGTTCATTCATCTACAAGTACGTAGATTAATTAAGCTGAGTTGGTGGAGAGAAACTTTTTAAATTGGAAACATAGTTGCAAATTAGAAAGAGTCCTAGTCATGTACAAGTTATTTGTCACCAAAAGTCTTGAAAACAAATGAATAGTAATAATTTATTATTTATGTCACCAGGATCACAATGAGCTTTAAACATTAGTAAAATCAAACTTATTTGATACTATTTTATGTGTATATAGCTGCCTTTCATTGATATTAAGATATAAGTAAGGAGACTCCATTAATATATTATTTGCAATAGACTCTACAGGCGAATGTATGACAAAAAATCTGGAAGATCAATAAATGGTAGATACACTAGAATGTATGGATGACTCTGCTCATGTACAGGAATTCAGGAAATGCTGGACCTGCATAGAACACCCAGCAGTGACCTTACCTGCCTGAAGCATCAAATTGAGTGAAAATAAGAAATCACTGGTAAAATCTTGAAGCTTCCCTCCATCAAAGTGCACACACCTGCCTTCCACCAATGCCCCCATGCCTATTCTCAGTGGGCCAGACACCTGGCTGCCACTGTAGGAGCAGTAATGAATTACCTTCTTTCAAGGCTTATGCAAGAGCCTCTCACTGGTACAATATAAACCAGTGCCCTGCAGAGAAAGGGAGTGTGGGAAATGTTTTCCAGGTTGCTAGCCTCTGCAATACTGAGAAGATGGCAAAAGCAAGGGGAGATAATATTGAGACACTAACAGGAAATATAGCACATTTTGTGTCATAGAGAAAATGCAGCTCAAGGCAAGTATTGGTATTCTTTATGACCTTTGCCCTCCTATTTTGGGAATGTTTCTTTTACATAAATAGAATTCAGTCTTATACTGTCAGAAGTTGATTTGGTTGATTTCTTTAAAAGAGATCTCCATCTTGGCCTCATTACTTTCTCATTTGGGTCTAGGGTATGAGCACGAGCAAAGACAGGTAATTGCAACTGGTTATTGGAATCAATTTATTTCTTATTTGTGAAGACAATGGTCCAGGATTGAATAATTTTTAACTTCTGAAGTATTCTAGCTAAGAGATTTGTGTGCTGTGAGTTTGCATTCTAAAATGCAGACTGGTTTGTGCAGCTGGACAAATAGAGTCTTCTTTGGAAATGTAACTTTCAGTTGGACCCAGAAGTGGTATATGTCTATTTTATAGTGGCAACAGTGACCCTGTAGCAATTGTCCTTCAAGTGATGTTCCAAGAGCAGTAGCATCAGTATCACATGAGAATATGTTAGAAATACAAATTCTCAGGTCTTATCCCATAACTAGTGAACTAAGTCTGTGGGTTTGGCCCCAAATGTCTGTATTTTTAAAAGCTCTCATATAATTCTAAAGCCAATTTGACAACTACAGATGTATATTTTGAAGAATTGGGAGAATTACTTCAAGATCTGCATTTGATCCAGGAAAACTTAATGTAGTGGAGGTGACTATACTTAGGGTGTTATAATGAATCATCACAGAAGACCTGAAACAATATGATCGAAATAAAGAGACTCCACTAATCTCCTCCATTCTCCCTCATTGTCTCTCTTTTCTTTGTTGATCCTCTCTCAAACTACAGATGCTACCACTTAAGATGAGGTTTTTGTGATTAATATTCTCCAGCAAGCTTACTTTGATGTACTTCTCAACCGCATTTCTTGGGCATAAAGATAGAGTTTTAATCTATTTTATTTTATTCTCTAACATCTACCTTCGATCTCTTCTCTGAGGGATTTCCTTCCATCCCAATATGACTGCAAAGTATAAAACTTATCTTCATGCCCCACCTTTCCTCAGTGTTTATTCCTATTTCTTTGCTAATGCTGAAGGTCATCAAGCAGGGTATTCTTATTTAATGAATTCATATCTAAATACTGGTGGTTGGTGGAGCAGAGGATTTAGGAGGTATAACATAGGAAGTGTGAACAGGATATAAAGCTAATGTCCATTCTTTTCAACCTGTGTCTCCTGGCACTCTTTTAGCTATGTTGCTCGAAAAAAAAAAAAAATAATAACTTTTTAATTTTTCTGTTCCCTTTCTCTCCCATTTTCTCCTTCTCTTTCTTTCTCTCTTTTCTGTCCCTAACACAACACATATGTACCACCCTGAGGTTATGTGCTATCTTTCTTTGTCATCATTGGTAATTTGGTGAAAAAATTTGAGAAGCACTGCAGTGAACACTCAAAAAACACTAAACACTATTGAAGGCTGCTTATTTGTTTGCTGTTAGTCTTGTATTTCCAATGTATTGTAAATTTATTAAGAGCAGTGTTCACTTCTCATATACTATTGCTCCTGTTACTTTACTATTGTTTCTCATGCATGTCAGTTCTAGCACAGTGCTGCCACATAAGATTTCTTCCTAAATACAAGATATGTTTCTGAATACCTTTCTGTCATAATGGCTTCCATCTTTCGTTTCTGACCACCTGAGTTCTAGTGGAACTTGTTCTCCTACTGTGTAGCTCTGTCCCTTAGTTGAGATACAGTGTTTAAAAATAGGATATTGTTATTTGCATTTCACCACTGGAGGAAATTGTCAACTGAAAAAAAAATGCACAACCTAAAAGATGAGAATGATGTTTTATTTGGTGGACAAAACTGAGAACTTAAGCCCATGATGCAGCCTCTCAGATAGCTCTCAGAGACTGCTCCAAGGACGTAAGGGAGGAGCCAGGATATGTAGGAGTTTTTGCAACAAACACCAAATAGTTGGAACTTTAAAAGATTACTGTTAATTAAAGAAAACCAGACAACTCAAGTTAAAAAACTTAGTGCTTTTTTATTTATATGGGAAGATGCAAGAATCTGGGCTCACTGAACTCATTCCTTCGATATGCACCTCAGCTATCTGGGGCCAGTATCTTATATTTTTTCATCCTGAGTCTCCTCAGGGTGCACTGCTGAAGGATGGCTGCAGTGACTGACTGCTGGATGGCAGGCATCCCGTTTCCATCCTGAGTTTACTCAGGGCTCACCATTGGGAGGTGGCTGTAATGTGATGGTTTGACGGCTGCAACATCCTTTATTTACCAAGATGGCAGGCAACATTTTTTCACTGACAAAATAAATACATATTTTAATTTGTACATAGATAGCAAACTGAGCCAGAAATAATCATGAAAATAAACATTGTGTGTGTGTGTGCATGTGTTGTAAAAAAATTAATAGAAATCTCAATTAAATAAATTTGGGAGACCAGAAAGGGGAGCTCTCATGTCCTAAGGTGATAGCAGAGCCCAACAGGAAGAGGAAAGACTTTCTTTTCATTCCTGGTAAGAGCTCTGCCAGAGACTGTCAGGACTCAGCCAATGAAAAGTCACAGACTCTGTATACTATCATCCTCTCAGATTCCTTTTCCCCCACAGAAGAGTTCTTCTCTCTATTTTTCTGGGGACTTGCACGTGGCTCATCATGGTTGCAGACTCCAAATGCAATTCTTTGCTGATCCCCCAAAATCCTATTTTTGCTGAAGAAATAACTAGCAGTCTATTTGTTTTAGATCAACAGTGTGTATAATATATTGTTATAATTAATAATTTTATGCTTCTCAACAATTTTGAGAATTTGCTTGTTGAGCATTTTCATTTAAAAAAATATATTCATTCAATCATTTTATTCATTTAATAAACCAGTCTTGATACTATTTTAAAATATTCAGTAGTATGCAGAAAATGCTGCCAGAAAAGTTTACTACAAAAATTCTCTGTGCTTATAATCAATGACTTATTTGACCTGTTTATTTGTATTGTACAATACATGTTTGAATACCATCCAATTATTTTTATGAACAACATATATCTTAAATGGGTATATGTGTGTATATGTTGTGTATGTATGTGTTTGTATGTGTGCTGTATATTATATATACAGAGAAATATCTTGAATAAAACTGAGGGCATAAAATAAAAATTACTGAGGGCATAAAATAAAAATTAAAACACAATGGGAAAATAGAAAGAAATATAATACACTTTATCCTTTGAACAATTAGCAGTTTTGATGATTACACAATTTGGCATATAAGATATGTCTCTTTAGTGTTCTACCATAGAACCCCATTATAATATATTATTTATGTCTATCTTCACACTATTCATGTATTCCTGAGGTACAGAAATCTCCTTGCTTTTCTGTGTCCTCTACAACTTGCTCAGTGCCTGGCACATAATAGGCAATCTAGAAATATTTGTTGAATGCTTAATTTCATGTCAGTCAAGGAACATTTCCACATAGCCCCTTAATCAATGATATTTTGTTTATCTAGATCATTGAACAAACATTTTTAATGCCTTCTATATCCTATACACTGGTGGTTACAAGATGATGAGTTTTCAAGGAACTTATAAGATCACTACATACACACTAAATTCAAATATGTGAATAAAACAAGTGATTTGAGATTTTGCAGTGTCTTAAAGAACAATAAGGATTATAGGTGGAAAATAAAATATTGGGAAAGGACTCAATGAACTTAAAGACATTAAACAATTAAAGTGCATTGTTGTTTTCAATGCATAGTAAGATTACTTCACTATCGTTTGAAAATTAACTCCATATGTATAACAATAGAGCTGTAAATCCCTGTCATGAGCTACAAAATGTAATCATATCTTGAGATGTAGATGAAAATGTACTCGCCACTAGAGCAACACTGGTTAGAAGTAGGAGACCAGAAGAGAAGTGTGGGGAATTTCAATCTTCAGAAAAGTGGCCAGAGAATTGAGGAGAAGGTGTGAGGGTCAATGAAAGATGCAAAGATGTGAAAAGCAAGGGAAAAAAAGATTGATTTTTCAGAAAGAAGACAAAAGGGGAAAACAAAGAGAATTTCATTTGCAAATTTCTATATCATCAGTGCACTGTGAGAAACAGTTTGAATATAGACAATCGGGATAAAGCTAAATTTCAAAGATTCTAGAAATTGGCCTCAAGTAGATGCAAGTAGAGGCAGTCGGTTGAGGAATGCCATAGAGGAAGTTCTCTCTCAGAAGCAGGAAACCTTGGATGTATGTTAAATATGATGAGAAAAGTAAGCCATGAGGGGGAAATGGAAGATCAGATGGAAAGAATAATGGATGGTGCAAGTTTTCAGATATACTGAGGAAGAGATAGAGTAAATGAAATGTTCAGATAATGGATTTTTCAAACAGAAGTGAAGCTGATTATTCTGAGACAAGGAAAAATGTCAATAGGATGACTATTTTGAGAAATGCTTTGATAGAAAGAAGGGAAGGTGGTTTTTGAGGAGGATGTTACAAGTGGTTTTAAATAGGATGCTATTAAAAAGTTCCCAATTTTTTAAGTTCTGAAGAGGAAACTTAGCCTACTGGCAAGAGCTGTGAACTTAGAATCCACAAGCCCTTTTGTGATTTCTGGATCTACCACTTGCAAAGAGATCTTACACACATTAACTTCTTTTAATCTCTCTTCTATTTTAAAAAGAGAATGAACATAGAAACATGCTGTCCAGATTCTCCTTCAAAGAAAGATTTGTTGCCCTGGGTGATGATAGTGGTATCTGCAAACAGCCTTCAGCTGGCCACCTCTTCAAAGATTGCCTCAGCTGCCACTTACCTAAGGCCAGGTCCTTCTGGGGACAGGTCACATGAGTAACGGATGGAAACAGGTTTGGCCATTTCAGGCCAGTATGAGATAACTCTGATGGGACATTGTAGCTTCAGAGCTACTGTGGGCTTGGTCTAAGTGGTTGTTTGGGGCTCTATGCAGCTGGGCTTCTCTTTTTCCCAATCTTGCTGCCTCCTCTCCTCTGAGATGTATTTATAGTATTAACTTCTGTCTATTAACCTCTGCTTCAGAGTTGCTTTTGGAAAACCTGACTTGTCACTGAGGTTGTTGTGAAGATTCAAGGAGGAAGTGAATGTAAAAGTGTTTTAAACTGGGTAGGTGTTCCTAGATACTATAGATCATATCTTATTTCAGAAAGAACAGGATATATTCTTCTGAATATTCTAAAATAACGCATCTGAAGTTATTTCTCAATATCTGCTTTGTAACATGGTCCTGGTCTTTTAGGGTCTTTTCTGTGAACGTGAATGAGTAGTGCTGGAGGGATTCCTAAACATTCACTATTTGACCACAGTTTTCAAATATGTGAGCATGTTGCCAAACTCAGGTCTGCCTGCTCGCCACTTGAGAAAACAATACTTGAGAAGCAAGTGTTGGTAGAAATGGGAAAAATTGCTTTTAATTGGAAAACCAGCAATCTGGTGAGAAGGCAGACTTGTGTCCCCAAACCAACCAAAGATTCTGCTCAGCCATGAAAGTTTTTAAAGGGGAAAAGGGAAGTAATCTCAGTTAATCATTGAGATAGGGAGTCAGACTCATCAACAGCTCCCACTGTGTGCAGGCTTGTGTGCAGTCTTGCCGACTCCTCATGATCTTTCTTTAGATGCTATCTCGTTCACACCGTTTATTCATGAGATTACTGAAGGGAAAGCTAGGGAAGAGATTTGGTCATCTGTTAATTACTTATTATTCATTTCTACTTCTTAGATCTATGGAAAGAACCAACAGGTTAGGCAAGGTATTGTGTGATCAAAAGATTTGAAAGGTGTGCCTGGGCCAGCAATGAGTAGAGCATGGTGATGCCTGGTTTAAGGTTAGTTACAATATTGCTTTGCTAAAGTGACAAGACAAAAGGGACCTCCTGCAGAGAGCTCTTGGTTGTGCAGTGGTTGAGAGTCCGCCTGCCAATGCCGGGGACACGGGTTCAAGCCCTGGTCTGGGAAGTTCCCACATGCCACAGAGCAATGAAGCCCTTGCGCCACAACGACTGAGCCTGCGTTCTAGAGCCCGCGAGCCACAACTACGGAAGCCCACGTGCCTAGAACCCATGCTCTGCAACAAGAGAAGCCACCGCAGTGAGAAATCCGTGCACCGCAACGAAGAGTAGCCCCCGTTCGCCACAACTAGAGAAAACATGCACGCAGCAATGAAGACACACCACAGCCAAAAATAAATAAATAAAATAAATAAATAATAAAAGAAGAGCTCTTCCTGCAAAGAGCTCTTTCTGCCAAAAGCTGCTTACAAATCCCCATTTGTCAGAACATCATTCCATGTCTATGGGATTATAGGTCACTATTTGTCTTCTGTAAATTCTTCAAGCTAAAATAGGGCACCATATTTTTAGAGTGGAAGATGCCAACATGGGTCTGTAGTGTCTCTATGTTGATAATTTTAGTTGCCTGATTACATACATGGGCAGAGAAAGCTACGGTTATTTTGATGCTTGCAAAGATATAGATTACTATGAGCAATAGTGTTAATCCTATTCTCTTAAGGCCAGTTCTTGGAATTGCGCTAGCCATAGATTCAGTATTGCTCATGATGGAGCAGCTTATGTCATGGTTGCAGTCTGGTCATCTCATGCAGTTAGCTTTTTTCCCTCTGGTGTAGTTATAGTGTCTGTAAAATGACTCAGGAATGTTCATCAAACATTGAGTCTGTGACTCTATTGTCCTAGTCATTAACTACTTGAACTTGCTCTTTTGTGACTTAGGGAGGCATGGGAGATTTCAGCTTTTCTACAAACAAGAGGCAGGGAACACGGAGGAGGCTTTTTATTTAGGCGGGGAGGCATAGGGTTCTGCTTGGTTTCAAAAGAACATTACCAACTAGCCTGTGACCATGTTTTATGTTTAGTTGGTAATTAGAGGTCAGGCTTTGCTAAGAGTTAGAAATCATGTTGTATCTGGGATTTGGAGCTGCTCTGAGACATAAGGAATCAGTTTACAGCCAGATTCATGGGGGAAGCCTATACCCAAGGAGAAATGTGAGGAATAAAAGAAAGTTTCACCCAAGAAGTATCATTGACTTTATTCTTTCTGGAAGGGAGTGGTAAGGAGCCCAACCACTCAGCCTTGTATACTGATTGCAATGTCATACTTGGGTTAAGCTGCAGGTATTATGACTAGGAGAGTTTTCTTTCTTTCTTTTACTCCTATTGCTAAAGATTTGTTGTCAATAGCAATCCATTCACGTGCAGTGCCTAGTTCTTCAAGAACTACAGCTTCCCTGAAGTGAATGGAGATTCATAGCTGATAGCAAACCATTGTGGAGAATGAGTTCACACCAGCAAAGCTATAACTCCATTCAAAAGACCAGCAGTTCAGTCTGATAGTGTCCTCTTGAGAAGAATATATTCTCATTTAAGCACCACGATGTGATGAAAGGATAGGAAATGGTTGCTTTGTCGATGTTTCTCAATGGATTTACTTTGGATAGCTATGACCTACCTCTGCTTTATAAATCACCTCAAAAGTTAACTTTTTTTATGGCTATTTATTTTATTCTTTAGGATATACATGTAGTACTATCACTATTTATTTTCTTTTTTTAAACATCTTTATTAGAGTATAATTGCTTTACAATGGTGTGCTAGTTTCTGCTCTATAACAAGGTTAATCAGCTATACATATACATATATCCTCATATCTCCTTCCTCTCGTGTCTCCCTCCCACCCTCCCTATCCCACCCCTCTATGTGGTCACAAAACACCTAGCTGATCTCTTGGTGCTATGTGGCTGCTTCCCACTAGCTATCTATTTACATTTGGTAGTGTATATATGTCCATGCCACTCTCTCACTTTGTCCCAGCTTACCCTTCCCCATCCCTGTGTCCTCAAGTCCATTCTCTACATCTGCGTCTTTATTTCTGTCCTGCCCCTAGGTTCGTCAGAACCATTTTTTTTTTTAGATTCCATATATATGTGTTTGTTAGCATACCCTGAGAAACCGTAATTAAAAAAGAGTCATGTACCACAATGTTCATTGCAGCTCTATTTACAATAGCCAGGACATGGAAGCAACCTAAGTGTCTATCAACAGATGAATGGATAAAGAAGATGTGGCACATATATACAATGGAATATTATTCAGCCATAAAAAGAAACGAAATTGAGTTATTTGTAGTGAGGTGGATGGACCTGGAGTCTGTCACACAGAGTGAACTAAGTCAGAAAGAGAAAAGTTAACTTTTGAGTTCATGCTGAAATACACCTTTGCTGGGAAAAATCTGCCACTGATAGAAGAGTTAACACAAAGCATTTGTTTTCCATCTTTGGCAGGATAATCTTGCTTCTTTTTGACATTTCCTACTATCTTATTTGGTTTAATTTCACCAACTGGAACAAGAACTTGAGAAAAGCAGGAGCTTAGGTAATGAATGTCATGGAGAAAAAAAAAATCATTTAGGTTTGTGTGACTTATCCATGAAAGATGTCTCTACAGATTAAATGAACCAGTGGCTTTGCTTTATTATTCCTGGAGATGAAAGCTTGAACTCTATGTATGTGATGATAGAACACTTTGTCAAATGAGTGAATTTAGTTAATTTACAGAGGGAAAAATCAGCAAAACAGATCTATTTGGTCTGTTTAGGAGGTCCAGTGATCTTGTTAAAAACTAAACCTGAAGGCATCTAAAATTCTTGGTAATGGATGTAAATCTTTGGGTGATTCTGCTCAAAAAATAATCTGAAAACTTATCTATTCATTTGATTCTTTTTTTTCTATTTTCACCATAATTTGACTGAATATATCACAACTACTAAATGTTTAATTATGCACATATTTATATGGAATAAAACTAACAAATTAGAAAAGTACACTGTGAAAATTAAATCTTCCTCCCATTCCTGGCCTTGGCCACATAGTATTCTCCTCAAAGGTAACAACTGTTCTGAACTATTTTTTAATATAGAAATTAACACATGCACACATATGCAGACACATATTTTGTTTCTCTTTATATAAATAATAGTACACTATAGTTCCTATTCTGAACCTTGATTTATTTTATTTTATTTGTTTTTACTTAACAAAATATCTTTGATCACAAAATTGAAAAAAAAAAGATACTATGTTGTCCAGAAATGTATTAAAATCATCGTGGAGCTTATCAATTTTCAACTATATTACCCACCCAAAATAAAGAAGTTTGTGATAAATAGAATAATTTCTTGGGTAGATAAAAGTTTAACTGTAGCTGTACTTACATAGACTTGATCTGCAGTTTTGGTAAGCTACTTTGTTTGAAATATTCCCTGTTAAAAGAGGCTTTGCAAATTTTTTCTCCACTTAATTCTTTCCTTTCATCTTTCTATCATTCCATAAGTTTACTAGCTGTTGGGAGCATACTAGCCATGCATCAGACATTAATTAATTAAGTACTGGTTTGGTAGAGTTAGTTCAAACAGCAGGAGGAAGACGGGGACTAGATTAAAAAGTAACATCAACATATGATCCACAGTGACACATATCATAAAGTATGCATAAGACACATGAATTGGACAAAGGGAAGAGTGTTTATTTTTCCTAAGTCAGAAAAATCTTGTCAATAAAAGCAACAGCTGAGCAGAGTTTTGGAGAAAGACATCTTTTAACGAAAATAGACATGGAATGGCCTTCCTAGTGGATGAAGCCACATTCAAAGAGCACACAGTTAAAAGGAGGAAGAGGAGCCCAAGGAATATGAGATAAAATAAGAAAAGAAAAATAAAAAGGCATTATGTTGTCTTTGGAAAGTAATATGTATTTAGATGTAGCTCAGGTTAAAACTCAAAGATAGAAAGAAGCTTTGGAAAAACAGATAGAGAGTTGAAGAAGACATTTTTTAGATAATGGAAAGTGTGCACAGACTCTATTTAGTAGTGAAATATCCCATTCAAGTACTTTAAGTTTTGGAGAAAGAGATTTGATTTTTGTTTAATTAAATTAACTCATACAGTTCAGTGGAGAACAGAATGAAAGAGGAAAAAACTCAAGGCAGAAAAAAATTTAGGGGATATTTTCTAGTGGGTCCATGTGATGAAGATCAGAATAATAGTGAAAGAAGTAGGAACATAGTGAAAAAGTTATCAGGAGCAATATTTAATAAAAACCACTGGATCTGGTGACTACTCTTAATAGGAATGTGTAAGGAGAAAGAAGAAACAGAACTTAACCCCTAGGTTTCTGGCATAGGACCCCTGGTGGATGGTGATAGCAAAAATCTTCCAGTTTGGAGATGATGAATTGTTATACGTTCCATTGTTAGCATCATGGCTACACCACAAAAGGGTGTCTTGTAGAAAATAAATAATATTAACTATATACTTAAGTATATGAGAATTACTTTTATGTGCAAGAAATTATCATTAATAATTTGCCAAATATCTACCTTACAAACTGAAAATATATCTTCGAGTCAGAACAAAAACCAGTATGTCTTATTTCATCTACTTATTTTAGAATAATAAGAAATTAAAAGATAGATATCCTACATGCCTTAGAATTCCTATTAAATAAATTTCTCCAATTACTTATAGTCTTATAGTTATTATTCTTCCTATTATGCAAAATGCATCAATGTAAGCATATGTTAGTTTATTAGATGGTTTCCACAATTTTAATCTAGCTCTGCCATTGGTTAATAGTGTTATATTTGACAGGATTTCTACAAGCCATCTAGGTTTCTATTTCCTCCTCCTTTAAATAAAATAAATAATACAAACTACCCAACCTACATCAGAGCTATGCAAAAGAGAATAATTGTGATAACACCAGGATAGAAACAAAATATTTGAAAAAACATTATTTATGAAAGGGAAGCCATGTTTTTCAGCCTCTAGGTCTGCTAACTATGGATCAAACCTGAAAATTACATAAGCCAGGTGTTCAGTTAACAAACTACTGACTACAGTATAATTTACCTTCAGTACCCAAAGTATCTAAACATGTACTGGCAGGAGCTCCAGAGCAGGAAAACATTTTGACTTCAGAAAAACATCAAAATCAAATATTTAAGTGGAAGAAAGAACTTACTGTCTGGACGGGATTTAGGTAAAATGCAGACATCAAAAATTTGACACCTCACAACACTCAGAATGTCCATCATTACCAATTCTACAAATAATAAATGTTGGAGAGGGTGTGGAGAAAAGGAAACCCTCCTACACTGTTGGTGAGACTGTAAATTGGTGCAGCCACTATGGAAAATAGTATGGAAGTTCCACAAAAAACTAAAAATAGAGTTACCATCTGATCCAGCAACCCCACCCCTGGGCACATACCCAGACAAAACTACAATTCAAAAAGATACGTGCACCCCTATATTCATAGCAACACTATTTACAATAGCCAAGACATGGAAACAACCTAAATGTCCATCAACAGATGAATGGGTAAAGAAGATGTGGTGTATACACACAGTGGAATACTACTCAGTCATAAAAAAGAATGAAATAATGCCATTTGCAACAACATGGATAGACCTAGAGATTATCATACTAAGCAAGGTAAGTCAGAAAGAGAAAGACAAATACCATATGATATCATTTATATATGGAATATAAAATATGACAAAAATGAATATATCTACAAAACAGAAACAGACTCACAGACATAGAGAACAGACTTGCAGTTGCCAAGGGAGAGAGGGGTGGGGGAGGGAAAGATTGGGAGGTTGAGATTAACAGATGCAAACTAGTATATATAGGATGGATAAACCATAATGTCCCACTGTATAGCACAAGGAACTGTATTCAATATCCTGTGATAAACCATAGTGGAAAATAATATGAAAAAGAATATATATATGTATAACTGAGTCACTTTGCTGTACAGCAGAAATTAACACAACATTGTAAATCAACTATGCTTCAGTAAAATACATATAAAAAAGAATCTGACATTGGGATTAGGGTTACACAGCTGGCTAGACTCAGATTCGGGGTCAGATTCTAAACTCTGAAGGTATTTAGAATGAAAGCACTCCAGGTAATATGTATATTAAACACATTGTGTGTATACTCAAAGAGAGTTCTGTGAAGAAGCTGTAGGTCAATGTTTAAGTAACTATTAGTCAACATTTATGTTCAGCTTAAATAGAAACTGCAGACATCATAGACTTAAACAAGATAAAAGTGTTGTCATCTTAGATAACAAAATATTTGGTAAGTAAATAGCACAGAACTGGTATATTGGCTCAAGTATATAAGTGCTGAGATGATTGCAATTCTCATGAGGCTTCTTTTGATGACTATTCAAGAGATGTGGCAAAAACATACATGGTATTCAATATCCACAACTACCAGTATGGCATGGCCATAGAACTAATAAGAATAGATACCTGGCCAGCCAAAATGGTTTCTGGGCATAAACAACCAGCACAGCTGAACTAGGATATGGCAGCTGAATATGAGCTCTGGCTTCAATTCAAATTTTATACCAATGCTTCTGGCAGAAAGGAAGAGCAAGAGGAAAGGAAAATAACAAAAGGGTATGTGTTAACTGAATCAGCACTCATTCTAAATTTTTTTCCAAAAAAACTACTTTGTGACTTCTGTATGTATCTCATATGTAAAATTTTGTTACATCACAAAATCCAGCTGCAAGAGAGTGTAGGAAATATAGGATTGTTTTCTGTTTGTTTTTAATTCTTTGTTTGTTTATCTGTTTATTTTAAATTGGGCACATTGATGCCCCCAACAAACTCAGAGTTCTCTTAATAAAGAAGAAATAGAAGAACGGATATAAACACTTTTGTAATCTAGTCCTTTCTTCTTTCTGTGATGAGTAAAGCAGAAATGACCATCTTGATACAATAGAAAAAAAGTCCAAGAAACTCTTAGACTTCAGCTCTGTTTCCCTCAGATCACTGAATCAATGTCAGCAACCATTCGTATGAAGACTTTGAGTAATATAAAAATAAAACAAATCTCAATTAATCACTATTATTTGATTTATCTATGATATGAAGCAGAGCACAATCTGTAAGTAATAAATATACTGTCCAAGGGCTTTATCCATCCCAGACAGTCTGTAACTGGGCTCCAGTATGTAAAATATTACTTGACTCCACTAACCAGTGGAAGGAAATGTCTCAGTATAATGCCAGGCTTGGTTTTCAATGTCTCAGGACAAAGGGCTGAGCCTTAGAGACCAGGCTTTCATTGTTGGCCACTGGGTGAAGTTTGAACAGGCAGAGGCTGAAAAGAAAGTACGGAACTTGGAATTAAGGCACTTCCTAAAATCAGAGACTTGAAATTAAAAGCAAAATGGTTCTACTGCTTTGAGGAAAAGGAGTACATGCTAAAATAATAGAAGTGAAATATGAACTTCCTAAGTTACAAATCAATAAATCATCAAAAATACAAATGTATTGCTATATTTGAGGTAACAGTCTAGCCAAGAAAATTTGGTACTTATCCAGTAAAAAAGAACATTTAAAAGTGAGAGAGAAATTGATGTTGGAAACCTAGTCACAGGGAAACTGAGATTCAGTGGAAGAAAACCAGCCATTGAGAGAGTTTAGCTTACAGGTTAGAAGAAAAAATGGCAGAGTGTAAGGCAGCAGTTCTCTCTATGGGAGAGGCTCACAGAACAAATATACTAAAAATATTGGGGATTATAACAATACCCAGTCAGTGTAGACTGAGCTACTATGTTACAAGACGTAATAATAAACTCTTAAGCTTAAACCATACAACTCCTTAGAATCCTTCTTGAGTACAAATGCTGGCTCATGAATTTGAGACAGAACATAAATAAACCTTCCAATAGTGGTTAAGTGGCTTAGTAATGTGGATATGAGCAACTGGGCATGCAAAGTCCAAGTAGGTCATTACACCTTGGGCATCATTTTATGATATTTAAGATATCCAGATACAGAATAACCAAACATTGTATAATGCCTGTAACAAGTTTTATTTTAAGTTAGCATAGGAAGCAGTTGCATGTAAATTGGAAGATGCAGGAGTTCATATTAGTATGAGAAACCTTAATGAGAAAAGTGTTACACTGTATTATTATCACTGAATTTCAATTTAATTTGATTTTAGTACCATTTTAGCAGTATTCATTAAGGCAAATAAAACAATAGGAATTGAACATGTAAAAAAGTAATCAGAATTGATAACAGCAACACATATAGGTCAAAAAAGGATTTGTCACAGACTCCATTTTTATGCCTTTGTTTTATAGCAGTAATGGGAATTATTGGCAATCAAGAAGGGTAGAAAGACATAGAAATTTTAGTATGGTTAGAAAGAGACTGATGGAAACAAACATGAGATAGAATTAATATGCAACAAGTGAGTGACCTCCTACATTTATAGTTTTAGGCTTTGCTATCTTTAAGCATTTTTTTTTAATGAACATGACCTTGAAAATTTCACACTTTAAATTATCATCCACTAAGAGAAAAATGTGAAAAAGTACATCAATTAAATTCAGCAAGCATATATTTAACACTATTAGGTTAACCAGATATAGGATCCCACCCAAGGCCTTCATGGTAGGCTGATTTCTAAGATGTCCCCCAATGATACCATCTCGTATTTAATCTTGTCCCATTCCATGTGGGCTGGAAAAAGTGATTCACTTTTAACTAACAGAAAGTGTCAAAGTGTCATGTATTGTCACTTCCATGATTAGGTTAAGAAGGATAGTGACTCTTACTAGCACTCTTTCTCTACTGTCTTGGCTTATACACTTTGATAAGCAAACTGCCATGTTGGAGAGGACCACATGGTCCAAGTAGAGCTGTGGGCCACCTCTAGTCCAACAGCTCTTTATGGGCTAAATTCTGCTAATAACTATGTGCTCCTGGAAACAGATACTTTGAGATGACTCAACCCCAACATTTGGATTGTAACCCTGTGAGAAAAAATGTATATATATATGTATGTATATGTATGTATGTATGTATATATATATATATATATATATATATATATATATATATATAAAATTTGGTGCCTTTTGAAAACACCAAAAAGTGAGAATAGGCAAAATGAAGAAAATAATTTTGATAAGGTTTTATCGAGTATATTTAGATTTGTTCTAGAAAGAATGATTATGAGCATATCAAATGGATAGAAATGCACATGCTGGAAGACAGAAAAAGCACTTCTGGCTACAGTGTGGGGCATATGGAGGGGTGAGAGATTTGGATTTGAATGCAGGATAGAGAAATTCCTTAGGTAAAGATGATAGAAAACCTTTAATGCAAAACTGAATTTTTTGGGCTATACTTCTTAAGTGAAGGTTGCATTCCTTTTGCTTGCTGTGTGCAGTCTGATCAAAAGAAGAGGGGCAAATAAATAATAGTCATTATCTAAACTTGACAAAACTCAGGCATATCAGCATTTGAAATGAAAGGCTCTTGTTGGAACTGAGAAACTGGAAATTGGCATAAAGGGAGGACACAGGTACCAAAAGATAAATATAAACATATCTTAAGGGGGAAGAAATTTGAAATCCATAAGAAAATAGTTCAATAGAGATAAAGTGAAAGAAATAGGACACTCCTTCTCATCAAGATTTTCAGCTTTTTCATCTGCCTTTGAGAAATAGCTACCCATAAATAGGACTACAGTCAAACACAAAGAGAATGAGAATTTGCCTTGTGACATATCCTCCCCACCTCACCTTCCTCATGGAGTTGCCATACTTTTAGGGAAACACTGAAAACAAGGCCATCAAAATGATGAACAAACTCAAAACTATGTTATAAGAAAAATGGGTGAAATAACAGGAGATGTAAGGATCGAAAAACAAATGATTAATTACGGGCTGCATTCTAAGTGTCTTACGTATATCAAAAATTGTCATGTGGAAAAAGGATTAGAGTTGTTTATGAGGACCCAGTGAGCAATGTAAGGTCCAATAACATGGATGGTGCAACTTAATTCACAAACAGTTAAAAAAATATGTGGCATATCATACACTCTGATACATACTGGGAATATAAATGTGAATGAGACAAAGTCCTTGGCCTTAAGGAATTTACAGTTTAGCTGAAAAGACAGAAAAATGACTAATGAGAATATGTGATGAATGGGAAGAAGAGATCAGAAGTTTACTAAAAGCAGGGAACAGGTTTGGAGTTAGAGGACAAACCCATACATTCAGAAGAAGAAGATATGCAGGTGTTAGAAGCAGGTTTTCTGCTTTGTTAGGCAAAGAAACCTGAAGCAGTAGTAGTAATTATGATCTAATCACTTTTCCATAACTTTATGCTGACCCTTCCTTGGAGCAGACCCTGTGAGATAAATTGAGTGAAGTGTAAGAGGAGCTCTCTTCCAGTGGGCATCAGAAAACCAGGACAGGATTGGGCTACTAAGGCTGTGGTACCCAGAAAAGAGATTGAACACCTATAAAGACCTCAGCAATGGCAAGAATGGAGTGTGATACATCGCTTTGTACATTTCTCAAAGAGGCAGCTAATATACGGAATTTACCCAATCACCACTTTTTATCTCAGAATATGTGAGTATGTTGATAGAACTATATAGATTTGGTATGATATGCTGAGGCCATGTATGAAGTCAGCCTTTTTCCAAAGCTCTTTTCCCTAAAGTGAACAGCACTTAGTATTAATAAAATGATGTTTTTCTTGGTATTACTCTATTATACCCCATAATGAGTGATGGTTGTCTGCAAAGGACTAAAGCATGCTTTTTGGGTCCTGGACCTGTCCCCTTTCCCCACTATCTGCCTGCCTACCTCCCAGAATCCTTCATTTCTGCCAGAGGAACAAAGAACACATTGGACTTCACAATCAGACCTAGACTGATGTTAGTCTTGGCTTTCCATTTTGAAAGTTGTGCCATTTTAAGCAAACCATGTAAATTCTAAATCTCCATTTCCTCCTGGGGAGATGTTGAAAATAAATGTGTGCAAAGTTTCTAGTGCACAGTAGGCACTTTTTAAATGTGGCCTATTTTCCTTCCTCATTTCCCCAATCTTATATAAATTGTTCTGAAGGAAATGCTCAACTGTGAGGGAGGGAAAAAAAAAAGTTAACACTACAGAATTTCTGAAGAGAACTCACCATTCTCCTGAAAAATTTATCTGTCAGAATAAAGAATTGTATGCACCACATTCTTTCATTCTAAGAAGTGATTGCACTCTAGGAGATGTGGTGATGAATGGAACATACCTTCTTATTCACTTGCACAGTACAGCATGCTGCTGTCTAGTGAATGTTTCCATAGAAACAGGAGAATGGCTGCTGGGGCAGGGGTACATGAGATTCTCTTTATGGAGCCTTTTTCTTCCCTTTAGCAATCAGCAGCAGTCCTGGGTTTGATTGAGCCTCTAAGTAGGCAGACATTGATTTGAAGCTGCATGAATTTTAGAGGAACCAAGCTCAAAGCAAACCTTCAACATGGAGTCTTCTAAGTTCAGGCAGGAAGAAGGGCTCTCTGAACATATGTTGTGCTGACAACAAATCAGTGAAAATGTCAATCACCCATTATTCAGTTAAACTTGTACTTGAGGCTTGTAAAACCAGCAGAAATGCCATGCATTTGTAGTCAAGTTATTGACTTACATTTTTTGTAGTAGAAGACACTTAGGTCTATCAACCTGTGAAAGATTACCACTACATTCTAACTAATACATGGTCATGTGGACTTCACCATTTCTAGTATTGGAGACCTCTCTATTGGTATAAACAGTCCATTCTCCTGTGGGACAGCTTTAGCTATATTTCTCAATTTCATGGAAACTTGTTTCCTTCTATTCTCCATGAAGAAGAATAATAGTAAACATGGTACCCTTGACAATGGTGGATTGGGAGGTGAGTATAAATGTGGCATAGAGAGCCTGTTAAAATTGGATAGATGTTGCTCATAAATTGTCTTGGTTTATGAGCATTAAATAATTTTGGGCTTCTGTTTTTGTTTTTTTCATTTTCAGAAATATTTAGAAATCTATGTCCCATAATTATCTTCAGTTTGATGTAGCTCATTTCTTAAACAGCATACTGGAACATATCCTGGGTTCCATCCAATTTTTGACAGTTTCTTATTTTTCACCACTACCCCTGATTTTTGAAGAAGAGAGCTATAATGCAGAAATGTTTTTTGTAGAGTTGTAGATCAAGTGATTTGAAGTTTGAAAGCCTTACTTGAGTAATCAAAGATAATTTCATTTTGAGAGGAAAGGATTTCAATCAAGTTTATACATACCCCTTTTCTATAACAAACACCAAATCCTTAAGTTTTGTTTGTCTAAGGCTGTGTATAGGAAACAAGTGTGTATGTGTGTGTGTGTGTGTGTGTGTGTGTGTGTGTGTGTGTGAGAGAGAGAGAGAGAGAGAGAGAGAGAGAGAGAGAAAGAGAGAGAGGGATAAGAGGGAAACATAAAAGAGAATAAACACTTTAGTTATTCAGGAAAATTATAGACTTCAAATAATCACATTGACTTTCCTTTATATTGTTACTTTAGTCACTGAAAAGGTCTATTAATCCAAGGATGGCCTGGTAAATATAAGCTATGACTATTTTGTTAAGTTAATCTTAGCAAGGAGAACATAGATAATATGTCAAAAATATTCAATAATTACTAAGAAAAAAATAAGGAAATTCATATGATCTCTTCTTTGGGAAAATGTGCAGACTATTTGGAGAAGCAAAAAGGAAAAAAAAAGTTGAAATAACACAAAAAGTAATCATAGAATAAATTTATATTTTATTTCTTATACAATTTATTTTCAACATAGTTTTCTTTCTTTCATAAGTTTTTATAGTATTTAAGACTGCAACTTCAGTTACAGAGTTCAGATCCTTTTGATTATTCATTGTTCCCTGAAATGTCAGCCACATAATGGCCTACACACACCCTATCTCTTCAGCTGATCTCACTACACCCTTCCCTCCCAAATTCTACCTCTATGCTGGCTTGTGTTTATACAAGCTCCCTAGTATTCTCAGATATTTTTTCTGGAACATTTCCCCAATCATCTTGCCTTAACTAAAATCTGACTCTCTTCTGATGTGTCATCAAATCCCTGCTCCAGAGGATACTTCACATCCTCTCACACCCAAAGTATCTCATGGTGGAGAGTGGGAATGTCTTCATTTTCATCCTCTTAGTGTCTCTTCTAGGTCATAAATTTCTTCATTTTCTAAGATTATCAGCTGTTTTCAAGTTTATTCATAACCTATAACCTACTCTTCCCTATCTGATTGCTGAAACCTACATTTTTCATTTAAATTTTCATCTGTGCTTAGTTACTAACAACCTTATCTCCAAAGTCCTTTTCATCCTCTCTATCTCAGCCACACAATCCCAGGGACATTTTTGTTGTTAACAAACACTTCAAATTACCAACACAATGAATTCAAATATTCTATAGCTTTCTATATTTCCAGCGTATCTAATTTACTTTGGCATTGAAAGCAACCTTTGGCGTCTGCAACCTAGAAAGCATTTGTCAAATATCCCATACAACAAACTCCCTTAGAACAATTCAGTTCATGTGGTTAATTCTGGTTAAATTATTGACAGTAAAGAGAGGATGTGCATCTTCTACTCCTTACCTATTCTACTTAAATGACTTTGGAAGACACGTATTGAGATAATAGCACCACTAAATGGAGAGACTCTAAACCAACCAGTTGCTAGATGGAATAAAGTCCTCACTAGTACATTTCAAACCTTTCTTGCCAGAGAAACTACATTTTGTTGTGTTGTCAATGAGAATCTGAGGGTTTGTTTGTTGTAGCAACCAGTGTTAATTATCCCAACTAATACAATCTGCTGTCATTTATAATCAATTGACCCCTTAACATTTTATGTAGTATTTAACAAACTTTTTCTGCCTCTACTTCCCTTTTCATCCAGCTGGTATTTTATGACCCATACTTATATTTAGCATTTTATTAATTCACACATCTCTACTTGTTTTTTTCTACTTCTGTCAAAACCTTTACCTGAGATGCAATAAACCAACTGCATTCTCTGTTCTCCACTAAACCCCCTGAATGTTATTGTCTCTATAATGTCACAATTACCTCCTTGAAAGAGTACTTGGCAGTGCAAGGTGGTTGATTATATTTCTCTAGTATGTTCAACATCTGCTGTATCAGCTCTCTCACCTTCCATTCACTCTTCAGTGCATGATTCCTGTGCAGACCATTATGTGAAAGCTGCTCTTAAAACATGAAAATGAACACTATATTCATGCCTCCAAAAGAGCATTTTCTGTTCTCATCTTTTTGGAACTCATAGCAGCATATAATAGAGTTGAGCATTTCCTCCTCTTGAAACACGTTTCCATGTACCCAGATTATCAATCTCTCTTTATTTTCCCTACTAACTCCTATTATGCTATCCAAATGCCTAAGTTCTTCCTGGTTCCATCTTTTTGCTTTGTAGTCTCTCTTTCTAGATGACTTCATTCATTTCCATGTCTGTGACTATCATCTACAATGTCTTAACTACCAAATTTTATTTCTTATTTTGACCTTTCTTCTGAGCATACTAAATGACTGCTTGATAACTTTACTTACATGACTCAAAATTTTGCAAACTTAACATATCCAAAACAAAATTCTGGATGTTTTCCTCCCAACTTTTTCCTATAGTCCTATACATCTCTGTAAATTTTCTCCGACCAGAATGCTAGAAATCTATATCATTATTCATTCTACCTCAACCCAACATTCAATCTATAACCAAGTTTTTCCATTTTATATCCAAAATGTATTTCAAATTCATGTACTTCCATCCAAATCTTCTCAGCTACCACCATCTTTATCTTGTACTATTACAGGAACTTCCTTTGTGTTGCCCCTGTTTTAATCCTTACATCCCTGTCCTCCTTACTTCCAATTACAATCCATTCTTCAATACTTCTAGAATTTTGTTATAATTTTAAATCATAAATGAATCATATCACACACCAGATTTAAATTGTCCAATTGCTTCCCATTACACTGAGAAGAAATTCCAAACACCTTTTGATGGACTACAAAGCCCTGTGTGACCTGACCTTTACCTAGCTTTCCATGTTCCCAATTTCTTTCTTTCAGTTTTTTAAAAATAAACTCTAGTTTTTAGAACAGTTTTACACTTATGTAAAAACTGAGAGAAGTATGAGCATTCCCATAAACCCCACAGCCAGTTTTCACTAATGTTAACATCTTATAGTAATATGGTATATTTGTTTTAATTACTGACCTAATCTTGATATATTATTAATAACCAAAGTTCATACCTTGTTAATATTTCCTTAGTTTTTACTAAATGACCTTTTTTTCTGCTGCAGGATTGCATCCAGGATACTACATTAAAATTAGTCATCATGTAAATAAGTTCATTTGTACCCCCACTTTTTTTAGATTCCACATGTAAGTGATATCATCTGATATTTATCTTTCTGTATCTGACTTAATTCACTTAGTATGACAATCTCTAGGTCCATCCATGTTGCTGCAAATTGCATTATTTTGTTATCTTAAAAAAGGAAAAAGAGTGGATATATATATATATATATATATATATATATATGTATAACCACTTCATTTTTCTGTTCACTTGAAACCAACACAACATTTAAATCAACTATACTCCAGGAAATATTAAAAGAAAAAAAAGAAAAAAATTAGTCATCATGTTTTCTTAGGCTCCTCATAGCTGTGACAGTTTCTCAGATTTACCTTACCTTATTTATGATGATAACCTTGAAGAGTCTGAGGAATACTGGTTGGGGATTTTGTAAATGGGCTTCTATTGGCATTTGTCTGATTTTCTTTTTTCATGATCACACTCGAGATTAGGGTTTTGGGGAGAAAGACCACAGAGAGAAAATGTTCTTCTGATCGCATTATATCAAGCATATCTACTTTCAACAAGACTCATCACTGTTGATGTTGACCTTGATAACCTGGCTAAGGTAGTGTTTGTCAGGGCTCTCCACCATAAATTTACTCTTCTTTTTCACTTTTTTAATTCTCCTCTTTGGAAAGAAGTTACTCCGCACAACCCACACTTAAAGAGTGAGGAGTTGTGTTCCACTTCTTTCAGGGCAGAATATATACAAACATTATTTGGAATTCTTCTGACTGGGAGTTTTGTCTCTTCCCCCCCACCCCAGTTATCAATTTACGTAATGTATTTAGGTATGTATGGCATGTATTTGTGTCAATACACACTCTGGATATTTAGTTTATACTTTGAGTTTTAATCCAGTGCTACTTTATTTTTTTTGGTCAAATTCCTCCAGCTTTGGCTACTAGTAGCTTTTTTGTTGTTGGCTCCTGTTTCCTTTTGACACATTCCCATTATTGAGGGGTTTTGCTTTTGATTTGTCTTTCTGTGCATTTCCTTACTTTTTTGCATTACAAGATGCTCCAAGTTGATCTTATTTATTCATTGCCCCTGTCCTAGAACCAGCAATTTCTCCAAGAACCTCTGGTTCCATTTATGCTATTAGAAACCAAAACCTGGTGCCTACTAGGCACCAGGTTACTACTAGGATATCATTACTTCTAGACTGTCCGCTGACAGAGCACGGAAATACCTGTGTATATGCTCACACTTATATCCATAAGTATTTCTGTAATAGCAATATGCATCTATATTAAGCTAAAAATGAGTTTGTACTGATATCTCCAATTCTAATCTATCACCACTTTGATTTTTACAACCTCCTCCGCTTGCTTATCTGTACACTTCCACTACAACAGTGAAAAACTTACCTATCACAATTGCCAACCATTTACTTAATTTTTCATTTCTGGTATACATGAATAAAAGCATCTGAATTGTTAATTCATATCCCCTTGAGATATAAGTTTATCAACTGGAGTACAGTGTTTGTGAAAAGTATCTTTTGCCTTTAGTTTTATAGATTCCACTTTCCAAAGTCACTTAGGTCAGCAGCTTTTTCCCCATTCAAGGAGGTTGTTTCACATGTTAATAATACAGTCAGATTATTTTTTCACATTCTTAATTACATGCTGTTTTTTCCACTGAACTCCTGAATATTTTTTAATTTGCATATACTAAGGTTCACTCTTTTTTTTATATAAAGTTAAATGGCTTTTGACAAATACATAATGTAATATAGTCACAATTATAGTATCATACAGTGTAGTTCACCACCCTAAACAATCCTCTGTGATTTAGTAAGCCAACCCTAAACCTCTGGAAACCAGTGATATTTTTTATTGTTTCTATAGTTTTGTCTTTTCCAGAATGTCATATAATTGGAATTATATTGTATATGTCCTTTCAGACTGGCTTCTGCAACTTAGCAATATACATTTAAGATTTAAACATGTCTTTTTGTGGTTTGATAGCTCACTTTTTTTAATCTATGCATCATATAGATGTACTACAGTTAGCTTACCCAGTCACCTATTGAAGAATATTTATTTTGACTTTAAAGTTTTTTTCTCACCTTAGTTACCATCTGGCCTGCTTCAGATATGTTACCTCTCATTTTTTGCCTGGAAGTCTCTTAATATTGTTCAGGTCTCAGCTTACATATCATTTCCTTATAGAAGCTTTTCTTCTTCCTTACAGTATACACCATTTAATTCTTTATCATACTTTCTTTTTTGGAATCTTAGCAGTTCCTACCACTATTTGCATGACATATTAAAGTATTTCTCCCCTATATGCCTGTAACCTCATTCTGATTGATTCAACTCTGCATCTCAGGCACCTACTAATGGTTTAGCACATAGTAGGTTCAAAATATATGTTTGTTGAACAAATTTGTTAGTAAACAATCTCAGTAAATTTGTGTAATAACTGTGACATAGATACTCACATTTTACGTTGAGAAACTGAGACTAGGCAAAGTTAACAGATTTGCTCAAATTTATATAGATAATAACACAGGTGTGATTTAAAGTAAGATATCCTAATTTGAAAGTGGGTTGTTCCTTCCACTTAAAGGTGCTGCAAGTAAAGATGCTACACAGATGAAGATAGGTATTATCCTGTCAGAAGAGAGCTATCTTAGAAACCTACTGCCTTGAGGACATGGAGGTGAAAATGATCTAATCAAAATCTTAAAGAACTTAATAAACTCTTCTAAGGGTTACATTACATTTAATTATTAATGAACTTTGGTTAAGAGGATAGGATTAATTTGAGTGTAAAATGTATTGTCATGTTTAAAGCTACTTTTCACATTATCTTTGCCTGGAGAATAATCATGTCGTTACCCCTGTATATTTTTATACTGGCAACTACAGTAAAAATTCATGAGCTTCTACCCACTGGAGTCCGAGGGTAGAGTCTCAACGCCTTTCAAGTTTGTTTTTTTTTTTTTGTCCTATAGATAAAACTGAGTCTTTTGTCATTGAAGTTGAGGCTGGGCCCTAAGATCTATTTTCTTAGCTTTTCTTTTCTGCATGGAATAATTTGAAAGCCTTTGCTATAGGCCTTTAAATCTATTTTAAACATGGAAAAAACACACACATCAAAATATGTCCTAAGTCTACAAAAATGTACTACCTCCATCAGCTGCATAGTAATTCTAATCTTTCAACAATTTGCATTTTATAGAACCATCCAAAATCACTGAAAATGAGGGATTGTGCAATTAAAAGATTACCCATGAATCGATTCAGTTGCTAAATTAATTTTCAGTCATGTTCAGAATGGTTAAGCCCCAAAGGCCTACATGAGCTACTTTTCTTACTAGAATTAAGAAGATTAAGAAGAGCAATAAAGACCATTAGTTCACTGAGTGCATTTATCTCAATTGCAGAGCAATCTTTGGAAATAAGGTTTTATTTAAATTTTTGTGTGTGTTTTCTGTCATCCTTATAGTTAACTTTTTTTTTTTTTTTTTTTTTTTTTTTTTTTTGCGGTACGCGGGCCTCTCACTGTTGTGGCCTCTCCCGTTGCGGAGCACAGGCTCCGGACGCGCAGGCCCAGGGGCCATGGCTCACGGGCCTAGTCGCCCCGCGGCATGTGGGATCCACACGGACCAGGGCATGAACCCATGTCCCCTGCATCGGCAGGCGGACTCTCAACTATTGCGCCCCCAGGGAAGACCTATAGTTAGCCTTTTTAAAAACCACATACTTGAAAAGTGATTCCATTGAAGAATACAGTGCACCTCATATTTATATTTATTTATTTTTTAACCCATGGATTTCTATATCAAGAAATTACCTGGAATAAAAAAAAGACATAATTACCCTTCTCCTACTCTGACATCCCCTTCTCCTTCCACACCATACTTATCCTCATTGGAATAAATGGGAATAATTCTGTATGTGACACATGAATGAGGGGAAAAGATATATAAGCAAAATGACATAACTTTATATTTCATAATCACCTGAACTTTGTTCCGCTGTGCTTACTGGTTTACACTCTTGAATAAAGTTATCTTTTTTACCACAAAAAATCAATAAAAAATAGGCTACTTAGATTTAAATGTGCAGTCTCTAGCCTAACTTAGAGACCACCTGTAGATGACTCAGTTAATATGTATAAGAATGTTATTTTGTTATGAAAATAGTACATGCTCATTTAAGGAAAAGGATTAAATGAATTAAGCAAACAGTCTAATTATATATAAGCGTGTACTCACACTGTCTGCATATAATACTATCAATATTTTGATAGATATCCAATGTGACATGTTTGTATGATTATATTCTGTAAAATTTAAATGATTGCCTCATGAATGGGATGATATACATATTTTCCATATAGATGACCAACATTATGTCTAAAATTTTATCTATCCAAATGCTAACCCGTGTTTTATTTAATATCTACAAGTAAGTACTTAGATTTTGCCTCATTTTTCACAACTTCGCAAAACACAGTGACATACATCCTTATACATGTATTATTCTCCATTATATTTTCTTCAGGACAATTTACTATGAGTGGAATTTTTGAATCAATACTTGTGCATATTTTTTTACATCCAATATTTCTCTTAAATATTCTGGAAGGAAGTATTTTACTACCTGCAATGCACGAGATTCCCCATCAATTATAATTTAAAAAATCTTGACCAATCTAAAAAGCAAAGCATTTTTACATCCCTTATTTTTGAGTACTATTTCTGGAGATGTTGAATTTTTTAATATTAATTGAACATTTTTATTTCTTCTACACACAGACAAAGTCTGAAGAGTCAGACATACTGAAAGGAAGACATGACTTACATATTATCTACAATTTGTCACAAATCATCTCCCTATATTAGGAAGAAAGCTAGTACAAGCACATTACTAAGTATGCAGTGAACCTCTTCCAAGACATAAAATAAATCACATCTCAGACCCAACTGCCTTTATGGATGCTGCCTACAACATGCATTTGAGCTATGTTTTTTCAATTTTTATTTATTTATTTATTTATTTATTATTATTTTTTTTTGGCTGTATTGGATCTTCGTTGCTGCATGCGGGTTTTCTCTAGTTGAGGCGAGCAGGAGCTACACTTTGTTGCAGCACGTGGGCTTCTCATTGTGGTGTCTTCTCTTGTTGCAGAGCATAAGCTCTAGGCACATGGGCTTCAGTAGTTGTGGCACACAGGCTCAGTAGTTGTGGCACATGGGCTTTGCTGCTCCGTGGCTTGTGGGATCTTCCCAGACCAGGGCTTGAACCCATGTCCCCTGCATTAGCAGGCGGATTCTTAACCACTGTGTCACAAGGGAAGCTGCATTTGAGCTATTTTGAACTGACTTACTACCAAATATCTCTTTCATTGCTCAGCCACTGTGCAGATAGTTTCATGATTTCTTTTAACTATATTATAAATAATATATTAGGTAAAAAAGTTCTCAAAATAATGGAAGCAGGGACCTTTATTATGCTGCTTAGACTATAACACCAATAATGCTGGCCAGAGAAAAGTCCATTTTTATGGTAGATCTTTAATCAGGAATTGTGCTTTCTGAGAAAAGAAACATATTTAACATTACTATTTGATTGATGAGTAATTTTTGAGTTCATGCAGGAGAGGAGCATGTAATTTACTTTCCAGCTATACTTCTTCCCAGTAATACAGCTGAATAATTAAGTCCTACACAAAATACCCAACTTATATTGTGTTTCTTCATTGTGTAGGTTAACACTGCCCAAATATTTACAATCAATGATAAGTCTTTCATATCACAGTGATGTTTTTAGACGTACAAATTCATACCAGTAAAGAGAATCGTCTTGCATCCAATAAATATTCTTTCAGACGTTCCTCAACTAAATGTAACTGGTCACAGTCTGATGAGTTTCAGGTCATTGACAATGTCAAAAATTTAAGAGCCACTAGTAATACCACTTAAATATCTTTAGTATGATTGATTTGCTACAATATTGTAGATTCAGACCTTTTTGCATTTCCTAAAATGCCACCATTTTAAGGCATATTTTCTTAATTTGAGTAGAGAATATCACACACACACTACTGTTGTGTCATGTAGGAGAGGCTAGATTATACTACAGTAATAAAAATCCCCAAGTAACCAATGGTGGATGTTTCTAACTAGTGCTACATGCCCAGCATCTGTTGGTCAGGATCTTGGACTGACAAAAGTTCTGTCTCAAAATGTGTTTCTACTATCATTCTCACAAAAGAAAGGGATTTGGCCAATGGATTCTGGCACTGAAAGCTCCTACCAGAAAGTGGCTGTGATGGTTAATTTTATGTGTCAAAGTAGTTAGACTATGGTGCCCAGTTGTTCAATAAACAATGAAGTTTTCTAAAGGAGAAGGATTCTGCCTCCAGATTATAACACAGAAATCCTGCCTGAGTTTCTAGACTGCTGCCACACAGAATATGGACTCAAAATTGAAATATCAACTCTTGATTAAATTTCTAGCCTCTCCATGTGCTGACTTGCCATACAAAACTGAGACTTCCCAGCCCCCACAACTGCATAATTCCCTGTTTAACTTTTTGAGGAAGCATCAAAATATTTCCCACAATGACTATACCATTTTACATTTCCAATGGCAATGTATAAGGTTTCCAATTTTTCTACATGTTCACCAACACATTTGCCATTTTCTTTTCTTTTAAAATTATAGCCCTTCTAGTGGGGATAAAGTAGTAGAAGGTTATTTTAAAATCAAACCAATTTGATACTTTTGTTATTTATTTCTTGTCCATTTTTATGTTTTCTGTTTTAAACACTTGGGTCACATAGTTATTTATAGCTATGTTTAACAATTGTATGTCCATGTTTGTTTGCTTTGATTTGGCTTAGGGTTTCATATAGTGAATTTTCTTCTTTTTGAACTCATATTTTCTAGGGCTTTTGTGAGAATTATGAAAGGTCTAGGTTGAGCATTTATCCCTTCACAAAGGATTTCCTGGAGAATGACCAAGATGGCGGAGGAGGAAAACTCTGACTCCAACTCCTCTCACAGGCACACCAAAAATTACAACTGTTTACAGACCAACTGTTGATGAGAAATACTGGAATCCAGCAAAAAAGATCTACAACCAAAGATATAAAAAAGGAACCACATGAGATAGGAGCATGGACTTGCAGTAGAATCGAGACAAATACCCCTTGGTGGGTGACCCACAAACACTAAGATAATTATAATTGCAGAGGTTCTCCCCAAGGAGTAATGGGTCTGAGCCCCACATTGGGCTCCCCAGCCCTGTGAACCCCCAGAAAGTTTGGCTTTGAAGGCCATCAGGGCTTGCTTTCAGGAGACCCAGAAGCTGTGGGAAATAAAGACTCCACTTTTAAAGGACACACACAAAATCTCAGCTGCTTTGGGACCCAGAGAAGAAGAAGTAATTTGAAATAAGTCTGGGTCAGACCCACCTGCTGATTTTGGAGAGTCTCCCAAAGAGACAAGAGGCAACTGGAGCTCACCCTGGAGGCATAGACACTGGTGGCAACAATTTTCAGGAGCTCACTCTACAACATGGATACTGGTATAGGCGAGTGATATTTTTTAATTCTCCCTGTATTTATTAACACTGGATACTGCCCCACCTACCAGTAAGCAGGACACTTTAAGACTCCCTGATCCCATAGCCTCTCTGGGACATGGCTTTATCCACCAAAAGACCCAGGACCATACCCCACCCTCCAGTGAGCAGGCACTAACACCAGGACCACCAGGGTCCTGCAGCCAGAGGCCCCAGGAACCATCTCTGCCCACCAGTGAGGCAGCTCTAGCCTTGGAATTAGCCTCACCCACCAGTGGGTAAGCACCTGCCCCAGGACCTAACTGGGCCCCAGCCCTGACCACCAGTGGGATGACACACCAACCATGGGACCTCTAAGGCCCTGCAGCCAGAGACCATGGGACCCCACTCTGCCTACCAGTGAGTTGGCACCAGCCCCAAGACCCAATGGGCCCAAGTCTTGCACACCAGCAGGCTGACAATAAACTCAGGGACCCCCCAGGGCACTGCAAGCAGAGACACTAGGACCTGGCTCTGCCCACCAGAGAGATAGAACTGGTCCTGGGACCAACCTCACACATTAGTGGGCAGGCACCAGCCCCAGGACACCAAGAGCACTGGCAATGCCCACTGTGGGTGGACACCAGGCCCAGGCTACTGTAGCCCCTCAGCCTGCTGTGGCAAAACCCAGTCCTCCCACCAGCAGGCCAGCACCAGCCCTGGATCCCCTGGTCCCTGGCCTGGTCCACTAGCAGGCTAACACAAACTCTGAGACACATTGGGCCCCTCAGCCAACTTTCCTGGAATCCAGTTCCACCAAGAAGTGAGTACACAAAAGCTTCAGGACACCCTGGACACTGTAGCCAGCTGTGTCAGGAACCGGCCTCACCTATCAAGATTCAACTCTGCCCACCACTGGGCCCCAAGACACAGCTAGCCCCAGACATAGTTTCATACACCTATGGATGGGCACCAGCCCCCAGATCCTGCCCCATCCACCATTGGGCTGAAACCAGCTTCAGGACCCCAGGGCCCTGCAGCTAGAGACCCTAGGATCCATCTCTGCCCACCAGTGAGCTAGCATTAGTCCCAGAACTCCCTGGGCCATGGCTCTACCCACTAGGAGGCTGACTCTAGATTCAGAAACTCTGGCCCCACAACCACACATGCCAGAACCTGGCTCTGCCCACCATTGAGCTAGCACCATCCCCAAGACCCCTTGGGGTTCTGCAGCCAGCCACCTCATGACCTGGCTCCACCAAATAGTGGCAGGGCCTGGCAACCAACTGGGCAGGGAGACAGCCATGCCCACCAGACTGCCCACAGCCACCACAATAGAAGGACCCATGGAGTCCACATAGGGGGCACTCCTAGAGCATACAGCTCTAGCGACCATAGGGAGTGTGCTGCTGGGAAGCATAGGAAGTCTCCTAAGAGATGCCACTTCTTTAAGGTCAGGAAATGTAACCAACCTACCAGCTACATAGAAATAAAGACAGCAAATAAGGTAAAATGAAGTGACAGAGGAACATATTCCAGACAAAGGAACAAGATAAAACCCCAGGAGAATTAAGTGAATTAGAGATAGGCAATCTATCCGATAAAGAGTTCAAGGTAATGATCATAAAGATGATCAAAGAATTTGAGAGAATAATGGATGAACAGAGTGAGAAGTTAGACATTTTCAATTAAGAGAAAATATAAAGAGAACCAAAGAGAGATCAAGAATGCAATAACTGAAACAAAAATACACTAGAAAGAATCAACAGTGGATGATACAGAGGAACAGGTCAGCTAGCTAGAAAAGTAGTGGAACTCACTGATGCTGAATAAAAAAAAAAAGAAAAAAAAGAATAAAAAGAAATGGCAGTTTCAGAGACATCTAGAATAACAACAAGCATACTAGTATTTGTATTATAGTTGTGCAAGAAGGAGGAGAGAGAGAGAGAAAGGGGTAGAGAGCATATTTGATGCTATAATAGCTGAAGACTTCCCTAATCTGGGAAAGGAAACAGGTATCTAAGTCCCGGAATTACAGAGTCACACACATGCTCAACCCAAAGAAGACCACACCAAGACACATTATAATTAAAATGGCAAAAATTAGAGGTAAAGAGAAAATATTAAAAGCAGCAAGGAGAAGCAACAATTTACATACAAGGGAACTCCCATAATACTATCAGCTGACTTTTCAGTAGCTTATTAATAGCTTTACTTCCAAGATGGAGAGAATAATACCACTTCCTTTCCCACTCAAGCAACTTTCCAGTCTCTATCCTTTTTTTAGTCAACTGTCAACTATAATTTTTTACCTCTTATTTTTGCATGAACAAGGTGGTATGGGGCCCCCAAAACACTGTTAATTTCATGAAGCCTGTCCTAAGAAGTTTCAACAGAGAGAAAAAGTCACTACTATTTGTATTACTATTTGTCCATTACTATTGGTTCTGGTGGGTGTGGGGGTTGGGAAATGGCAGTGGAATTTATCTACAAAGTAAATTATCTTGCTTGTTAAGAGGCTCATGACTATTCCTCCCCTACCCAACTGCAACCATTTCCATAAAACTCCTATTTTATGGTTCACATTCCCAAATAATTTGGACATTTCTGCAAATCAAAGAACAATGTTAAAGAGATACAATCCAAGAGTGAACTTTAAAATTAACTCTGAGGGATGAATATATCATTCATTGGAGCAAAGCCTACAGAGCTCACAAAATCACAGTAGCTATGTGGCAGCCATATCTATGTGCATTGTCTGCTACAGCTATATGTAAAGCAGTAGAAAGTAATATTTAACTAGCACTGATAATATTAAGGGAGAGCTTGTTTTGAGCCTTGCACTGTTTTAGGTGCTGGGCTTTTGTGGTAGAGAGGTTCTAAATTCAGATCCAAAATTTGCTAGCTGTGGACTTGGCACAGACTTCCAACTTCACTCATTTTCTGTTTATTTCTAAAATGGAGATCTATAAGTACTTGCATAACAGGACTGTTGTGTGGATTAAATACATGACTCACTTAACGTCTTTAGCAAAGAACTATGCAGAAAATGAACATTTGCTAATATGTTAATTACTTCCCACAGACTGGATTCATTATGAGGATTTTTTTTTTTTGTATTCTAGTTTACGACTTAGAAAATACAGCAAATTAGCTGCTCCACTATTGTCAAAGGATATGTTAATGGATTTTCATTTTCATACCCTCTTTAAAGCAATTATGTTTAACTTCAATTTCTTTCATTATCCCAGTTCCTTATATAGTCTTTACTGGCTTTGGAGTCATAGAGCTTGATGCCAAGGTGATGAAATTTCCATTTTGAAATGGAAAAAGCCATGTAATTTTTAAGTGGTTTAAAAAATAAAGATCTCAATTTTGTCACACCAGACAAAACAGAATTACTTTTACTTACTACTATGTTTTTGATGATGCTGTGGTTCCAAAGACTCTCATTATATAGTTAGCTCATCCTCAAGTTCTCTTTCATATTACAAAGCAAATATGGATACATGTCTAGATAGATAGATTTTTACCTAGTTGTAGATATAGGTTTTTATTGATTGAGTTCTCAAAAAAAGCACATCCACACACAATCAGAACAGAGTAGGGAAGACTACCACTAACCTGTGGTCTTTAGGATCCCTGCCAAAGTGGGCTGTGTAAATAGGCAGGTTAAGTGACTACCTTCATTGAGTGAACTAGAAGGTGCTGTTTAGACTAAAAATACCACTCCCACTCCATCTAGGACTTTTTAAGTCACTGTGTGAATGCAAAACTACTTTCCAGAGGAAGGTGTCACATACAAAGAAATGAAAATAATGTGAGGGAGAAATTGTTCCCAGAACATTAAGGCCAAAATATTTTGACACCTTCAATTTTAATATTTTTTTGAGAAAGCAAGTCTTTAAGAACCAAGAGTGGTCTGAATTAAAGACTGAGATGAAAGAGATATGATGGACAATGAAGGGAGAATGCCCTGGAAACCCCATTGCCTGGTTAAAATTACTGTCTCCTCTTCATTTTAATATGAATGATGGAGAAGGTGTAGGATGGGGGTGGGCATGACCTAGCTGGAAATATATATTTACAAACAACCTTCTCTTCTATTTGAATGAATATACTCCAGTTTCTCTGTGGCATTTATTGACCTGTTGCAATGCTTTGTATGACAGCAACCAAGGACTCCGGCAGCTAAGTAAGGTATGGGGCACTTGAGAAGTTTATTTTTTATAAATATGAAGGCTAATTACATGGTGATGTGGATAGCTGAGTTAGAATTGATGGTGTCTATTTCATGTACTCCTCATCACCACTCAAGTGAAGCAAGGTTGGGTGAAAGGAGTGGTTTTACAAAATTTATCTGATTTTGAGGGTACAACTGGTATCCTAAAAGCAGATATCAAGCTATTAAGAAACTTTTATAACTTAATAGAACAAGAGGCTACACGTAGGCAGAATAGTGTTCAAAGATGGTGCTAAATACTTTTTTGTTAAATAAATGAATGAATAAATAAATGCCATTTCTCCTCAGTTCAATGGGCTATTGTGTAGTGTGTTAGATCATGGTATAATTCTATTTGTTTTTATATATTTTAACAATTGGTATAAATCTGTAAAATAGGTGGCAATTATAACTTGATGAAGGAATGTGTCTTTTTTTCATCTTTAACTTCACAACATTCTGTACCTTCTTTGGATGCAGAGATCAGAGATGGCATGTCTGTCCTGTTGTATAATTACTCTATGCCAGAGTTCCAGTACTAGCGCCAAGAAAGACCTTGACAATTACTGAAATCTGGAGAGGTTATATTACTCTTAGCATCTTATGTAACTGCGCTAAATTTAATTGTAGATTGAGAATTATCTGCCATTATTCTTGACCTATTTAATAGCAAAACAGTTTCCAGAAACCAAATCCCCAAGTCAAATGTTCTTTCTATGTTATGAGCACTGTTTACCTAAATCTTACCACCCAGTCCTTGTTTTCAAGTAGAGAAGGGAAAAGAAAAGGAGAAGCTATGTTTCTAGTGTGTGTGTATGTGTTATTTGTGATGAATAAAACATTGTGCTAAATACTATCACATGTATCTACCCTAATCCTCAGAATGTCCCTGCAAATTATGTTTGAACATCACAGATTTTTATATTTTAGGAAAGTAAAGTTAGAATGTACAATTACTTTTATCCAATGTCCCACATTTACTAAATAGAGAAGATCCTACTTTGGATAATTCTGTTACCAAAGTTCAGCTGCAAAAATATAGAAATTCCTCTGGTCCTCTTACAGGGACATCCTAGTGTATTCTGATTAAATAGTGAAGATAAATGCTGGGGTTTATTAATCTTCTTTGCTGTTCTTATTAACCTTGTATGATTTTCTTGCACACACTAGTCAGGAAGAGAACAAAAACAGAGTCTGGGGAAACCAGCCAGTGTGTGGGTATGGTAGTGGTCAAGGGACAAACAGTTTTAATTTTGATGAAGACACAAGATAACATTTTATTTTCCACTGGGAAAACAAACAAAGCAAAACTCTGAGGTTACCTAAAGTTTCCTGCTTATTTTGCCTCTTCCTTCGTCCCTGCTGTTCCTGCCACTAGTTTTCTTTTCTAAGTTTTTCTTTGTTTGGCTTATCTTTTGCAATGGCTGTTGGCTAGATCTCAGTTGGTACCCCCAAATGGACTCATTTGTATGCTGTTATTTTATTTATTTATTTATTATTTCCAAGTGCCCAACTGCAGTCAGGGCCCAGTGTCATCCAGATTATTGTATAAATATTTAATGATTATTCACTACCAGTGATTCTCTTACCATGTCAAAGAGAAGGTATGATCCCAGCTGACGTAGATAATATGGGTCCAGTTCTCCGCCTCCATCCTCCCTGGATGCAGCACCATGTATTCAAGTGCTGGTCTGTGACACTGGTTGTTGCTCTTCTGTCTTGGAGGTGGTAGTGAAGCTGAATCCAGCCTCTACCCCAACACCAAATTAAATCTCAGAGACAGAGTTGTGGGTGAAGTAGAAAAGAATAACTATGGTTTTGCCAGGCAAAGGGGCCACAGCAGGCTAGTGCCCTCAAAACTGTGTGTCCCAACATGGAGGGGGTAGTGAGAAGTTTTACAGTAATGATTCAAAGAGGGTGTGATCAGTTCCTGGACATTCTTCCTATTGGTTTGTGGTGAGGTAAGTGGGAGTCAGCATCATCAACCTTCTTGTTACAACAGGTCTGGGGTCTACGTGCTTCTGGGCAGCATAATGTTGTTAACTGTTAACTTCTCCTATCTAGAGGGGGCTTCAGTATCTACAAAACAGCTCAAAGATATTGTTGTGTGTGTCTGTTGATGTGGAACCAGGACCTTGCCCCAAAGCTGCCCTATTGTTTCTCTTGACTGTTCCTCCCTTGTCTGGCATCCCCTCCCTTCCCTATTTAGCAACTATTTGAACCTGCCCATTGGAACTCAGGGAAGGCCATGGAGGCTGAATGAAACCTATTTCTTAATCAAAGAAATTGGGGACACAGGAAGGGTTTTGTGCTCAGTAGCCCCATAGGGTCCTGTACAGTATCAGTAGGAACACAAATGATAGAAGATATGGCCTAGTGTTGAGTGCCAATAACACACACCTCCTTGTTTTTGTCCATTTCCTGACCCCTGCTGAGAAGGACTACCATGTCCACTACCTTCATACTCAATTCCACTTCCAGCAAACACAGTTCAGTTTTGTCTCTTCTTGGAATCCTACCTGACAAACCAACTAGGCTGCATGCTTGTATGTTAATCCTTTGCTATGTCAGTAACTTTAAGCAATGATACTCTCAAACTACTTGGGAAAGCTCAAAGCCTTTTCTAGGAACAAGAGATGGAATAATACACTGGATAATTATTGGGTTAAAACCCAGGGTAGGCCAAACACAAAGGAATGGAAATGATCAAAGGAGTAAAAAGATCTGAATTCAAATCCTACTCTTCTACTTCCCCAATGGGTGATGTGACTTAGGTTGTGATTTAGTTTGTGAGAGCTTCATTTTCCTCTTTGTAAATACAGAATTGCATGTATATAGGGCAATTGTGAAGACTGCTTGAGACACTCTACACAAAGTGCTGAGTACAAGCCCAGCACAGGTGAGCACTCCTTAAATCAAAGCCATTAGTATGACAATGGTTAAGAGTTGCAAGCATCACATTTCAGGTTGCAGTGTCTCTCTGAATATTTACTCTCCTTTGAATACCTCCCTTGAATGTTGGTTCTTCCTTGTTGTTGGCATGGTCTGAACAGGATTGAGGTTTTCTCTTAACTGGGGGTTACCAGGCTTAGGGGTGACTGAGCTCTTTTTATATGAAAGGGAGAGACAGTTTTATTATTTTCCCCTTGGTGGGATTTTACTCAAGTTTTTCTTTCACAATCTCTTCTTTCACAGAAGAAATAAGACTAAAAAGATGTGAATGAGTACAGCGTACATGGAAAGAACTAGAAATTGCTCATGCTGGTTTACAGGCAAATCTCTTTCTAATGCTTTAGAAAGAGTTTATAATAACCATGGAGTTTGTATACAGCTTACTAAACTACACTGAGCTTGTACACAATTATCATTTTAAGCAAATGCACAGTAAAGTTATCAGAGGATTGCTTTGGGGATGGTCTTGGGATTCTATATGGTCATTGTGTGTATTTCAACAAAAATTTACAGTTTTGGACACTTGTCCAGATATAATTTCAACTGCCCATGATCAGCACATACAGTTGTCACTGAGCAAAATAAATGATAGTGGCTTAAGAACTTTGCATGTTACTTGATTATTGGAAGTAAATATCTTCTAAATTTAAAATCAAAGCAGATATCCATCATTGTCATAATTATGAATTTCAGTTGTTTTTTTTTTTTTTAAGTTTCTTTTAGCATGAAACATTTGGATTTGGTTTAAACTGAATATCCTTTAGAGACATTAACAGACATTATTTAAGAAGGTCTTGGGAAAGAAAAAAAAATAGAAGAATTTAAGCTTAGCATATGGTCTGAGATGCAGGAGGGAGAAAATCATTATCAGGGCACATAGAAAATACCAATTAAATTAGGTTTTCCACCTGCCTAGTTTCAATCAGGATATTTCCAAATAAAAGGTTTGTGTCCAATGTCTTGATTGACTTTATTTCTGAACCATTTTTTTTTTTTTTTTTTTTTGCGGTACGCGGGCCTCTCACTGCTGTGGCCTCTCCCGTTGCGGAGCACAGGCTCCGGACACGCAGGCTCAGCGGCCATGGCTCACAGGCCCACACGCTCCGCGGCATGTGGGATTTTCCCAGACCGGGGCACGAACCCGTGTCCCCTGCATCGGCAGGCGGACTCTCAACCACTGCACCACCAGGGAAGCCCATCTTTAATTTTTTGTAATTTGAAACCTTAATTTTCAGTCATTCAGCTATTCTTTATTCCCACTGTTATGGATAATTTCAAAGAATCTTATAATTTCTCTTTAGGATTGTTATAACAGGATTCTAATAGGACATCCTGAGTATAGTTTTGTCCTCTTCCCATCTATCTACATTTCTTACAGAGCAATCTTTCCAAATTGCCTACATAATCATATTACCCTTCTGTTTAAATTATTTTATGAACCCAATTTTTCTTCATAAAAATTCTAACCCTTTTGAAATATTGTTAATATAAGGCCTCCATTAATCTTCTTTATGTTTGACCCTGTAACCCAGACATTAGATCATCTGCAATTCATCACAGCCAGCATGCAATTTCTTTTGCTGCATCCTCTGAACCAAATGTGAATGTCAGTCTTCCTTTCTTCACAAGCCTCTTCTAATTCCTTAGGCCACTAATCTATATAAGGGCTATGATAGTGTGGGTTGAGCTCACTTTTATATTTCAGGCACTTACTATAGTGAGAACTACACAGTGAGTAGTCAGTAAATATTTTCTGAATAAATGACAAAATACCCAGTTTAAACATATATACCCTAAACTAAGTATTTTAGTAAAAAGTAACTAAATCTTTACTCATTGATTATAATTATGATTTTGATTCAGTCTGCATACCACCCTTCTTGATCACAAGATCCTTGAAGATGGACTACATTTTTTTCTGTACCCCAATATCTTGCATGTGGTTTGTTCTTTGTCCAAATATTCTTGTTCTTTGTTTTATTCTTCCTGTTTTTAGTTCTATCAAAGTTCATGGGAGAAAAAAAAAATTGAGGGAGTTCTTGCCATACTTTACGAAGTAGAATTGGTAGACAAGAAGAATTGAAGAAATGGTTCGGGAATGAAGTGCTAGAGCAGCTTGGGGCAGAAATTGAAGTCAGGACGTGAGTTGAAACAAGTCTGATCAGGAAGAAAAGGGTCGAGTGTAAGGCCAACTGGCCCGAGGCAGGGGAACACAATCAGATTCACAGTTTGCATCAGACCGAAATTCTCCGGACCACCCAGTTCCAGAAACTGCCCTGGAGACATTCCGGACCACCCAGTTCCAGGAACTGACCTGGGGACTTTGAACCCAGCCCAGCCTTCCCGCCTTTCGAGGGGCGGGACCAGCCGTCCCCCAGGATACCCTAAAAGACCACCAAATAAGGAATACCCTGCGCCCTCCCAGATTCACCACACCCCTTTCCCTTCTTCCCCTATAAAATCTTGCCCAACCCCCGCCCAGGTGCGACTTCTCTGGCCCCTTTCTCTCGGACCAGTGAACCTCGCCCAGGAGCGCTCCCTAATAAAGCTCACTTGAAGCTTTCCTCTGTTTCGAGGTGCCGTTTGTTAAGATCGGACCTTACATCAAGGAATGCACGGGCACAAACATAAGCTTATTTATCTATCTGTGAAAAATAGCAGGCACTATTCCAGGTGCTAGGAAAAAGCAGTGATAAGTAAATAAAAATCTCGGCACTGTTTGAACTGACATTAACAAACCTCTGCTAATCCCTTAGGCCTCTAGGCTATACGAGGGCAATGATAATGTGGAGGGGGCAGGTGATGACAAAATAAATAACTGAAAAATCTAGAGTGCTAAAAAATGTAGATGGTGACGATTGACATTGAAAAAAAAATGAAAAAGGAAAAAAATGAGAAATAAACCAAGGCAAGAGGGAAATTTATTGTCAGACCAAATTTTATAGAAGTAAAGTTGGTTTAGAATATTAATATCAAGTGTCCAATATAGTGATTCAATATTTTTATAGACTGTACTCCATTTAAATTTTTACAAAATAATGGCTATGTTTCTCTATGCTGTATAATATACCCCCGTTGCTTATTTGTTTTACACATTGTAGTTTGTATCTCTTAATCCCATACCCCTATCTTGCCCCTCCCCTCTTCCCTCTCCTCACTGGTAACCACTAGTTTGCACTCTATATCTGTGAATCTGTTTCTGTTTTGTTATATATATTCCTTTGTTTTTATTTTTTTAGATTCCACACATAAGTGATAACAGAGTATTTGTCTTTCTCTGGCTGACTTACTTCATTAAACATAATATCCTCTAAATCCATCTATATTGTTGCAAATGACAGAATTTCATTATTTTCTATGGCTGAGTAATATTCTTCCATATCTTCTTTATCCATTCATTTGTTGATGGACACTTAGGCTACTTCCATAACTTGGCTATTGTAAATAAAGTTACAGAGAACTTTGGAGTGCAGATCTCTTTTCAAATTAGTGGTTTTGTTTTCTTCAGATATATATCTAGGAATGGAACTGGTGAGCCATATGGCAACTCTACTTTTAGTTTTTTAAGGAACCGCCATACAGTTTTCAATAATGGCTGCACCAATTTACCTTCTCAACAATAGTGTAGAAGAGTTACCTTTTCTATGAATCCTCACCAATGTTTGTTATTTATGTTCTTTTTGATGATAGGCATTTTGGCAGATGTAAATTGATATCTCATTGTGGTTTTGATTTGCATATCTCTAATGATTAGCGGTGAGGAACATCTTTTCTTGTGTGTGTGTGTGTGTGTGTGTGTGTGTGTGTGTGTGTGTGTGTGTGTCTTTAAGTGGTCAAGGAATCTCTGAGAATATGACAGTTGGCAAAAGAACTGAAGTAGATGCATATTATTCAGAGTAGTGCTAGTCTACGCTTAAGTAACAAATTAACTCTGAAACTTCAGTGAGATAACGCAACTAGAGATTATTTCTTGCTTTCATTCCGTGTTCAGTGAGAGTGGGTAAGGTGTTCTGCTCCACACAGTCTCTGAGGCACAAAGGCTGATGGCAGCTCCACCTTGTGTGGGCTGCATAGGAGCACACAGCCTTGGATGTCTCTGTGCTGCAGGAAGAGAGATGAGAGTGTCTTGCATCTGCTTTAAAATGCTTTAGCTCCAAGATCATACATACCTCTTCTGCTTACAGGCTACTGGGCAGAACCAGTCACATGGCTCAGTCTTACACAAAAAGGGGCTATCAAGGAAAACTTGGTATGTTCATTCTTTTAATGTTGTAATAAGTTGTCACAAACTTTGTGGCTTAGAGCAACACAAACGTATTTTATTTCAGTCTGGAGTTCAGAAATCCTAAAATGGGTGTTGGTAGCTGTGTTATTTTTGGAGGCTCTGGGGGACAATTCACTTCATTAACTTTTACAGTGTCTAGTGGCTCTCCTCGTTCCTTTGTTTATGGCTCTGTATTGAATTGTATTATCTCCCTTTGCTTTCATAATCACATTGCCTTTTCTCCAACTTTGACCCTCTTGCCTCTCTCTTGATTACATTGGGCCCTCCTGGGTAACCCAGAATAGTTTCTGCATTGCAAATCTTTAACTTAATCACCTTGAAAAGTCTCCTTTGTCATGTTAGATAACAAACAGATTCTGGGAATTAAAATGTAGTTACCTTGGGGAGGGGCATTATTCTATTTTCCACACTTTATATGGTAAGGTAAAATAATCTCTATAACTGTGGCTAAGCCATGTGGAGATTTGGATCAAAAACATTATAGATAAAAAGAACAACAGTGATTCTCTTTGGAATATATTCAGGGCTCAGCAAGGAGGCCTGTGTGGATGGGATGAGCAAAGAGAAGAGTGATGGGAGACAAGGTCAGAAAGATAAAGGAAGAGTGTTGGGAGGAGATTATGAAGGACCTTCCTTGCAGGCCACACAGAGGATTTGGGACTTTATCTTAAGTTAGTTGGGAAGCCCATTTGAAGGCACTGACCAGATGAGTAACATAATTTGAAACTAGACTGTAGCGTTGAAATAAAAAGCCAGAAGGAGCAAACCAAAGTGAGCCAAAGACAGAAGAATACTGGAAATGATAAGAGGAGCAGAGCATAGTTAACCAGGTCCCAGATCTAACTCAACTAACCCTGTTGAATATGTTGGCTAATTTTTATTATAATTCAGGTTTCTTTCTTAGGAACCCAGAAGATTCTAATAGCAAAGTAATTGTGTATGTAAGTATTGATATGGTTTGCCTACCAAGCTATGCATTACAATATTGGGTCATGATTCTTCCCCATTTTTTTTGTTGTAATAATTATGTATGCATAGTGATTTAGAATAGAATATTTATTATTCTATGTATATATTTAGTGTAGAATGTAGGTGAAAAGGTTAAAACAACACTGTCATAAGGAGGACTTTGTGAGTGTGTATGCTATTTTTATTTACTAGAATCTAATTTAACAGAGACTACAACCAGAATTTTCTCTCCTTTAACTTGATAATAAACCAACAGAGAAAGTTAAGTTAGAGGGATGTAAATAACTTCACCAACAAACACCAGCTTCTAGGGATGATAATATTATTGAGCACATAATAGTTGTGAATTACCGTGCTAAGCAAGAAATGTATGAAGGGTAGTCTGATCATCAAATTTCACAGATGAGGAAACTACCCTCAGAGAGGTTAAGAAATATTCTCAATCTTTATTTCAATCACAGCAAGTAAGTTGTACAGCCAGGGTTAAAAACAGTCTGACTCTACAAAGAGAACAGACTTGTGGTTGCCAAGGGGAAGATGGGATTAGAGAGGGATGGATTGGGAGTTTGGGATTAGCAGATGTAAACTATTACATATAGAATGGATAAACAACAAGGACCTACTGTATAGCACAGGGAACTATTCACTATCCTGTGATAAACAATAATGGAAAAGAATATGAAAAATAATGCATATATATATATATATATATATAACTGAATCACTTTGCTGTACAGTAGAAATTAACACAACATTGTAAATTAACTATATTTCAATAAAATGAATTGGAAATAAAAACAACAGTCTGACTTTAAAGCCCATCTTCTGACCAGTGCACTGCATGCTTCCATTAGCTAAAATCTGTTTCCATTCCAACTAAATGTGCCCAACTATTTTTGATAACAATTAATTTACTAATTAACCAATTAGAAAATTAATTTCTAATTAATCAGATTAACTAATTATTAATTCTGCAATTATCAAATATGATGCTCATTTGATAATCCTAAGTTTGTGAGAAAGGATTTGATTAATATAGACCATTACATTCGTTGATATAAATACTAAAATTGTAAAGTAAGTCATATACTTTATGAAGCTGTCTGGTAAACTGTAATGGAAAGATAAAGTACTTTTGAATTAAAATTTATTGAAACTTTTAGTCTGTAATTTTATCTAAATCTTTTTTGAAGATATTTTTCTTCTTAGGCTCTTCAACCTCTTAGGGATAGCAGGCACCCTAATTTTGCTTTTCACTGTTTAAAATATTCAAGTCATTTGAACTAATTTAAAAATAATTCTAGTATCTTGGGATTTTTTGTGGTCAAGTTTATACTATAGCTGCTTTTTTCTCTTTCTTGATTTTATCCAATTAATCATATCCCCTGGACTTCTCATTTTCAGAATTTGGATGCATTTGTTTCTTTGATCAAGAACAAGCATTTAATGTATATATACATTACATCTCTCTATATATAATGTATATAAATGGAGATATATATATATGTACACAATATAAATAAGATGGATCATTTTATATATATATAAAATATATATAAATGATATGGAACATTTCAATCCCATATAGTAGTTACCAAATCCTGTTTAAAATGCTTAGAACCCACATATAGACACACATGCATATAGACAAACAACCATTAACATTACTATTAAATATGTGAGTGAAATGTATTAAATATGTGAGAGAAATATACCTTTTAATATGATGGATTTTGTACCTGAGAAGTGGCCCTAGCTGAGGAAAAGTGACCCTTACTGAGAAAATAATTCAATAAGAAACAAAGAAAAAGGATGTAAGAATTATCCAAGGAGATAAAGCCCCTTTAGTTTTCTTTGTGTGTGTGCGTGTGTGTGTGTTACTTTATACCATTTTATTCAGGGTATAAAAATAAGATTTAGGAAATATAACATTCATTTTTGACTTCTAAAAAAATTGAGGAGTCTAATGAGAAAATGGAAGAATGTACTTTTTAAATCAGAAAAATGTTTAGGTAATTTTTATAAAAGTATGTTTAAAAATGTAATTTCTTTTAGGTTACATTTACAGCATCTGGCTTTTATTATACAGAACTTTGTTCCCCATCACCATTTCCACATAGAGGAACACATTCTAAACTACTTCTTATTTTCATTTTTGCTCTTCAGGAGTGATATCTTTAATCTCAACTGTTTCGGCTTCTAAACCTCTTCTGATACTAGGAACAATTAAATTATAGGCATAGCCCTGTTCTGAATTCTTTCCTATCATTCACAGAATTTAAAGAAACAATTGTATTCCATGCTGAGGTCAGCAGTCAGTTGCTTATTGAGTCTTTCTTGTTCTGAAAATGTTTTAGAAATTTTCTGAACAAAGAAAGACTACATCAGGGACATGGGGCCATATGTTTTTCATCTTATGACTACCCTGTCTTCCTTTCATAGGCTGCATAATAGCAAACAGATACAGAACAACTGACTGTAGAGCAATAAAAAGAATAGGGAATTACAAAATGAAACAACTTTTCCTGAAGCTAGGTACAATGATCTGAATGTTTGTGTCCCCCCAAAATCCATACGTTAAGATCCTGACCTCCAAAAGTGATGGTATCAGTAGGGGGGAATTTGAGTTCATTAAGTCTAGAGGACGGAGCCCTCATGGATGGGATTCATGCTTTTAAAAAAGAGACCTCATAGATCTCCCTAGCCCCTTCTACCATGTGAGGATACAAGGGGAAGTCTGTGATCTAGAAGAAGATCCTTACCTGACTCAGGACCCTAATCTCAGATTTCCAATCTCCAGAACTGTGAGCAGTACATTTCTACTATTTATAAATTGGCCTGTCTGGTATTTTGTTATAGCCATCCAAATGAACAAAACTCTAGGAGAAATGTGGTTTCTTTTGGGTTTAAGTTAATGTATTTCTCTTACTTGAAGAGCAGGAGCCTGAGTAGTTATGTTTCCTTTTAGCAATATAACCTTAAGTAGAATAAGAGAATTGTCCATATGTGAAAGAAATTAGAGATGGCAAATAGGTATACCCAAACTACCTCTCAGTGTTTTACATATGGGAACTATGAATGGACACTGGAATGAAACAAAATTTGGCAGGTTCAGAGTGAGCAATCAAGTGACCCTAGTTTGGGACTGAGAGACAGACAGGAGTAAGTTGAGAAATGAAAATAAATTTCATGCATTGAATTAACTGTGCAAAGCCCATGTCTGAAGATTAATAAATTTCATGATGAAAAGTACAAGAAAATTTCTATGTCTAAACTAAATCCTTAGTTTGCAAATATATTAGAGAAAAGTAAAAATAATCAGGATAAGAAAATGACAGAAAATTGCTGGAGTATTCATAACTTGTAAGAAAAACAATTCTGCAGCAGAGTAAACATAAAGGACTTACCAAAAGTATAGCTATATACCTCTAGTCTCTATGGAAAGTTGAATGATTTGGTAGATCCTAAAATGTTATACAGTAAATTATCTATTAGAGTTTGTGCTCTGGGGGATAAATAGTGTATTTAATATTGAATTTTAAATCTGTATATTAGTCAGGATTCTCTGGTAAGAAGAACTAATAAGAGGGGTGTGTGTGTGTGTGTGTGTGTGTGTGTGTGTGTATGCATAAAGAGATTTATTACAAGGAACTGGCTCACATGATTATGGAGTCTGACAAATCCCAAGATCTATAGGGTAAATAGGTAAACTAGAGACCGAGAAGAGCTGATGGTATAGTTCTAATCTGAGTCTAAAGGCTTGAGAACCAGGAGAGCCTATATTTCAATTTGAGTACAAAGGTAAGAAAAATTTTACCTTACTTGAGGGTGGGGCAGCATTTTTGTTCTATTGAGGCTTTCAACTGATTCGATGAGGCCCACTCACTTCGAGGAGGACAATCTACTTAACTCTTTCTATCAGTTTAAATGTATATCTCATCCAGAAACACCCTCACACAACCAGAATGATGACTGACCAAATATTTAAGCATGCCATGGTTCAGTCAAGTGGACACATAAAAGTAACCAGCATAATCTATTTCAGAAACAGATATATGAATTAACAAATTCATAACTTTATTTAAGATAAGAAACTTTCCAATTTGCTTTTGCTGTTTATTCAGTTTATTATCCATTATTTTTTGCTTCATAATTGTTAATATATATTAGAGAAAAGCAACTTCAAATTCTACCAAAAATGTCAAATAGCCTGTTAATTATTAAACGTAACTATTACTTCAGATTCCTTTATTTTTAAGTTTTCTAGGTGATGGGATTTTAATTTATTTTTCTACCTAAAGAAATTCACTGACTTGAACTTGTGTGGAATTTAATGCCCATGCCAACATAAAGCTGCAACTTTAAACACCTTTCAAACATGATCCAGCTGCTTGTGGAATGACATTGATGATATGTTTTTAGTTTTTGTTTTTTTCAAATTAAAGTTCACTCCAGCTGCCTACAAGTTGTGCTGACTATAAGGAAAAATTACAAACACTGAACCCAAGGGATATAAAAATTAACCTGTTTGATTGAAGAAAATGCTGATAATGAGCTCTCTTAGCACTGAGCTATGTGAACCATTCATTTGGCACTTGGTATATAAAAGCCTAAGCAATGCTTTTATTGTCGTGTATATTTTCACCTGCATGAACTGCCTAGACAAGTAGACTATGGTCTCAAAGGTAAAGAATATATTCCATTTTTTAAATGTCCATATTTGTCAAAATGGCCTACATTTATTGGAAGATAAGTAAATATAAATATATGAAGAGAGAAATAGACTATTTATAACTTACTTAGAAGATAAATAGGTATAGATAGATAATAGAGAGAAAGATAGAGATAGTTAAATTTTTTTTGCCTCATAAAATAATTTATTTGCCAATATAGTGAAACACATTCTAGAAAATCCTTTTACATTAAACATCAAGATATGCTGAAAGAGCTACACCAAAGCAGTTATAAGAAAATCTACAAGGACCAGAAAAGAGGAGGAAAATAGAATCAGAACAGAAGTGAGATCTGAGGTGGGATGGGCAGTGGGGGCAATGCTTTTGCACGTTGACTTCAAGGCTTTTAATAATGCCAGCATTCAGAGAAGGTAGGCCTTGGAAAGTAGGAAATAAGACTTCTGCATTCAGCAAGAATCCATGAAGGATGTGCAGCCTCAATAAAAATGGAAGGAGACAATAAGAAAATTAATCTGTATCAGAATGGAGAAAATAAAATGAGCATCTCATAAAACTCTGTATTTTAAAGCCTCTGTGTTATAGGCTTTGGACTCAATTCCATATTATTTGTGTAGAAAGAAAATTCCAATATAAAAACTTCAGTTCTGTCCTGGGGAACTTCAAAATACTGCTTTTATTTCAGTAAATATATTAAACAATATTTTTATTATGATCTATATCTCTTAAAATCAATACCTGAGGTCCTTGTATTCTAATTTTATTTTATTCTTTTTAAAATAGCTAAACTTGAAATATAAGATATAGGCAGGTTGAACCATAGAAGAAAGAATACCACATGTTTATTAACTAAAAAATGGTTGGTGTTGATTTATTCATAATAGACTAATAGACATTTTGACAATATAGATCTATTAAGGATGAAAGTGATGAATACATAATGATAAAGAATCAATTCATCAAGAAAACTTAATCCTTCTAAACTGTTATATAACCAGTTGTATAGATTCAAAATATATAAAGCAAAAATATATGTAATTGTAAGGACAAATCTCAAGAAAAAAATCACCAAAACCCTCATCACAGTAGAAAAGAATTTTTTGCAAAAAGAAAATAAGCATGTTAGAATAGATAAAGATAATAAGGATATAGAGAAGTTTGAAAAACAAAATAATGAAGTTGATGTAACAGTCATTTTAGAACACAATACTCCCAAACTAGAGTTATTTTTTTAAGTTATGCGTAAAATGTTTTGTTTTTTTTTTAAATGGGATGTGGTACTCCAGTTCAATAAATTTCAAGGAACAAGTATAATTCAATTAAATTATCAGAAAGCAAAGATAATTTAGAAACTCTTTTATTTGAGAATTAAATTAGGCCTTTCTAAATAAGTTTGGGTTAAATAATAAATATTGTAACAGATATTTAATTAAAAAAATGAAAATATTATATAACAAAACATGGAATACAGCTAAATTGGTACTTTGATACAATTTTATCTTAAGTGCTTACTGATATAATCATCAAATTTAAAACAGAAAAAAACAATAAAAATGCAAAAATATTAGAAAAAATAAGGGTAGTGGTAGATATTAATTTTAAACAGCATTTATAAAATAAAGAGAAAATACAGCTACAAGTATTTATTTTAAAATGACTAAATAGAAAAGCTTCTGACAGTTTGATCAGATAAAAAAGAGAAAGCCCTAATGATCACTATTTCAAAGATTATATACAGTTAGAAAAGATAAGAGTTAGAAAAGAAAGAGTATGAAGAATATATAACTTAAAGAAAAACTCTTTTGAATACATAGATGAGATGAACATTAAAACAAAAAAACAAACAAGCAAACAAAAAACTGAAGAGTGCTTGGTAACTAAGGTGGGAGGGTTTTCCAGAATGTCCATTTTCACCATATAGGCATCCAAAGAAGGTGAATCTGTTTAGCAAAAACAAAAAGCAAAACAAGGGTGTCCAGATCAGTCTACCAATAATGTGTCACAAATTTCTAGGAAGAGATAATTCCTATATTATGCAAACTATTTTATTGAGTGAAAATTCTTCCCAACTGGTTTTCTGAGTCTAGTACAATGCTATAGCAAAATCAGAGAAAGGCCTGAGAAGCAGTAAAACATATGGTGTGGTTCCCATTAGAAGACAGACAGGCTTAAGACACAGGAAGACCAGTGCTTCAGCTTGAGTCTGAAGGCATGACAGGTAGAAAGTCCAATGCTATTATCTATAGGTACAATGATTATCTTCCCTAGAAATATACATTCTTAAGAAAATTTAGTAATTTTTTAGACAATATAATAAGAAAATAAAATAAATAAATATATGTGTGTACACACACACACACACACACACACACACACACACACACACACACACAGTGGAATATTACTCAGCCATAAAAAAGAATGAAGTAATGCCATTTGCAGCAACCTGAATGGATTTAGAGGTTACCATACTAAGTAAGAAAGACAAATATCATATGATATCACTTATATGTGGAATCTAAAAAAATAAAATGATACAAATGAACGTATATACAAAACAGAAATAGACCCACAGACATAGAAAACAAACTATGGTTACCAAAGGGGAAAGGGGGAGAAGGATAAGTTAGGAATTTGGGATTAACATATACACACAACTATATATAAAACAGATAACCAACAAGGACCTACTGTGTAGCTCAGAGAATTATACTCAATATTTTGTAACAACTTATAAGGGAAAAGAATATGAAAAATATATATATATATATGTACATACATATATATATATATATATATATATATGAATCATTTTACTGTACACCTGAAACTAATACAACATTGTAAATCAACTACACTTCAATTATAAAAAAAAGATTGCTTTGGCTATTAAAAATGTAAAATAAGATGTGTAACTTACCTCCTTGTGCTTGTTTGTGGTTTCATACAAATTTTAGAATTATTTATTCTAGTTCTATGAAAAATGCCATAGAAATTTTAATAGGGATTGCACTGAATCTGTAGATTGCTTTTGGTAGTATACACATTTTAACAGTATTAATTCTTCCAATCCACGAGCATGGTGTATCTTTCCATTTATCTATGTCTTATTCAATTTCTTTCATCAATGTGATAATTTTCAGTGTACAGTTCTTTCACTTCCTTGGTTAAATTTATTGCTAAGTATTTTATTATTTTTGATGTGATTATTGTAAATCGGATTGTTTTTGTTTTTTTGTTTTTGTTTTTGTTTTTGCAGTACGTGGGCCTCTCACTGTTGTGGTCTCTCCCGTTGCAGAGCACAGGCTCCGGACGCGCAGGCTCAGTGGCCATGGCTCATGGGCCCAGCCGCTCCGTGGCATGTGGGATCTTCCCGGATCGAGGCACGAACCCATGTCCCCTGCATCGGCAGGCAGACTCTCAACCACTGCACCACCAGGGAAGCCCGGATTGTTTTCTTAATTTCTGTTTCTGATTAGTTCTTTATTAGTGTATAGAAATGCAACAGAGTGATCATTTCCCAACATATACAAATGTTGAATAACTATGCTACACACCTAGAACTAACATAATATTGTATGCCAATTATACCTCAACAAACATATGTAATTTACCTCAAACTTAAAATAATCATGAAACTGTCATACAAATGTGAACAATTTTCTCTTATGGAGGAAACTAACAGTATTGAGAAGGAGTGGAGACAGAAGACAAGATACATCACAATCAAGAACAGGATGATCATATGTGATAAATGTCAATTCTTCCTAAATTCTCTATAAATTCAATGTTATTGCAACCAAAGGAAACTGAAAAACTAGTTCTAAATGATAAATGGAAAAGTAATAGTTTAATAATATATGATTTTGAATAAAAACAAGGTGTGTCCCACTTTACTAGAGATCAAAATTTATATTAATAAATGATAGAAATTAAAATAACATAGTAAAGGAAAATGATAGACCCAGGTCAGTATAACAAAATCAAGTCCAGACATGTTATATTGCATGCCTGAAATCAATATGTAAATGAGGTGGCAATGAGATTAGAGAAAGATGTTCAACTAACAGTGCTAGCACAATTGTTTTCCATATAAAAAAAATAAATTAAATTGGATTCACCATACAGTGAAAAAATCCACGTGAATTAAATAATACATAGAAAAACAAACTTTAAATATAAAAGTATAAGTTCATATATTAGAGATAAGGAAGGGTTTCTCAGAAAAAGAATCAAAAACAGTATAAAGTAAAACTAATTGCATTTAACTTTAACAATGAAAACATCATCAATGAAATGATAACAAAAAGTGAAAAGACAACTCATAATGAGGAGAAAATATTTAACACAAATATGAGAAAGATACCAATCTAGAATATATTGAGCCTACAAGTCATAAAGAAACACACACAAAACCCTATAGAAAATAAGCAATAAATAGAAGAAGAAACATAATTGACCAATAAACACTTGTCAAGATTCAGAACTTCAGTAATAATCATGGAAATGCAAAATAATCAAATTAGTCAGGAAAATAAAATTATTATGTAGAATATAATTTCCTTCTCATTAGATTTACTTTTTCTTTTAATGTGTCAGTTGCAAGTGTAGGAGAAGATGTAAAGCACCATGAACCATCATACACTGCTGAAATGTAAATTGGTATAACCTTTTCCAGGCAACAAACTGGCAGTATCTACCAACATTGAGGATGTGCTCTATGGCCAGTAATTCTGTTCCAAGTTGTAAAACTTAACAAAGTCCTCTTACATGCACTTCAGGAGATACAAAACTTCATACACATGTTAGTTTTAAAAGAAAACCTGAAGGTTTTTCATCAGAAACATTGAAAAAATTGTTGCTTATTCCTATAGTAGAATGCTCTAGTATGGTTTTACTCTTTGTAATATTCTTTCTCTTATTTTGAGTAATAGGTTTGGGTAATCACTGTATTATTTTTACATGCTTTTTCATATTTTAAATATTGCATTACATTATGCTGGGGGAAAAAAGGCAAGAACTAGAACCATTCATGGACAACTAGGGCTGTGGCGCCACTGTTGAAGTGGCATGTCCCTCAGCTGAAGGTTACTCTCCTTTCAGGATACCTGCTCTAAACATCTCTGTATGTTCTCTGGATTCCACAGTTCAGAAGAAACAGCCATTTAGACATAAAATCCTCGGGCTTCCCTGGTGGTGCAGTGGTTGAGAGTCTGCCTACCGATGCAGGGGACACGGGTTCATGCCCTGGTCCGGGAAAATCCCACATGCCGCGGAGCGGCTGGGCCCGTGAGCCATGGCTGCTGAGCCTGCATGTCCGGAGCCTGTGCTCTGCAACGGAAGAGGCCACAACAGTGAGATGTCCGCTTACTGTAAAAAATAAATAAATAAATAAAAATAAAAAATTCTCATTTAGTCATGCTTATTTTCCGTGGTAATTATTGCTGAAATATATTCCCTTCTCTTTATCTCTAATCATCAGCTGACATCATCCTTCACCTGGACAACTGTAAATGTTTCTTAACTGATCTCTATGCACCTATTTATAATTCCTTCCAGTCTGTTCCCCACACTGGGTTGCAGCTGAAGGAATATTTTGGTTTAAAAGTCCATGTTTAGACCCTTGTATAGTATTCTATTGCTCTAATGATAAGGTTAAAATATGTAATTTGATCTCAATATTTTGCATGATCTTGTTTTTGTCCATCTCTCTTGCTCATAGTACTCCAGCCATCACCAGTCTTTCAATTTTTGCAGTTGCCATTTTTCCTCCTACAACAGGGCCTTTGCACATGCTGTTCTCTCTACTTTAAGCATGCTTTCACCACCTTTGCTTAATAAACTTCTCCTATTGCTTCATTTCTAAATTCAAGTTTACTGTGAAGGAAGCCTTCTTTGAATTTCCAGACTATATCTGGTTCCACTGTAATATACTTTCATGGTTCCTTATCACTTTTCTTCATAGCACTAATCTTTGTTTGTAATAATGATACAGAAGAATAATTGATCACTAAATTAATATCTCTGTTTCCCACAATGTTAAGGCCCCACACAAATAATAATTAAATCTGCTATGCTCCTACTGGTAGCCCCTTATTTAGTACAGCACTGACATAAATCTCAATAAATATTTGTTACATAATTGATAGGGAAAATTGTATTTATGATAATTCTATTTAGAGGAACACCTGACTTTTTTTAAGAAAACAAATTAGAAAAATTGTGTGAGTGTGTTTTTGTGGAGGCTAGTATTCTAAGGGTATATGAATATAGAAGCTATTTCTTTAGAGAAGGAAAAGAATGAGGAAGAGAAAGAGGTGAGGGGAGAGAGGAGGAGGGCAGAGATGAGATGTGGGGAGAAGAGTAGGAGTTTTAAAAAGTGATAGGAAAATCAGTGGGGAAAAGAGCAGAGGTGAAAAGCATGTACTGTTATTCAATTATTAATTCATCCATCCACTTATTCAGTTGGCTACTCAACCAGCTAATATTTTTTGCACATTTACCATGTGCCTAGTACAGGGTCTACAACAATGAACAAAACAGAATAAGACTGTTCTCATAGCTTATGGTACAATGATATAAATAAATATGTAATAGGGAATAACAAATCTGACTCCATATTAGATCTGTTTCTTTCACTTTAACTTTGCATTCTATTGCTTTTGCTTCAAGTTAAGAATATGCTTATAGCTTGAAATACACAGGATAGCCCATTCCCAACACTCTGACCTTTAAGGGTATAACACTTTCCCATTCATATACAGATAAAAAGTTGCAAAACAGTGAATACCATTTGTCTTGTTAGAAGTTTACAAGAACATCGTGACCTGACCTATGTGAACAGCTGCAAGAACAAAGGATACCTACACCAAGAAGTTTGTAACAACCAATCATGCCCCTCCCTCACTTTACCTTTAAAAATGTCTTGCTGAAACCCTCCAGCATTTTGGGGGGGGCATGAGCTACCCGTTTTCCTTGCATGGCCCTGCAATAAACATTTCTCTGCTCTAAACTCCTACATTTTTGTATTGTTTGGCTTCACTGTGGGTTGGGCACATGAACTTGTGTTTGGTAAAAAATATTGAAAAATAACTGAGTAAATGAACAATATCATTTCAAATAGTACTATGTCCCATAAAATAAAACAGAATGTACTGTGACAGGCCTACATATGTTATGGGGAAAGGGGTGTGTGATGTACTAGCCTCTCAATATTGAGTAAAAGTTTAAAAAACAATAATAGCAGTAAAAAGAAAAAAAGGCAGAGTTCTGCACCTAAGGTTATTATCAGCTAAACTGAGTGAGACAGCACAAAAGCAAGATGCATAAGTTAAAGAGGAGGAGAGAGCAAATCATGGGGAGGTAGAGAAACTGTGGGCAATAATCTGGATTGACATAAGGTTAGAAAATGGAGTTTTGGCCAAGTTCACCCATATTTCTGAGGAAGAAGGGAGTTGTAGCTGATATCAAGTCTATATTTGAAAGAATAAATGTATCTAAATTATCTAAAGAACTTAATCAAATCAAAATATTTCAGTTTCTAACTCAAGTCCATGAAAAAATTTGGGCATCTGTAATACAGAGGTTATAATCTCATGCCTCCTTTCATGAAACAATATGAAATTTCCTAGGAAGGTTTTAAGACCAGAGTTAAAATGGGCCACATTTAATGCAAAAGAAGTACATTTGGGTAGGGGGAACATTTTATTATCTTGATTCTGACTCATTTTCTCAATTTCATAAGTGGAAGGACAAAATGAACTCAGTGGAAACTTCAGACGTGAATAATTAGCTAGCTTGTGAAAAGGAGGGGCATCTATTGAGGTCTCAACAGTAGAACAAATTAAAAACTTAAGAAATAAATGAACACATTATTTTCTCTAAAATCAATAAAGAAAACAAACACCAGGTAGGACCAACAGCATCCACTTGTTACTCCATTTTTCACCCTTCTCTACCTTGCTTTATGTCTATTCAAATTGACCTGTGTGAATTATAGCCACAAACTTTATATGCCACTGGGATTTCAAAGGTTTTGGGCACTGAGTATCCTGCCAAAAGATGAAAGAGTGGGAGGACAGAAAGGCTTTATTCCCCTAACTTTCTTGCTATAACACAACTTAGCTTGGGACGACCACACAATTTTTCTTGCAAATGGGGACATACCTGAGAGTGAAAGACTTGCTACTAATGGTTATACTTGTACAAGAGGTTTAAATCTCACCTGGCCCAGGCAAATCTGTACTTATATTCAGACTAATTTGGGCTATCTTCTGCAGCTGAAAATTAGTGATCCTCTCAAGTCAAGCTGTTCAACCTGATTCTCTCCTTTTCTGAGCACCAGGTACCTCTGTTTCCTCTAGTCCACTGTTTCTCAAACATTAGCATGTATCACCTATTAAAACATGAATTGATGGGGCCCAGCCTCAGAGTTTCAGATTCAGGGGTGCAGCCTGAGAATTTGCATGTCTAACAGGTTCCCAGGTGATGTTAATGCTACTGGTCCATGGTTCATACTTTGAGATCCACTGCCCTGATCCTTTTTGGCCTTAGCTTTATAAAAGCTTTGGTGCTATTAGCCATAAGTCTCTGTACTACACCAAGTGGTCCTCTTATACTTGACCACACCTTCGTATATAGTCTCTCTGTAAATGATTCTCCTTAAATTATACAGGATACTATGTAATGATGAAAGTCAGAGGTTATAAATTAGGACCTCATTATAAATCCTTAAAGTTTTCTTTAAGTAAAATGGATTCAGGGCTGGCCCTTGTGTCATCGTGAGAGAGATGATTTATTTTGTAGGACAGTACAAGACTCATATGTTTCAGTTATTTCCTTACCACAGTTTTTGCTTTGGCATAGACACTAATGAAGAATCTATCTCCTCTTGCCTTTCTGATTGTGTCTAGCAAGTCAAGGTTTATGACACCATGATGAGGAGAGTTAGGGAAAACAGAGATCTGTGTAAATGAATCTATATTGAGAAAATGACATACAGTCTTGGGATGATTATTTCAGCAATGTGTATCCTCAGCAAATGTCATACTTGTTTGGGGGAAAAATAAATATCATTTGATCTGGTAATGTCAGTCATCTTAATGTTCAAAAGAATACCTTAAGAGGGCTTCCCTGGTGGCGCAGTGGTTGAGAGTCTGCCTGCCGATGCAGGGGACGTGGGTTCGTGCCTCGGTCCGGGAAGATCCCACATGCCGCGGGGTGGCTGGGCCCGTGAGCCATGGACTGCTGAGCCTGCGTGTCCGGAGCCTGTGCTCCGCAACAGGAGAGGCCACAACAGTGAGAGGCCCACATACTGCAAAAAAAAAAAGAATACCTTAAGAAACATCTTATTAATGTCTACTCAAATGAATAATTAAAAGTTGAAAATATCTGCAGCTGAACCAATAACCTATACAGAAAAGGGATTGCAAGTTTATGCCCAAAAGGAAGGGAGAGGGAAAGGAATACAAATGAAAGTGTGCACAATGATTTGTGCTTTTGAAGGGACCCTGCTCTTTGCTACTTCACAAGTGTAATTTTCACATCAGACACAGCAAGTAAGAAACTAAAACCACTTTGAGGTTGGTGGGTTGGCTGGGGTGGTAGAGGGGATTTAAAGAAGTCAACTTTATTCCTTTAAGGAAAAATAAAACTCAAAACCAATACTTAAAAGTAATAATGTCAAAAGAACTAAAACTAAATGTCCATATGTAGGTAACTAAGTTTTTTAAAATATTGTGTTTCTATCTTTAAATGATGCAAATATCTTAATCTGCCATATATCAACGAGATTTTTTTTGCTAGAACCAATATTTTCCAAAAATCATTCTGCAATTGATTGCATCTGTGTAGTCTTGTTAGTATCAGCCTCTGCCTGTAATTCTTTCTAATACTCTTATGCAGCCTAAATTCACATAGCCAGCAACACATGGCAGAGGTGAAATTCAAACCTGGGTATGTGCAACTCCAAAGCCAGGCCTCCTAACCAGCAAACAATTCTGCATCTTCAGCCCCCATATCTTTCCAGACCCCTTTCTTTTCTGCTTCCATAGAATATTCATTCTTTTATTCATTCACTGAAATAATATTTGCTAAACCCATTCTAATACCAGGCAACATGCTGTGATTACATGATCCAGTATTATAAGCAAAAGACAGGCAACAACCAGCTTTGAGGCAACACACTCCTTGAGACCAGTGATATGTCTTCTTTAGGTCTACATTTCTAGGATAGGCAGGACCTCATTGAATTGTGGCCAATCTCCATGGAAGCACAAAGAGAAGCGTCATTGGTGGTGTTTTTTAATAGTAATGGGCCTAGGAGAAAGTCTCACAGAGGATGTGCCATTTAAGTTGCAAATATGATAAAGGAAGACTAGTGTAAGCAAAAAACAAAAGCAACTGAACACAAACACTGTACCTAGGTGGTCCATTGATTTCTCACAGAGGTCTATGTTAGGAATCCTGAAACTACTTTATTTACATACTAAGCTTGAATAAATAAATAAATATATTGTAAATAATGAGAGCCAGGTCTCTCAATGCTGCAGAAATGTTATAATTAAGGAAAGGGTAGAGGTTAGAATACAGCCTGTGGTGCCAGACTGGAGTCAAAGATGTCAAAATAGATTCATTAAAGCACACACATACACACAAAGATGAAGAACTACATATAGATGTGTATATGAATTATTAGTGTGTGTGTTCGTGTATATGTATACATATCTTTTTTATTTTTCTTAGTGCTATCCACTGAGAAGTATCAGAAGCAGTGATATTTGTTAGTGATGAGCACACCCAGCACATTTCAGTTTCTAATACCATTCCCTAATACAAGGAGAGAACACACTTGTTATCCCAATACAGCTCTTTAGTGAACTAGCTGATTCTGGGGCTTGGATGAGGGAAAGAAAGACAAGTCTGTGACATCTTGCAGTGCCGGAGTGTAAGGAAGTACTCAGAAAATAATAATAATACAAACAAATACCTGCCAGTTCATACTTATACAAATAAATAAATATATAAAAGGGGATGAGGAGATGTCTTTTTTTGTAAAAGAATTCATATAATAAATGTATAAATAATGAGAAAAAGTAGAAAAATCACCATTTAGTATATCACAGTAATAATTTTCTGGGCAAGATTCATGGATGAATGCAGAAATAAGCAGGTGAAAATTTAAGCAGAAACAATATTTGCATAATCTCAAAGCATGTTACCTCAGATATTTAGTAAGTTCAAAAGTAAAAAAGTAAATTTACAATGGAGAAGTCCGTGGGACATCACGTCAGTCAAGTACTTGAGGCTAACATCACCAGTAAATCATACCAACATCATGTCCCCCTGAAATGACACACTGAAGATATATCAATCTGTTGTATTCTTTCCATGAATGCACAGCCTTAATCTAATAATGAGAGAACATCAGACAACCTCAAGTTGAGGACAGTCTACATATTAACTGATGCCTCAAAAATGACATGAAAAATATGAAAGAAAAAGCATGAAAAAATATCTTGAAAGACAAGAAAGACTGTGGGACTCACAGATCAGGGGAGACTACAGAGATAGGACAATTAAATCCACGTGGAATCCTGAATTAGATTTTGCAACAGAAAAAAAAAAACACTAGTGGACAAAATGGTTACATTATTTAACATATTTTACAAAGATTAATAAGGTAAATAAATATTTTATGGCAATGTAAGTTATTAAATAAAGGAAATTGGCAGAAGTGTGTATAGAAACTCTTTTTGCTCCATTTGTAATTTATTTGTAAATTTTAAATTATCTCAAAAAAGCGAAAAATTTTTAAAAAATCACTGTTTGCTTAATATTGGAGGAAGACTGCTTCCAAACTCTTGCCTGTCGCCCTGCCTCACAGTAAGGACCAGAGCCAATAACTGTAGGACACAGAGAATTTGGTGCAGTTTCTTCCCCTTTAAAGGACGTCAAGGGAGCATGATGCAGCCTCTCTATGGGAAGATGATAACTTACAGGGAAATGGGAGAACACTTAGTGCTTGGAGATTGTTGTAAACTTGGTTTAGCCACTCATTGGAGGAAATAAAATCATAAAACAATGTTTACAAAGTCCTGTGAAAACACAGAAAAATACCCAATCTAATGTTACAAGAAAACAAATATAAAATATACACTATATCATAATAACTGTGTAAAAAACAACCCTATGCAGAAGGGGAAAAATAAAAAGATAAAATCAACTGCCTCTGTTAACATTTCAGTATATGTTTAGATGATGGAAAGAGATGATTTATTTTTCTTGTTTCAACTGTTCTGTATTTTATTTATTGATTCCTTCCCCTTGTTCCCCCCCCAAAAGATTTAAGGTAGCTTAGTCTGAATTTTACATTAATAAACATTGATTTTAAAACTGCAAAAACAAAAAAAAGATTGAAGAGCTTTTGAGGCATGGGAAGGCATTTCAGGTAAATAGAAATGTATCAACAAGGACTTGGAAACACACACTGTGTATGTGAGAAACAGTGAAGAGGTCCAGTATGACTGGAACACAGGGTGACTAAGAGTAGATAATGAAGCTCATATGTAGGTGAACAAAAGAAAGTGTGACCCAACTTCCATGGACATCTTGAGGAATTTCTGTACAGATACATTGGCATAGATTTCACAGTGGAGAAGTGATAAAGTAAGTATAATAGAAAAGAAAGTTGAGGTGGGAGAGGGACAGAGTAGGGGGTATGGCCCATGGGCTGAGAGAGCAGTTAGGCGTGGCCTTAGACTGTCCTCTGGGACCCTGGATGCCTGCATGGGCTTGTCTCTGAACCAGGATTCATTAGTGTGAAGTAAATTTCCTTCTGGTCAAATCTGAAGGAAATTTACTTTACACTAACGAATGTCACACTGGAAAATGTGTGATAACACTTTCACATAACAGTGTTAATGTATCCATTATGGTGAAATTTCAGTTACCACTTCCAAGACTTGAGTACTAGGATAACTTCACAAAATTTACTTAAAAAAATATGAGAAGATAAGTTGTGGATATTGACATAAAGACGCTGGAAAATACTACTGTTATCCTTGGTGTGTAAAGCAATTGAATTATTATGTTTTTTCATTGAGAGAGATGTAGACTAAATGTTTTATTTTGTGTATTAGCCACAATAATTTCTATTGCCTCTAAGACATTTATAACATTTCAGCCTGAAAAAATATTAGTAAGAGATTTTAAAATAGGTTCTTATTTAAAGTATTATAGTCTGCTTGAATTAAACCAAACTGTCATCAATGGGAATAAATACGGCTAATGACAGGAAGGAACTGTGACTGGTAAAAGGAATTAAGAAGTAAAATCAGCACCGTTCTATGTTTTTCACATTAAAATATATTGATGATTAATAGAGGTCAATATCTGTGTTTTATGTATTTGTTATAGCTTGTTTGTATAAATCAGAAGGTGTTAGTCTCTATATCTGCTGGAAGTAAAATACAGTTCACTTCTATGAAGGATAAGTCAACATGCCACTTACATACACAGAGAGAATAATTTTCTTCTCTGGAGCTAAAACATGCTGTTACTGTAAGATAATCAAAACCTGAGTGTAGGAGAAAAATTTTAAGCTGAATCTAGCCCTAATAAAAGGGGCTGAACTTAAGAAAAAGAATGACCATGAACTTAAACTACACTTAGGCTCACTCTAGGTGTGCTTCTAAGAATAATCATCATTAGCCTGGAAGCTGAAGGGAGCCAGGGTGAAAAGTTAGAAACTTTTATAGTAATTCAGGTGATAGCTGAGGGAGGCTTGAAAGAGAGTGTGTTTGGTGGTGATTCTGAGAAGTAAAACTCTGAGTATAAAGGTAAAGCTGGCAAGATTTGCTGATAGATCAGTGTGAAATGTGGAAGAAACTAAATAATAAAGCACTACAGAATGCATCTGTTTAAATAAAGAGAATGTTATTTCTTGGAAGAATATTCTTCCAATAGAGGCATTGTATTCAGGTTATTTTCCTGGGGGTCAAATTTAATTTTTTTTTCTAAAGGAGTAGATAAGATTTAAAAAATAAGGAAGCTCACTTCTAACAGGAAAAGGTGGATGCTTAAAATTGACTCCTTGTTTTAAAATTCCACCTAGGCTTGGCTTTATTGAAGATGATATTTATCCTGGAAAGTGAACCAATGATAAACAGTTACAAGTATGCAACGACAAACCATCAAGAATGTTAAAAATAGATGTCCTTTATAATCTCTGTTATAAATAGACATTTAAGCTGTTTCTCACATATTTTTGTTAAATCCTTATTATTTTCTACTTATTTCTTATTTGTTATTATTTGTTTTACCCTAAATTTTATTACCTATTTCTTTCATCATAAAATTCTCTACTCATTTGATTTATGGAATCTACTTTTCTCATTTTCTGGAAACTTTTCATTCTCTTTCAAGGGTTATTATCTCTACTTTCAACCAAATACTCTTCATCTGAGACATTTTATTTATGATTCTTCTCTTCCATAATGACAAAGATTAAGTCTCTCTTATACACTAACTTTTGCAAATGCATGATATCATTAGGTTCTTAATAAATGTTTTTTGAATAAACAAATCAGTGAATGTTGCAGAGATTCTCAAAAGGAAACAGCATATGTAGGTGGGATAAGTTTACACAGAGTCTCTGGAAGTGCATTTCTTAAATGACAATAAAGATTTTGGAAAATTATGTGTTGCCATCCCACTCCTACCCATCTGGCCCACTCATGATGGAGAGTGGGGCCTACATGTACTTCTTTGAGGATAACTGGTCTGCAATATCTCTGACTTGAACCTCTCATTTACTCCCAGAGCTTCAACTGCTATCCATATGCTAAAAATATCCAAATCTCCATCTCTAACCCTGCTCCCCTCTTTTCAGTACCTCACCTGTTCAAGGATTCTGGTAGAGTGGATAGCCTCTAAGATGATCCTTACCTTTGGAAATATTCACTCTTGTGCAGTATCTTTGAACTTCATACTGGAATTGATCTTTGTGATCAATAAATAGCATATGGCACAAGTGGTGACATGTCATTTCTGAAAGGAGTTTATAGAAAAGACTGTGGGCTCTCTCTTGAGTTCTCTCTCCTTTCTTTCTCTGATAATTTGATCTAGAGGAAACCATGTCATGACCAGCCCTATCAAGAGGCCTTCATGAGGAATTGAAGCCTTCAGGCAACAGCCACTTGAATTAGCTTTGAACTGATCCTCCCTCATATGAGTAAAGACCTGCCCAAAGTTTCACTGCAACATCATAAGAGACTGAGCCAGAACCACCCTCTGAAGCCATTTCCAGATCCCTGATATTGATACAAAATGTGTGAATTAATAAAAACTTGTTGTTTTAAGCTGCTGAGATTTAGGATCATGTGTTATGTAACAATAGATATTAAAAGAGCATCTAACACTCAAAGAAGCTTGAGTTGAAATTATTCTGTTGAACCTTACCTGCTTTTCTTCCTGTATTCTCTACACATGTCAGTGGTGCTACCATCAGCACAGTGGCTCACAACCATCCTGAAATTTTCTTTCTCCCTGAAGTCATCATATTTAATTAGGTTCCAAGTATATTAATGTATCCTCCTTATTTTTGTCTTAAAAATCTTTATCCCCTCTGCCATTGTCTTAAGGCCGAGAACTGAACCACGTGAAATACCACTTGGATTCTAATCACATTAATAGTTCAGAACCCACTCTGTGCTATATAAGATACCTGCATGAGATTCTACCTCACAGTTCTTCATTGTTTTCCCCTTATTTAAAATAATTACCTTTCTGAATTTAAAATATGTTTTACATGGCATCTCCATGACTGGTCAGGATAAGAAATGCTGTTGGCACTATGGTTCTCCATTCTTGGTGATGTCTTATTTTTTGTGATTTTTAAAAAATAATTAAGTGGGACTATAAATGTAGATGTGTATCAGTATTAAGAAGGTCTTTTTGCAAATCCCTATATTTCTGATTTCTATTCAAGTCTTTTAAACCTGTTTTTTTTCTTTCTGAGTAGCAAATAATTTTATTTTCCACTTTCCTATATACCTAAAATATATGGACATGCGTTTCAATTAACTGTATTGCATATAGTTTTTTGCTGACAACTTTATCTGTAAACACAATTGCCTTGTTCAGTTTTGTTGTAAACTGACTTACCATATGATGCAATGTTTATATGCTTTCTGATGTGTGTTTGTTTGATAAACATTATAAAATAAAGCTTAAAAATAAAAAAATGAAAAAAGTAATATTGTTATTAATTACAATTTATACTTACTCATATTAATTTTATCTTACTCTCTATAGTATGAAAAATATTTTGTGTTTATAATGAATATAAAACTCAGTAAAACCTCACATTTTAAGCAGGTTTTCATAAATACACTTTATAATTCAGGATGCTAAGCTTCAGAGAGTTTATAGACAGAGGTTACATAAAAGTAACATTTCAGTGAACTCATGCTGAAACCCAACAACCAGTCAATATTTTTGAAGATATATACAATGTAAGTTCCCAGGGGGCAGATTTGTCTCTCTTATTCTTGTCCATACCATTGTTGCTAAAACACATTCTGGTACAGAGAAGGAGTTAAATATTTGTTGGATGGATAACTGCTCAATATAAAAGTTTGTGCACAGGTGAAAACAAGTTTAGATGGAAGATCTACCTCAGTACTTATTTCTAAGTAAATACTGCTGAACAATAGGATCATCAAGAAAATTGTCTTGCTCCTGGAAAGAGCAAATTGTTTTGTTCTTCACCATCCACCATGATCCTGACATAATGCACTGAGCCTCAGATAAGAAAAGACTCTAGGAATATCCCTTAGCAAGGGCCATTTCACTAAAAAGCTACCAACTCATAGAAGCTAGACTAAAACACAGACTGGAACAGTGGTCCTCAAAGAAACTCCTTTCCAAACACTTGAGGAAAAGGCCACAGAACAGGGATAAACAGGAGGGTATGCAGAGTGTAGAAAACAAGGTTTCCTTAGGCATCAGGTGGCCCACAGTCACTTCCCTTTATTTTCTTCCATAAATCAGCCGTTGGACTATTCTCTGTTCCTCAATTATGCACTTACAATCTTCTGTGTTTCTATTTACAATTTTCACCTCGCTTGGAGTTCTCTTTACCTCACATCCTTTCTCTACTTACCACAGTCTTCCCTTTCTTTCATCTTCCTTAAAATCCTTGCCAGATTTTCTCAAGTAAAAAAGCCTATTTTCTTCAGTGCCCCCATGTCTTTTCTATACTACAGAATTTATTTAATCCAATATGTTTATATTATTATAAGCTTGTATACTATACTGTATTATATTATAAGGATTATAGAAGATATTTAGTAATTCAAAGGGATTAGCTATGCTTTTTTATGTTTTTAGTCTCTAAATGCTATCATGGTATTTGACATATAACAGAAAAAGTCCAATAACTGCTGAATTGAATGGAGCTGAATGCTGAAAAACTTCCCAGTTCAGGGACCTCCTTTTCTCCAAAAAAAAAATAAAAATAAAAAGCACAATCCCTATAACAAAGCCAGCCCTTGTTCTTGAGAAATCCTTGAGAAAGCAACTTGGTTTGAAAGGCCTTCTTAAGGACAATAATGCTGACCTTTGGCCTCCATCACATCCATTCTTTAATGCAAGGATGGCACTTTGGCAAGGACAGTGAGAAAAAAGAGGAATGAGTGGCCATAATTTGCCAAGTATCTTCCCTCTCTTGGGTTTAGTTTTAAGAGTGGCTCAGTACAGGCAGCCCAGGAAAAAACTTGAACAAAAACTAGGAAGTGGGGTGGTGGAAGAGAACAGAGTCACATTTAGAGGGGTTACTTTTTTTTTTGGCCACACCGTGCACAAACACCTTACATTACCTCCAGCAACACCTACAGCACTGAAGTGAGAAAACCTCTGAATCTGCTTTGATTTCTCAGAAAAAAGGAACTAATGGCAGTAATTACTAAATAAGGTAACTCATGCCTGAAGCACAGGTTGTGAGTTGCTGCACCCTACACCTCAGATTTATGGTGGTGGAATGATCTGGGTCACAGAAAAATTGTGAATCAAGCAAGCAGTCACTGTGCCTTCATATTTTTTATATCAGACACATCACCCCACAGCTACAACTCTGTTTTTTCTTTAACAATTGTTACTCTCAAGTCAATGGTGGAAGTGGGGTATCCTTTCCTCTTTACTTTGAGAAAATCTACATTTGTATTTATATTTCCATTTGTCTAGATTATTTCTACAGGTTCAGCTTCTTCCTTTGACTCAAGACTTTAATGTTATGAGAGCCTTGTGCTCTCCATGAACCTGGCACAGTCTCTTGGCAACTGGCCAGGAAAAATTTGATTGGCCTGGGCTTGGACCAGGTCTACATCAAAATGACCACCTTCACATCCACAGGTTCAGCATCAAGGTTCCCTTAGAATGCTTTCTGCATCCCACTACCTCAAGTAGTTTTCTACGTAAAACCTCCAAATCTCCCTTCCTCCATCTTTCTTTTTAGACCCTTTGTGCCCTCTGCCTGAGTCAGTAGGGATTTGGTATTTTAGATGATTTCCTGTTTACCAAGACTGCCTTACAGTGGAATTAGATAGTGGTTTGTCTGTCTTATGTTCCAAATAACCTTCTCTTTTTATAGCCAGCCTATGTTTCATTCTGAGGACCCCACGCTTAATGTCAGCATCTTACCTGAAATTCCCTAATTTATATAAAAGTGAAGTTGGTAAGTATGCACTTTGTTACATTCAAACTTGTAATTCCTTGATGCACCTGGAATAGGCTTGTGTGTATGGACTCTTTAGAAGGCTTAACTCTTTCCTCATATATACTTTCCCTGATAATTTAATATATGGCTGATTTTCTCCAAAATTTATATCAAAACAAAGAAGACAAGTGTCATCCCTACTGCAGCCACTCACTTGTTCTCCTGGGTTGCAGGGAGAATCTCCTACAGACCCCTGCCATAAATAAGCACTGGGATATTCAGATATGCCCAAGTGGTAAATACACAGCTCCAGTGGTCATTTCTCTGGGACTTTTCTCTAATGTATACATGTAAGATCTTTACATGTGCCCACTTTCTTCATATACAGAAGACTGTATACATTAATACATGTAATACACATATAATAATATAGGCCTTGGAATCAGATTCCCTGATTCATTGCCCAGCACTGCTATTGTCTAACGTTGTATAGTAAGGCAAATGAGTTAACGTTTTTGTATCCGTTCCTATGTCTTCTAATGTGTGGTAGAAAATGGCAGAAAATCAGACATCAGTCTGGGTCCCTCTAGAGGAATGAAAAATGGGGAAGGAGATGAACTCCAGGGCAGAGAAGTCTAGGCATATAAGGAAGAAAACCTCTGGGAAAGGGCTCACCTTGAAACTATCAGGAAATAGAAAAATTGAAGGTGCTAAGTAGATCATGATCTATCTGAGACAATCTGAATGCTTTCCTGACACGAGCTGTGTGTTTGGAAGGAAGAAAGTGGAGAAGGCATCCTGAATGGCTGACATTAATTCCTCTCCTCGATAAGGCTTTTGTAAGACCCTAATTCCACCCAATCCAAAGACTATCCTAATGATTTTTGTGTGAACCAATAGCCTGCATGGACTCTTCTAAGGCAACTCCAGGAGTTGTAAGAGTTGATCTTAAACACTTTCCTCCAGACTCTAGCTGCAGCCATGCCTCCCCATCTCACCTCCAGAACATACACTAAGTCAGGATAGCCATCAGCCTTTTTATTCTAACCTGTATAGTTTCTCAAATCTAAGCTTCTCTTTTCCTTTTTTTTTTTTTTTTCTGTATGCGGGCCTCTCACTGTTGTGGCCTCTCCCATTGTGGAGTACAGGTGCTCCAGACGTGCAGGCTCAGCGGCCATGGCTCATGGGCCCAGCCCCTCCGCAGCTTGTGGGATCTTCCCGGACCGGGACACGAACCCGTGTCCCCTGCATCAGCAGGTGGACTCTCAACCACTGCGCCACCAGGGAAGCCCTCTTTTCCTTCTTTAGTTTCATTGGAGTTGACTGTGGGAGGAGGAGCCAGCAACCTGTACTATTTTTTCATCTTGACAAGAAATTACAACTTATTCTCCTACTTCTATGTACCTGTTGTCCTTCCTATCTTATCTGACTCCTTCTTCCCTTTTGCTTGGGAAATTGCTGCTCATCTACAATTCTCAAGTCATCTGTGTCCTAGTCTTTAAGGGTTTTTCTCTCTGCAGACAGAATAAGTCTGTTCCTTTTGTGTGCAAATGTAGGACTTAGCACATGACTCCGTCATCGTTCTTTTGCATTGTGCTGTCATCCTTCTTCACTTGTTATTTATCTTTATATCCTCAACTCTAAGCATAGGGCCTGGCTCATTATATGTATTCAGTTAAGTATTGTTGAAGTGAATTTGAAGGGGAAAAAAAAAAAAAAACCACCAAAGAAATCTGTGATGGAAAAACTTGGAATATAACCCAGGTCTCCTGATTCTCCTGTCCATCACTCTTCTTAGAATAATTTGTAAAGTCTCCTAAATACAATCTTGAAACAATACCAGTTCCCTAGTAGAAGATAAAGTGGTAAGTACCATAAGAGCACTTGAGTCTAAATGGACAAGCTGTGTCACACAGCATAATTAGATAAAACATCTTTAATATAAGCAAGTGTCCTGACTAACTTTAACAACTCATAATGAAATTACAAGTGTAAATAAATTGCAACAGAAGGGATGAAAAAATTAAAGAATAGTTACCAAGATGAAGAAGGTAAAAGTCAGTGGCTTGAGATTACAAATTCAAATATAGTGGAGAGGTAGATGGAACACAGAGTTTTAGAAAGATCATTATAGAGAACAGTGGTTTAGAAGAAAAAGCAGCCATTTAAAGTGTAAATGAAAACTGGGGCAGAAGGAGAAGAGCTGAGTGCAAAGAAAAGAGACAGGATGAGAAATATCCTTGGGAGGCAGAACAGTAAGCTAGATTCATTCTGATTTTAATCTCTCCTATTTTAAGGTCAATTTTAATATCAAGTTTGGGGAAGCTAGTTTAAGCAGGAAAAATCTTGTGTGTATTTTTTCAAATTTCTTAGACTGCACTGCAATGTAAACAAAGCCCTGTAAACTCAACAAAATAGGAAACAGGCAATATTTTCCCCTGACTCTTATTTAGAGTAATCAGTGGTTTGGTCCCTCTGGGCCTGGATTATTTTCAATTTACTGTTAATAATTCAGAATTTGTACTCTATTCAGAATCAATTTTATTTGTTCCTTGTAAATCCACGTATCAGGCTGGTCAGAGAATATCAACCCTTACTTTGCAACTGAAGATGCTGAGATGTAGAGAGTGTAGGTTTTGCATAATCTTGGACTAAGAAATAATTTATATGTGACTTAGTCGGTTGACATTTTGTAATGTGTTAATCCATATAATGTAAATCTATCTTCTGACATATTTTGACACTGATGAAATTTAAATTCAGTGGCCCAAAACCATACCCATTGACTGAGATTTAGGTCTAAAATTTATCCCAAGTGGTAGCTATACTGAAGTCCTTAGTTATAGCTCAGGAAACTGATAGACAAAAAGTTAAATAAGTTTATAAACAAACAAAGAAATAAATACATAAATAAAACTTTATCCCTAGTATCAGCGTCGGTTTCCAGTACAGTTAAAAGTAGAACCCAACTGTGCTGATTTCCAGTTCTGTTTTCTCTCTTAGAAACAATACTACCTCCTACTTTCCTGATTAAATAAATTATAATTTATGTTCCAATGAACCTTCATGACCCTCTAACGTGACAAAGCCAATATTAATCTAGGCAAACTGGTGTGAAATGAGGGGTACAAAAGGATCCTTCCACTACTGAAATAGAATAAATTATAAATAAAAAATATTAAAATACAATAAAGCCACTTGACCTATTATCTGTATGAGTTTTGGTTTAAGATTTTAAAGAACTCTTCAAAAATAGCCCCTTCAAATAAAAATAATTGTTTTCCTAGGAAAGGAACACATTAAGAACTTAGGACAATTTAATTTATTATATCTCAGTCACTAACCCCAAAGAAGACTAAAGAGACAACATTTAGCATTTCTTGCAGGAGTGGAATCAAGAAATAGGAGGCATTATTGAAGAATAAGTATTTCACTGGTAAAAAGGACTGTGATGGTTCCCGTATCTATGTGGTAAATTGATCCAATATTCTGGTTTCTTCTCCATTTAAAAAATTATCTGAATGTCAATTTTCTGGCTTTCTAGTAATTTTAATATAACTTGAGTATCTTATATTCACTATTTCATGAATCTCTTATTCTAGACTGCCCAGAGAAAGACCATAGCATTGAGAGTTGTAGTAGCCAGCCTCTCAGATGACCCCCAATAATGCCACATCCTACTTTTCACAATCTTGTCTAGTCTTATATCACCTCGTATCCAAACATAGAGGACTGGTCTGCCTGTAGCAGAAGTGAAGACATGTCTCTTCTGAGATTAGGTGATAAAATTCTACAGCTTTCATCTTGGAGTTTCTCTTTTCTTCCTCCCCTCCTCCCCTCCTCCCCCTCCTTCTTCTCATCCTAATATTCTTCCTCCTTCTCCTCTTCTTCTTTTTCCTCCCTCTCCCTATTCCTCCTCCCTCTCTTTCTCTTACTGTGTGGAAGGAGTGGCCATATTCTGAGGACACTCAGGCAGCTCTGTGAGCTCTGTGAAGAGGCCTGTGTGGAGAGCCTCTGAGACTTCTAGCCAACAGCTAGTGAGGAGCTGAGGACTCCATCCAACTGCCGTGTGTGTATGCATCTTAAAAGCATATGTCGGGCTTCCCAAGTGGCACAGTGGTTAAGAGTCTGCCTGCCGATGCAGGGGACACAGGTTCATGCCCTGGTCCAGGAAGATCCCACATGCTGTGGAGTGGCTGGGCCCGTGAGCCATGGCCACTGAGCCTGAGCGTCTGGAGCCTCTGCCCCGCAACGGGAGAGGCCACAAGAGTGAGAGGCCCACGTACCGCAAAAAAAAAAAAAAAAAAAAAAAGCATATACCGCCTAAGTAAAGGCTTTAGAGATGTTCCAGGTCAAGCCAATAGCCTGACTGTAACCTTATGAGAAGCCTGAACCAGAGCCACCCAGGTCCTGGATTCCTGATGCTCAGAATATATTAATAAGTTTTGCTGTGTTAAGCCATTTTGTTTTGGGTTAATTTTTAAATGCAGCAATAAATACGTACTATATGTGCATAGTGAGTTTTAGGAAATCATTAATATAAACAAGATCCTTTACATAAATAAACATGTGGTAAAGACTGCTGTTTGGCCAAGAACATCTGTTCTATCCTTACTCTACAGCAATAGAATTATAGTATGAAACCTGACTTCTCAGGAAAAGACACTGTTTCCTTTACCTCCCTTATATTTAGTTTGGGATATTGGACTAAATGCTGGTCAGTGGGATTAAAGCAGACTTAATATATGTGACTTCTGATTCATCATCTGCTTAAAAGTTATGAATGTGGCCTCGCCCATCTTCTCTTTTCTTGCTTTATTTTCTTGAGACACAACACTTTTTTTTTTTTAAGAAGATGTTGGGGGTAGGAGTTTATTACATTATTTATTTATTTTTGCTGTGTTGGGTCTTCGTTTCTGTACCAGGGCTTTCTCTAGTTGTGGCAAGCGGAGGCCACCATTCATCGCAGTGTGCGGGCCTCTCACTATCGCAGCCTCTCTTGTTGCGGAGCACAGGCTCCAGACGCACAGGCTCAGTAGTTGTGGCTCACGCGCCTAGTTGCTCCGTGGCATGTGGGATCCTCCCAGACCAGGGCTCGAACCCGTGTCCTCTGCATTAGCAGGCAGACTCTCAACCACTGCACCACCAGGGAAGCCCCGAGACACAACACTTTTGAGGACAGCAGAATTTATAAATGAATGAAAACTCATCTCTGGATGATGACTAGGATCAGGACTGGCCTTGGGATTGTTTGTAAGAAAGAAATAAACTGTTTTGTAACTCACTTGTATTGTTGAGTTTACTTACAGCAGTTTAGTCTTTACTCTTATTAATAGTAGGTATTGAAAGATAATCAGGGCTTCCCTAGTGTCGCAGTGATTAAGAATCTGCCTGCCAATACAGGGATACGGGTTTGAGCCCTGGTCCAGGAAGATCCCACATGCTGCGGAGCAACTAAGCCCGTGCACCACAACTATTGAGCCTGTGCTCTAGAGCCTGCCTGTGAGCCACAGTTACTCAGCCTGCATGCCACAACTACTGAAGCCCACACACCTAGAGCCCATGCTCCACAACAAGAGAAGCCAGTGTAATAAGAAAACTGCGCTGCAGTGAAGAGTAGCCCCCGCTCACCACAACCAGAGAAAAGCCTGCACGCCACAACGAAGACCCAATGCAACCAAAAAAAAAAAAAAAAAGACTATCATATGGAAGGTCAGTTTTTTATATGCATATGGAAATGCCAAGGAGGGCAGATAGAAAAGAGACACGAGAAAAGAGAAAACTGGTTACGATGGACAGTTGAGAAAGGGAAACTGAAAATAAGAGTGAAATTAAAAAAAAAAAACTGGGTACCATGGGAACTCTATTGAAATGCAGGACAAAGATAATTCAAGCACATACTTTAATATAGTTATTTATCACTTCCAGACAAGGACACACCTTCTATTAGGTGTTTATTCCTAGAGTAAGCATTAACTGTTTCTTGCCACCAAGTGCAATGTAAGACTGAGAAATGATTTCTAGATTCACCTCATTTAATTTGAGAAAAAACAATTTCTCTTAAAGCTTTTAGCCTTTTCCCTCCTTTGCCAACTTATTGTCACCTTACCTTATACATCCAAAATAATATTTCTTGTCTTTGTTCATCTCTCAGTTTAATCTATTGAGTCTGGCTAGTCTGGTGGCTGGATTGTATAGGTGAGCTTAGAATAAAATTGCAAAGTAGGTTTCTGTTCTCATAAATCAGCAGTTCTATTTCTCATTTTTGTTTGTGGCCAAGGTAGGGATATGGGGGTGGGTAAGGATGTTTTGGTCATCTTTAATGAAAAACAGAAAATAACCAATAAAGAAGAAAGGCTAAAAGATGCAGGAGAAGAAAGTGATAAAAGCAACTTGAGGTTGACTACAAGTCACAGATCTTATATAAAAATATTAATTGACATTTTTTCCTCAAGTAATGTCATGATTCCTAAAATCTGTTTATAAAGAAGTAACCCCAGGATTCATTTAATCATCATGTGTTCAGGTACTGCTGTCCTCACTGAAGCAATGAGAATCAAATCTACAGCTGTAACTGACTAGTAAAATGTACTGAGTTAATGATTTAAAAATGTGTTCTTTACCCAATGGCCCATTATTTCTTTAGCTAATTTGGAATTGAGAAGAAACCTCTGTCTCCTGTTCAGTGATTCTTAATATTTTCTCTTTTTCTTACCTTAACATCAGGATAGGACACAACTGCCTCATAAAGAGTGGCTCACTTTCACTGTGATCTTGAGTAAATATGGAGGACATGATTATGCCTGCCTCAACTGAGCATCACTGTTTTAGGACCACCACTCAAATCAATTATGAGCAGGTTAGGCAATTATGAGCATCTTAGACGATTAACAGAATCCCTTCTTTCTTTCTTGTATTAAGTTGCAGATCTCTTAATTTCAAATGCATTTTAAATACCCTGCATTTGTATTCTCCTCCCCTCATGATTACTCTTTTTATTTAATTAATTTTTTATTTATTTACTTTTTATTCAAATAATTTTTTGAAATATAGTTGTTTTACAATGTTGTGCTAGTTTCGGGTGTACAGTGACTCAGTTATACATATATATGTATATATACACATTGTCTTCCCTCATAGGATATTACAAGATATTGAGTATAGTTCCCTGTGCTATATAGTAGTTTCTTGTCAGTTATCAATTTTATATACAGTAGAATATATATTTTAATCCCAAACTCCTAATTTATCCCTCTCCCCCTTCCCCTTTGGGAACCATAAGTTTGTTTCCTATATCTGTGAGTCTATTTCTGTTTTGTAAATAAGTTCATTTGTATCCTTTTTTTTTAGATTCCACATATAAATGATATCATATATTTGTCTTTGTCTGGCTTACTTCACTTAGTATGCTAATCTCTATTTTTTTGTTGTTTTATTATGGAACTATAGTTGATTTACAATGATTCAGGTAAATTTCCCCCAGCTATTCGGTGTTTGTCCATTTTTTCATAGTTAGGTGCAAGCTAACTTTGTGAAGTTTGTCCCAACTTCTTTTATTTCCCACTTGCGGTTTTGTTGGGCCAATAACTTTTTTTAATGTTTGGATGGCATAATTAATTAGCTCAATGCTGCCTCTTACTTTCCTCTCACCCATTCTATGACTGAAGGTGACAACGTCTTCTCACACTTAATCTTTTCTCATGACAGGCTTTGAAGACAGTTGAGTAGAATGAGGAATACCAATAAGACTTTAGGATAGGGGGAAGCCTTCACATTCAGGTGGGAGAGAAATGTTCATTAGAATCAAACGATTCAGTTATTGGTCTCATTGGCTCTGATTTCTAAGTAATAGCTCAACTGGTTAAGGCAAGTGTTCTTACTAGGTGAGTACATAAGAAGAGCTTCTTAGAAGCTCAAGAGAACAGTTGACATTTTTTCCTGAGGACTGGGTAATTCTCAGGTGAAAGGAGAGAGCATAAACCTTCTGAGGACTTATATGCTCTGGACAATTGGGGTGCTCACTGTTTACTCTCTGACACACTTACTTAGAACAATGAACGCTTAATGAAGAGAATCTATGATATTCTACAGTCTCTTAGCTCTTCTTACATCCACTGGTAACTGCTTTAATGTCCTCCCATATCCACAAGCCCATCCACACACTCTCATCTTATTTCTGTTATAACCAAATAAACATATTCAGTCTATTTGAGTAGGGCAAAAGAGACAGCCTATGACTGTGCCAGGTCAATGAGCTCTTGTGGTCACTGAATAATGTTACCTTCCCTAGGTCAATGACTGGGTTACCCAGCCGTAAAGAAATCAGACACTCCAACTTTGAGGTTACATTAATATTTTCCATATCTTGGGCGAATGACGTGCTATCCAAACGCAATCACAAAATGAGGAAGTCATTTTAATTAAGAGCACATTAAAAATAAAAAATAAAAATTCATGACAGGATAACATCTCAAACACCAGCAACCTCCATGAGTAGTGGCAATTGTGCTTAGCCATGATTCAGTCTTGTCTTTAGCTGCAGCTTATTTTATTTTTCAGAACCATCTCTAATTAGACTCCTGAAAGGAGACCCCACAAACAAACTCTAAATTACATTTGACAAACTAGAGATTCATTTCCAAATATTCTGCATGTTCTAATACACAGCTGAGAGTCTAGGAAAACATGTCCAGCATAGCAAGTGATGGCAAGGAACATGAATAGAATGCATAATGCAAAACCCATACTCAGTGGTTAGGTTTTTTGTTTTTCTTTTATAATTAATGAATACTGAAAAATTCTGTTTGTGAAGAAGTTGGATTAAAACCATAAATTATTACCGAAGCAGTCAGGTACATGTTTGACATTATTATGCACAGGGAGAGGTGCTTAAGCATTCAACTGTTTGAAGTACCATCACCAATCAACTTTAGTTTGAATTTTTTTTTTTTTGTATTTGAAAGGTCCGGATGAATCCATGTTTTTCTTTGGAATCTACACTTGTATAATATTTTATATGTTCCTTACTCATTTCAAATATTATGCTTATAGTACTTGGAGTCCCAGCTCCAAAGATTCTGCTTCCTAAGCATGCTTGGGCTCTGCCCACAAGCAATACCTACCTTAAGACATTGGTATCAGACAGATTTTAGGAGATGGTGTTTCAAGCAAAGTTTCAAGCCTGGAGGTAACATGGTTAAGATGGAACTTTTAGGATGTTTCATATCACACCATGCAAACAAGGATTCTTCACTGGCTCACCTGTTCTTCAGGAGAAATAAGATTTGATCAGATCAGGGAAAATATTACCTGGATTATAGGATTTTGTGATTCTTCATGTACCTCAGAAAGTCAGTGCTTGGTGGCATATTGGCCAGGAAACTAAAATCAACATTTTTTTTTTTTGCACTAGAAAGAGTTTTAATCAGCAAAAATGCAAGGGCTATCTTTTTTTAAGAATCTGAATAAGATAAAATTATATTCCAGTGTTCAATCTCTTTCTTTTTATTTTAACATCTTTATTGGAGTATAATTGCTCTACAATCGTGTGTTACTTTCTACTTTATAAAAAGTGAATCAGCTATACATATACAAATATCCCCATATCTCCTCCCTCTTGCAACTCCACAGTGCTATTTACAATAGCCAGGACATGGAAGCAACCTAAGTGTCCATCAACAAATGAATGGATAAAGAAAATATGGTACATATATACAATGGAATATTACTCAGCCATAAAAAGAAATGAAATTGAGTTATTTGTAGTGAGGAAGATGTCTGTCATATAGAGTGAAGTAAGAAGAAAGAGAAAAACAAATACTGTATGCTAACACATATATATGGAATCTAAAAAAAAAAATGGTTCTGAAGAACCTAGGGGCAGGACAGGAACACAGACATAGAGAATGGACTTGAGGACACAGGGAGGGGGAAGGGTAAGCTGGGATGAAGTGAGAGAGTGGCAAGGACATATATACACTACCAAATGTAAAATAGATAGCTATTGGGAATCATCAAATTTTTAAAGCTGTATTTTAGAACTTCCAACTTCTCTCTTTCTTTTCACAAATGTTTAGTATGTACTTCTGTGTGCCAGTGTTCCGTTAACAAAGGATGAAGTAGTGAGCAAGAATGGCAAAGTCTTTGTGCTCATGCAACTTACACTTTGAAGGGTAAGACAGATAATAAATAAGGAAACAAGAAATAAAATACTATATTTTTTGGTATTTGCAATACTATGAGAAAAAAAACAAAACAAGTTAAAGAAATGCAAGAAGCGGAGGTCTCTATTTTATAAAAGATATACAGAGAATAACTTATAGAGGTGATATCTAAGGAAAGATCTGGCAATTAACAAGATAACAATGACTTATTCTATATAGTTACTTTTTCTACTTTCTAAGTGCCTTACACAAGTTACTCTTTTAATCCTCATCATAACTCTCAGAAATAGGTGCAAACATTATCCTCAGTTTTCAGATAGAATGAGAGTGTCAGGGATGAGGTGACTACTTCTCCATTGTCATGCACCTAGCAGGTGTCAAAGCTGGACCATTAGCCAGGATGTCAGACTTCACTATCCATATTCTTAACCATTGAACTTCCTTGGTGACAGATGTCTCTAGACAGAAAGAACAGCAGTTATGAGATTGTAAAGATGTCAGGGCCATAAGAGGTCAGGATACTCAAGGAAAAACATACACCTCAATGTGGCTGTGGAATAAAAAGTGAGAAGAAGAAGAGAGGCATCAGATGAAATCAGAGAAGGAGACATTTTACACTGTTTATAAAATTAATATGACTATCAGTATTGATACTATATATTGTACTGCTCCTGTAGAATGGATTGAGGTAAACAGTTTAGGGTTTATTATGAACAACAAGAAAGCTGCAGGGTTTCATGTAGGGAAGCAACATGACTTTAGGTTTTGAGAAGGTCACTTTGGCTATTTCCTGGTAGATAGGTTTTAGGTTAGCATTTCTGAAAACTGAGAACAATCAGAGTGCCATTGCTGCATCCCAGAGAAGATGGGGAGAGTTTGGTCTAGTGCGGCAGTGTTAGAAGCTGGGAAATGTGGTAACATTGGATGTACTTGAAGGCTGAGCAATTGTGATTGCATAGATCATATATGGGAATGAGGCAGGTAAAAAGACATCAAAGTGGAGTGTTTTAGAGCTGTTAATACGCCACTTGAACTGTAAGACCATGGGCTAAATTGATTCATTAATATACCAAAAAAGACATGTTGACAAATGTTACAACACAAATATTAACACATCATATTTCATTAATTCTAATATGCAAACTTTTCACACTATAATACATCTAAAATTACTGTGCCTCTTATTTGTGATCATAATTTAAGTTTAATAAAATATTATTCATTGAACTTGATTTTCTCATGGGAGAAAATATTAGCATTTGGTAATTTGCTAAGTTTTACCTTTTCCAGACATTTCCACATTAATAGTTCTCTTTCACAGTTATCTCTACAAGAATATTGGCAATTTATTAAACAGTTTAACATCATTCTTTAAACATGCAGTTTACATAGGTCATAATTTCATAACAAGAACACAAACTATTCTGGAGCAGGAGTTTTTTTCTGTGTATTTTTGGTATTCCATAGACTACTCAGCCCAGAGTTAGAAATGGAGTAACAATTCAATAAATTACTCTTAAGTTGATTTAACAGTTATCAGTGGGGTACTTTTCCATTATAAAAATAATTTCTTTTTATAATTTAAAATCCAGCTAAATGTTTATTTCTTCAACCTCCCTTTTTTGTTGGTTAATTGGCTATGAGATTAAAGAGAAATAGCATTGTATGATCAAAATTCCAACAGGAAAACAAGGACAAAGAGAAATACACTCTAAGAAAATGATAAACGAAGACCTAGAAAGGGGCACAAAGTGGAAACCCTTTCCGTAGAAGCACAGAGCTTTAATATACACTGGCAGGGGAGGGGTTGCCTTATTATTTGTCCTCTTCCAGAAGAACTCTTTCCTTTTTCTTCTGACTTTTAAAGTTAATTTATTGCATAGTTAGACTAAACAGATAGAAAAAATACCAAAACATGTGAGGAAATTCAAAAACACTCACATTTGATAAATGAGTTAAAAAATACATTTTGAAATCTGCACAGGTAAAACAAACTTAGCAGTATGTTATAATGATAGTGTTCCTCTGAATAAATAAAATAGACATGTTAATTTAAATATATACACAAATTAAACATATATATTCCTAACAATAATATCAGCATAATATCAGCATAAAATCAACACTAGGAAGGAGAACGTTTGGAAAGGTAGGTACATATTTTTCCTATAGTGGCATGGTAGTCAATTAAGGTGATTTGGTGAAAGAAATTAGGATAGATAGAAATTAATAAATCAAGAAAGAGCAGAATGTGGTCACAGTGAAGGAGCAGTAAAAAATTCATAGGCATGAAACAACAACAGAGTTCATTAGGCTGCATACTTAGCAAGTTGATTTAAAAATTTAGACCCTCTGACTTTGATCTGCAGTGGAGTGTCCTAGTGCTAGGCATTCAAAGGTAGCCAGACTGTGATGCATTCTGGGCCTGTGTAATCACAGACAGCTGAAAGCACAGTCTCTCTTTAAAACAACCATGTCCACAGTTACCTTTACTCTTTTAATTAACATGAAAATCACATGAATTATCTTAAAATAATGGGTACCTCTTCTATACACAAAATGCAAGAAATCAAAATATAATGAGATTTTTTTCCACACTCAGTCATTCACTGTTAAATCTATACATCTTTGGTTCAAAGCCCACTGTGAGATTTCAAGAATACCAAACATAAACATATTTGATACTATTTAGTGTAAGATATAAAATTAAATAGTGTATTAAATATGTAAGCATACAGTGTATTGAATATGTAAGCATAAAATGTGGATAAATATGTAAGCATAAAATATGGATATTATAATATGGAATAATCACAATGCTTAACATAATTCAGAGCAAAAAGAATACATGGAATAAATGGTGAGTCACTCTGATTTCTTGTTCTGAATTTATCTTTCAAAAGCATCAATAAAAACACAAACTCTCTAAGTCATACAGTGTCTGGAATTTTTATTGAGTAATTATACATGTCATAGTTTATTCCAGAGATTAGTGCATGGAACAAAATACAAAGTAAAAGTGGAGGCTTCTGTGCCCAGAGCTCTGTAAACCTGGGAATGTTGCATTAAATGAATTTCATTACAGCTGTCTGATCTTCTGCCCCAACAACACCCAAATAAGTCAGTAATATACAAACCTCATACAAGAAGGCTATCTGAGGAATCTGGACAAGAAGAACAAAACTAGGCCAAACAGAAACCAAAAGACTCAGGGAAAAAATGCACGAAGATCCAGAAGAACTTACAAATCTGTTAGGAGGGAGGAGTGGCCACATAACCTGGTAGGTATAAAAGGCATACTCCATGGAGATCAATGCAAGATAAGGTTCAGAAATAAGGTGAAGAGAGACTTCAGGAAGGAGATCCTTTGAATTAACCCTTCTTTGAAGCCCATGGAAATGGATAAAAAATAAATAAAATCAAATAAATTATCTGTAGTATATTAAAAATGGTCACAGTTGCATATCATCCACTCTGAAAAATACTACCTAGCACATACAATAACATAATACAAGAGTCAAAGGCATCTTTAAATTCCAGGTAGGCAGGGCCAGGTTGTCGAGTTCAGCTCACTGACTGCTTGGCACACAGTGGAACCTGAATCCCTATTTGTTGAGTGAAGAACGGCATAATTAGACTTGGATCGTACTTAATTCCAGAACAATGCATCATTCTAGAAGTGAATGGGATAATTTTGAAGGGTCCTCATCCATACGTTAATCTGGGGTATCAGAAGCAGGTGTGGGGCCAGGCCAGAACAAAAATATATTATTTAGAGTGGGGTCTGTTTCCACTGAGTCTAAGTGAAGAGAAAAAAGTGGGTGACAAGGAGACCAGGCCATTTTTCTCCATCTACCATCCAAGTCAGTTAGGGAAGCCTGCACAGAAGGAAGGTATAGAGGAGGTGAAAGAATAAGTGGCACCTACTTTTAAGGTTGCTGCTCAAATTTGACTAGCTGGAGATAAATACCTCCTGACACTCCAACAAAAGTTTTCTGAGGAAACTTTCAGAGAAACACCTTCCAAAAAAAGAAAACTTTAGCCAAGAAAAGAACTGGGCTAAAATAAATTTCATTTCAAAATTTCAAGGAACAGACAACTTTCACACTATTTTAATTACTAAAAAAGAAATGGAAAAAATTATTCCTAGGTGTTTTTAAACAAAAATACACTACTCAATAGCTGACAAAAGCTATCTAAAGTTTTCATGTCCATTTCTAATAAAAAATAACGTAGGAACTCTATAGTGATGGCTTTGGAGATGGTTAAGGTGTTGGTATGGGGTGGATATGGATCTTTCCATAAAAGAAAATACTTATTTTGGGTAAAAGAAAAATAGTTATTTTCATTGGAGTAGGATAAGAAGCATTACCAAAAAAGTCAGGGGTAAGTATACACTGTCATTAATATTATTTAGCTTTATTTTGGAAGTACTGCTAATGGTAATTAAGATTTTTTAGAAGGTGTGAATTACTTGTTGATGACTACATATGCATCCTTAGAAAACCCAAGAGAATCAACTAAGATGTTATTTATAAAATTAATATGACTATCAGTATTGTTACTGTATTTATCACTGCTCCTAAATGATGTGATAAAAGGTTATTTTTTTAATATCAACAACAATATAAAATACTTAGAATCAAATTTAAATACAACTCTTCTCTGGCCATAAAAAAGAAATTTATGGCCAGAGAAGAACACAATTTGTTCTTTAATAATGATTTATATTTCAAAAGCTTTGATAGTTTGCAATCTTCCCTAAGCTCATTTATGATATCAGAGATATTTACCATAAAATCCTACTTTGTGTAAGGAGGGGTAGTTTAGAGGTATGAAGGGATAATCAGTAAAATGATTCTCCTATAAGTAAATTATGTTATAAGTAAAATATGTCAATATTTTAAAAGTCAAATAATACAATGAACCTGTAACGAAAAGAGACAAGTTTTGTCCCTGCATCTAACTCCAAGGCTGTTCCCCATGACAATCATTTCCTAAATGTTTACATTTTTAATCCCTGTAGTAAAATAAACCATCATCCTTAAACAATGGACTTGTATTAGTATAAAGTGACCCATCTGCTTACAACTACTGACTTCCTACAATGATGACTGAGATTTTATTTCCCTTGCCCAATATTACTAAAATCCTATTTTTACTTATTATATTTGCTATCATTGTGTTGCCAATATGACCAGTTTCATACCCAACGTCCATTTTACCTCTTCCCTAAAAAGTAAAAAAAAAAAACAAAAAAATTAAACTGCAGTGATAATGTGCCCAGACCAAAAAAAAAAAATGATTTTTTAGTTAGGTGAGGGATAATGAAATCTGAGCCAAAGTCATCAGTTGGAGTTTGGGGTCTCTTAAACAAGGGTGGACTGGAAGGCAGGCACCCATTTTGCCTTTATTTCTCCCTCCTCCTTCTCGCTCAAATGACTGCTAGAGAGTCAGTGGTCATCCTATGACTGGCTAGGAAGTAGTCCTGAGGGTGGTAACCAAGTCCTAAAAAGGGCAGAACAGAGAGAAAGAAGGACCCAGAACATTAACCATGTTCTGATCCACAGTAATTAGTCCTGGATCATTATCCTCAGGATTTACAGGATGTGAGAGAAAAGGAATATCAATATTGTTAAGCCAAAAATATTTTGGGTTTCTGTTTCAGTAGTTTAACACAATTAACAATATTATGCAACCTTCAGTAATGCATTTCTAGCTTTACATTTAGTTCATTCATCCATAGATGGTATTCCTTAAACCTCCACTTTTTAAGCGAAGAGACCAATTGTGGTTTTATCCTTCCTGTGACCTCTCACCCTGTCCCCCTTTAAACCTCCTAACTTCCATAAAACTGTATATTTATTTTCATATTTCAAAGTCAATTATATTTACATGCTGTTCTGTAACCATGACTATGCTATACTTCATCTATAGTTTGATTTTATTTTAAGCACAGAAAATCAATAATTAGTATTTATATTTTTATAAATCTGCTAGCACTGTTCACTATAAATAGAACACTAAATTTATCTATCATTTTTTGTGTAGTTATTTTGTATTATTTCCTAGCATATTTATTGACTCTATTTTCTTTTTGTGTTGTTTCTTAATCATAACCTAAACTTCTTCAAAATTCTCAAGCATGCCCTCTAGCTTATTTAATACCTTTTTTTTTTTCTTTCCACGACATCCCTCCTGAAGTTCCTCTCAATGTGTCTGGATGTGTGGCTCTCAAGTCCAGCTGTGCAGATGGCTTCTTGGGTCCTCACTTACACATGTGTCTGAATCATTCTTTCCTGGATCACTTATCATTTTTCTTGATTGACATTCTTCCTCCTATAGCTTTCTAAGCAGACTTGTCTGTAAGGTAAACTGTCTGACACTTTGCTTATCAGTAAATGTCATCTCATTGCTTGCACACTGATAATTTTACTTGGATACCCAATTCCAGATTTAAAACCTTTCTTCTCAAAACTGTAAGGGAATCCCCCCATTGTGTTCTAGCAATGAAAGTAGTCAGTCAAATATCTGACCTCCGTCTTTATTTTGTTTTTATTTTTTAAGACTTCCTTTGTTTTCCTCAGTATAGAGAAAATTTTCAACATGTATCTAACTGTGGAATATGGGTCTTTTATCATTTGCCTTGCTTGGAAATTGGTAAGATTTTTCAATTTTTAGATATATACCTCCATTCAACTTTGGAAAATAATATCATATTGTTTATTTGACAAAATTTTCCTCATTGTTTTCTCTATTCTCTCTTTCTAAAACTCCCATAAATACAATTTTGGACATTCTGAATTAATGTACTTTTTATTATCTATCCCTCTATATTTTTGTTTCCTTGATATTTGTTCTACAATTTGGGAAATAATCCCAAATTTACTACTTAGGATTCTATGCCTATAACTGTGAATACATTGAAAATTGTATTACATTTGTAAGAACTCATTTTTTTCTGCTCTTTTTTCTTAGCATTGCATTTTTTTTTAAGGATACTCTATATTTTTTTTCTAATTTATCGGCAAACAAAAATCAGAACTCTGAAAATCGATTTTCAGTTCTCTCAATTTTTTCTGTTTCTTTTGAAAAGTGTTTCACTGTAGTTTTTCTTTCATGTGACAGATTTTACTCAAGTATTTGTTAATTCTTGGTTAGTTGTTTACATATAAGTATGATACAATAGAAAGCTGGAACTGAAAATAACTTGACATGAAATTTTATTTTTAAGATGAAAAAGGAGAAGCTAAAACATGATGTGTGGTCCCATAAATTCCAGAATATATAGGTTTTTACTCTGAGGCTTATACATTCACTTCGTATCAGAGACAAATTATTAAATTTATATAAAAAATAATATTTTGTTGCTGTTATTTATCTCATAGATTAAACAAATATTTATTTAGTCTTTTTTTTTTAATGTGCTAGGCTCTATCTAGGCATTGGAGATACAGCTGTGAACAAAAACACATAAAATCTTGTGATCCTGTGAATAATAAAGAACATAAATAGGAAGGAGGAATAAGAAATGAGTATGGACATTGGAAAGTCAGACAAATGCTTTGTTTTATTTTGTTTTACTTTGTCTTCTCACTATTTATTTGACATATATATTTTTTGCTTAGGGAGTAAAGGCTTGGCTATAAGAATTAATAACTGAAGTGGAGGTTGACTGTTTTCTATTAAAATAGACTTTTAATTTAAAACAATGACATAGCTAAAAGTAACTAGCACACAGAGAACTATAGGTCAGACACTATTTTAATACTTTTACATATACCTAAAATTTACATTATATTATTCATTTACTCTTCACATTAACCCTATGAAGTAGGTTCTAACATTACTACTTTTGAAATAAGATAAACCTTAGTTAAAAAATAATGATAAGTCTTGAGTCTTATACATTAATCAGTACCCTATAATTAAAAAAAAATTACTCACAAATGTGTATGTTTATAAATTGCATACTTATGCCACTGTAATCAATGCACACATTAGATGTTTCTGGTTTTGTTGGATTCTAACTATAATAGAAGGTTTTTTCCCCATTTCACAAAGTCTACTTGATTACCTTGTATGCATGCCTTGCCACTATCTAGTAGTTTAGAAAAGGGAGAAATACATTCCAGAAAAGTTCCAGTGAGAGGATCCCTGCAATCCAAACAGTGATTTCACTTGGATCCTGAGGAATTTGTGGTATTTCAATGCATGGAGATGAGCAAAATGCCTCTGTGTTCCAAATGTATCAGCAAAATACTAGGAGGCAGGAAAATCAAATAATCATTAGAGAAACACTAAGTCAATCTGAAAGGAGCAGGATTCATAGAGGAGATTAAAGGGAGAGACCTGAAAAATGGATTAGAACAACATTATCAAGCCTTCATTCAATTCAGGAGTGTGAAGACCTTATCCTTTAACAATGGGAGTTAAGGAGATGTTTTGACACTGGCTAATGAAGGGATGAAACGACATTTTTATGTCACCTCACTGCCCATAGTAAAAACAGCAGTTATAAAGCAACAATGTAGAAAAAGATCTTAAATTTTCTTTTTCACAAAAGCAGCAAAAATATTTTAGGTACCCTGAAATGGATTCCTCTTTCTGTCTTGATGCCTCTCCACCCAATATCATAATTTCTTTTGGAAACTCCAAAATAAAATATGTTTCCATCCTAGAAAAAAATTGCTGAATGATTGAAGTACAGGCTCATAGCTATTAAGGGCACAGCCTGTAAGTCTGGTTTCCTGACTCTCAATCCATGACTCTTCCAACATTGTTCCCAATTAGCTTTACACAATTGAGTAGTAAATGCCTATGACTAGATTGATATAGAACAATGAAAAAACCATTAATGTACTCCTCACCTATCATAAGAAATAGGAAATTTATTGCAATAGGGGCTCCCTGCATGCCTCATCTAGAGCAGTTCATTTTATTCATGCCTCCAGAGGAATTAAACCCGAGGAATTAACATTGGTATTAAAACTATTTTAATAAATAATTTAAAGCAATTATATGTTTATCACATATGCCTTACAGAAATAAAAAAAAATACATGATGCATTATCTCTTTTATATATTGCTACATACAACTTGATAAATTTTACTTCCATATACATAAATTTATTTTTCCTTGTACATGCTTGATTTTGGTGTCATTTTTATGAGCATTGTAATATGTATTTAACTATCAATCAACCAGTTTTGATAGTTGCTCTGTAGAAATATTTTCCTTTTCTGAGTGCATTTTTTTCTTATGTCAGTAGTAATAACTTTTATTCTTCTCAGAATGTATTCATTTTATCTAAGTTTTCAAATGAATTAGGGTAAAGTTTTGATAGTTTGCTTGGTTCTTCTTTTTAATTGTTAATATTATTTGTCTAAATTAATCTAGCCAACTGTTATCAATGTTATTATTTTAAAAAAAGGAGATTCTTGACTGTATTCATTCCTTGTTTGATTTCTATTTTAATAGTTTCTATAAACATTATCCTTTTTTGCTTTTTGAAATAATTCTAAACTATCTCCTTTTTTAACATTTAAAATTTGTTGCTTCGTTCAATCATTTTAGAGCTCATCATTTTGAATATAAATACTTAAGGCTGTATGTTTCATTTTATTGCTATCTCAGTATTATTTCTAAGTTTTATATATAGCATTTGTCTTATCCTTTAAATATTAAATATTTTAAAATATTTTTCATATGCATTATGGTTTTTTAATTTATAAGTTGTTTATTATTTTTTTTAATTTTTAACCATGACTTCTATAATTACTAATTTCATCGTGGTTGAAGTCCTGATTTGTAGAGTTCCAAACTTTTGAAATTTGTGAGACTTGGTTACTGTCTAACACATTGTAGATTTTAAGAAATTTCATGTATTCTTCAGTTGGTGTAATTTTCATATCCATCCACTAGATCAAGTTAGTGGAGTGAATATTTTTATTCTTCTAAATCTCTCTTTGTATTTTTATTGGAGAATTTACTAAATACAAAATGAAGTAAAAGATTTGTTACTTTCTCCTTTGTTTTCTGTCAGTTTCTGTTCAAGATATTTCAAGATGATATTTTCAGGTGTATAAGAGTTAAGATTTGTTTACTGTTTTTTAATCAACCTGGCAAATTGAAGTTTTTAACATATTGATGTAATTATCTTCATCTTTATTGTTTACTTAGTTTAAAGTCTATGTTATTTGCTACTAACAACTATTAGTATACCCACACCAACTTCATTTAGGTTAGTACTTGCCTGATATATTTTTTCTATTTCCCTTCTTATATGTTATCCTTTCTCTGTCCTTCTATCTCAGGTGAATTCCAGTTGACAGCATAAAATTCAATTTAAATTTTAGAATATAGTCTGCTCTTCTTGTCTTTTAAATTAAGATTTTATTTTATTTTATTTACATGTATATATTCATTTTCAAATCTTTTTCCACTTAGGTTATTATATAATATTGAGCAGAATTCCCTGTGCTATACAGTAGGTCCCTGTTGGTTATCCATTTTAGATATAGTAGTGTTTATACGTCAATCCCAAACTCCCTAACTGTCCCTTCCCCCCAACCTTTCCTCTGGTAACCATAAATTCGTTCTCTAAGTCTGTGAGTCTGTTTCTGTTTTGTAAATAACTTCATTTGTATCTTTCTTTTTTTTTTAGTTTCTGCATATAAGCAATATCAAAGATATTTCACTTTCTCTGTCTGACTTCACTCAGTATGACAATCACTAGGTCCATCCATGTTGCTGCAGATGGCATTATTTCATTCTTTTTAATGACTAATATTCCATTGTATATATGTACCGCATTTTCTTTATCCATGCCTCTGTCGATGGACGTTTAAGTCGTTTCCATGTCTTGGCTATTGTCAACAGTGCTGCAATTTTAGTCCATTTATATTACTACTTAATAAATGCTGTCACAATATAGTGGTTATGAAAATGAACACTGGGGCAGACTGCTCTGTTTGAATTCTGAATCTGTCATTTATTAGATATGCACCACCCCGGGCAAGTCATTAAAATGTTCTGTGCCGCCTAATCGTTTGTTAATTTAGATTTATACCGGAAATTCTCTCATGGGGCTTTTGTAAAAATTAAATGAGTTAGTATTTATAAATACTTTCCAGTACTGTCTGGAATATAATTGGCACTATATAATTGTTTGCTATTATTATATTTTAATTAAATTCCCCAACTTTTTTCTTTTGCTCATTTTTGCATTATATTTTTTATTGTTTATTTGTTCTGTTTTTTCTCCTTCTTACTTTTTATTGATTCATTAAAAAATGTTTAATCATATTCTATTTGTTTTATTATCTTTTTAAAAATCCAACATGATTTACCCAGGAAACTGTAAAAAAGCTATTCAAAAATTAAATATTTCCACAGATGAAATAACAAATCAATTAAATCACTCATTAAACTCTAACAGAACCCACGGCTAACAAATATCTTTTCTGGCAATTTCCAAAAACTAAGAATCTGTGTATAATCCTTTCTGCTTTGTTAAAATTCAATATAAATATTCCTTCAACTGAATATTAGGGTATTTAAAATATGAATTAGAGAATTGGGAAAAAAGTAACATAGTATGGGAAGATAGGATGATTCAGACAAAAATTAATAATGAATTTTAAAAAGAACTTCAGACCATCTATTAGAGGTGGTCTTTTTTGGTTGAAATATTTTAATTATAAATCATTAAAACAGGACGAAAAAGGCTAATTCTCGGAAGCAGTCCAGAACTATCAGTGAGAAAGGGTAGCATTTTGGTGATTTATATCTTGGGCTCTTTGATTCTAAGATCAAAGAGTTTTCTTTCTTTCATTTTTCACACACCATTGTATTCTGTGAATCACTTCTTCATCATCTGTGTAGACTTTATGCTATCTCCTGTGCTTTAGTTTGCTGCTAAGCATAATAAGTCACTTTACATAAGTTTCTCCACATCCACATTCTCTGAGTGAAAATAAATTTACCTTCAATGTGAAAAACCAAATGCTGAATCTATGCAGACTCAGAGCTAAAACTCGGGTATTCTGCATGTCAAAATGGAGAAATTGAGACTGGGAAACAGCATCCCGTGGATAGTTTGAACAAACTCTAAAGACAGAAATGTCATTACCTGAATGCATTTTCTAATTCTGGATTACAGTTTCCCAGAGTTTGTGGGAATCTTGGATATTATTTGGTTCAATCTCCTCATTTTACAAATATGGAAAACTGAGACTCCGAGAGAGGGTAAGTGACTTGTCTACTTCATTAGAGATTTAATTTCCTGTTCAGAGAAACACCATTCCATTTTGTTCCTCATTTAGCAACACTACTGGTTGGACACATTTGCATATATCAATTACTGTTGTTTTGTTTTCTAAGAAGGAGGATTTATAGCTTTGCTTTCCTACTAGGTTGTAAACTATTGAGGGGAAGAGCTACATTTTGTTAAAATCAGCACAGTAACCCCAAATCCCTTCTCAAATTGAAGCCTAATTCCAGGTCTGACATTTATTAAGAATTCAATAAATTGTTGAATAATTTATCACTGGAGGAGCAAATGTAGAAGTTCTGCTTTTTGTAAACTGAAAAGCAATAGAAATGGATAGTAATGTTACAAATGCTGGAGACAGAGATGAGAGATTAGCAGCACCATCTCATAGAATGCTGTAGAAATCACCCATAAAATCATTTGGTATGTGGTGATACCTAATAGGACTTATCAATACATTGAGGGGAATATACACCAAAATTTAGGGAAAGAGCATGTTAGATCCATATTATGAATTACAAACAGAATTCTAGCTAAGGAAATCCGAGGCTTCAGTTAAGTAATTTTCTGGCAAAATGATATTAAATTAAACTCCCATTCTGTGTTTTTAACAATAATCCTGTTTTTGTTAGTTTGTTTATGTTCTTATGAACCAGCTCTTTTAGAGCAGTGGAATATACAAGGAAAAAGAACAGCCAGATCCACTTAGCTTGAAAGGCTTAATGAAAGGATGAGTCATTGATCACCTTTCTTGAAGAAAGCCTGATAGGTAGGAGGAGCATAACTCTGGAAGCTGTTGGAGAAAGTGATTATATAAGTCAGGCTTAGTTTGCCTGTACACTGAAACAGTCACCTTCAAAATTATGGTGACTCAAAAACCAACAGCTTATTTTTTGTTCATGCTTTCACCACTGTGCATTCAGCTACCTGTCCAGGGAGGCTGCCCTGCAGGGGAAGGTACAGCAGACAACCTCCACATCAGCACATACTTCCTTAATCCCAGCGGCCTTTCCACAAAATGCTGGAAGTAACACACTCACATTTCCATTCACATTTCACTGGTTGAAGCAAGTCATATGACTACACCCAATTTGAAGCTGGGGCAGAAGTATATTTCTGTGCTCAGAAAAAGAAGAAAACACTATTAATGAACAATGTATTCTCTGTGAGAGAGATGCACGTAGATCACTAATTTTACATTTGCTCAGACTCAAGGTGAAAGATGAAGGCATATATTATACTACTAAAAGGTAACGAAGGCCCTCATGTGAATAAAAAGAAATTTATCTTCCACAGTAACCTCAAATTTATTTTGAAATAAAGAAGATAGCCTCATGATCCTCAGTCTCAGTTTAAGCGTGGCTATAATTTCATGGCATTTCCCATGAAGTTAAAAGTTATTCATTGCATGTCAGATACAAAGACTGTTAATCCTCCTCTAGTCTGGACACTCTGAACAAATTAGAAAATGAACAAAATAGTTTCTTTGGCAGTATTTTCAAAATCAAGTTTCCTAGGTTTTCTAATACAAGGTCAATACAGCTAGAAATCAATATGCTGCTAACCATCAAATGAAAAAGTGGTGGTTTCAGAGTATGTGTGTGTGTGTGTGTGTGTGTGTGTGTGTGTACAACCTCTGGTTAAAAAAGAAAAAAGTGAAAAAAAGATTAAAAAGTGAAAAAAAGATAAAAAAGTGAAAAAAAGTGGGGAGGACCTCTTTATTCATTCTTGGAAACCACCAGTTTTTAAAAAATTATGTTTGTCTGGCACTAATGCAATCAATATTTAAAACCAGCTACTGATAAATGGAGCCTACAGTGCATTTAGAACTTTTAATTTCTTCATTTTTACCATGGTTTTCCCCTATGACTTTGCAATTGTGGTTTTTATATGGCACTAAATACTTTCTATGGTCTCAAATACAAGTATATTATCCATAGCAATGATAGGGTACTCTAGGGTTTCTCTCATCTGGGGCTGTGGTCTCAGCTCATAGTATAAATTAATATAAATAATATGTTAGGTATTAACAAAATACTGTGTTCAATTTGAGTCTCTGAGGTATTAAACAACTTGACAAAGAGCATAGAAAGTAAGTCACAGATTTGGGATTCAAGCTCAGGTTGCCTAAATCTGAATCTGGGAAATGTATGTTTAAGGAATAATCACTTAAGCTTGTTTCTAATTTTTTTGGTTACTTCTTTAAGACCAAAACTCAATACTTTCCTTCTTTAAAATAAAAGGATATATTTAAGAATCTTTAAAAGATATTTTCCTTGTCGAATTGGATGGTTATGTATTTGAGCTGCATAAACTCAGATTTCTTGTCTATATAACCAAAGTAATTTTATTTCATTTTATGCTAAGAATGTCTCCAAAAGATATGCAGAAGAAACATATATGATGTGACTTACTTCAAATTCCTTGCTTGTATACATCAGGGATTTTTTAACTTGAAGAATAAACATATTTTAAATTACTAAAATTCTCTATCCAGTTGAATGATTGTCCTAAAGAATCATAATAATTTCTTCCAAATTGTATATTATACTTGCTTCAATTAAGTAAAAATGGAATATAGAATTTATTTACTTGCTCTAATCCAATCATTATTTATTGAAGTAATTAAAAGAGATCTGAGTTAAATTTTTAAGCTATTTTATAAAAAGAAAATATTATGACTATTTTTGGATAACAAAAGCAATTTGACAAGGGAAAGGAACATTGCTTCATAAGGTTATTTTCTATGTTCTTCTCTGAGAAAAAAACTTTGCAGGCAGAACTTATTTATGTATTTGAAATTGCATCTTATTTCTCACCTCAGGTATCTCTCCATAGGTGCCAACTCTAATACATCAATACCTGAACAGCTCACTGCCCTAAAGTGTTCCTGCACATGCCTGACTGAGCTATTAAAAAGGCTGCTCAGATTTTAGGCCCCTGTAGATCACTGATTCTGGCAGATGTTGTAAGTTTGATTTCTTCTCACTCCTGCTTTCTTCCATCAAAGGGCCACTGTCAGATAGTTCGATAAAAACTGGTGAATCAGACAATTAATATTCTTTACTGTCTGAACAAAGTAAAAAAAAAAAAAGTTTAAAAAAATAAGAATTCTTATTCCAGGGCAAAAACCTCTATCATTCATTTGAATTGAGTGACTGAAGATACTCAGTACGTTATAGCATGTTATTTCTGAAGGAAAGCAGCATTATACTACTCTTAATTTCTGACCCATTTCCTACACCTGGTTGCTTGAGGAAAGACCATAAAATTTCCTAGGATTTTGTGTCATACTTCTTCTGTGTGTGACAGTCACTTACGTTCATTGCCATGAATTTCCAGGTATTATAACATTTCATTTCTCTGCTCTCTTTTAAGGTAAGCATGACTGACCACATGACTTGCTTTGGCCAGTAGAAGTGGTGGTGTATCTTACGCTTAAGTGGAAGCTTTAAAAGCTAGTGTGCAATTCTCCAAACTCTTTCCTCCTGTTTCAACAATTTTGGAAATATACTTTAAGATAAAGCCTTTGGTTTCCTAGATTCTAGAGTAACTATGATGAGCAAAATCCACAGTTGGGTGTGTATGTGTGTAAGAAATACCTTTTTGCTGTATTCAAGCACTAAGTTTTTTTTTCCCTTTTTACCTCAGCTTAACCTACTATCTTGACAAATACACTTTGTTCTCCCAGAGACGGCTCTATTACAAATGAGTTAAAGAGACAGAAAGATGCACTGGAACTCTACTGAAATGCAGCACTGTGCGTGCTTGGGTTTTATTTGTGTCAAATTAAATGCAGAGAAATTGGTTGTTGCTACTAGCAACTTGCTTCCTTATTAACCATCTAAATGATGTTAAGAACCCAAATCCTGCTCACTAGACAGAGAGCCAGACGGTCTGTTAAATACGCCTGCTGCTCCTGTCTTCTCCAAGTCTTCCCAAACCCCTCATTACTGTTTCTCATGGAAAGCTTCATAGTTCTGGAGCCTACACCCTATTCAAGCATCACTGACATTTTCATGATGGTGCCCAGTGAATTCTGAGCTCACTCTTTCAAATTCACCTTCTCATATGCTAAGTGTTATTTTAATCAGCATCTTTTATTTTGGAGGGGGGCGGTTGGTAGCTTTCTCTTGATCTCTTATCTACACACTTCCATTTATCCAGAAAAGAATTCAAATACAGTTTTAAAAGAGCAGACTCTGGAGCCACATTGACTAGGTCCAAATCATGGTTGTGTTATTTGCTAACTTTAAGGCACTGGACAATTTAAGAAAACGTTGATGTTTTTCATCTTTCAATGAGAAAAAGGGAACTCTCATCATGAGTTAGAGAATTAGTACTCTCTAACTCACAGGGCTGTATTGAAGATTGAGATAATCAACATCGACAGTTTTACACATTACCACCCACACCAACACTGGCAATTAATTTGTCTCTTTTATAAAAATTTGAGTAAGTGCTCCTTAATATACCAAATAGGGCTTGTAAATTCTGCTTCATAACCTTTGTCACACAGGCCCTTTCCCATAGTTACTGACTGATAACAGAACAGACTAGCTCAGAAGACTTTTTTTTGCGGTATGCGGGCCTCTCACTGTTGTGGCCTCTCCCGTTGCGGAGCACAGGCTCCGGACGCACAGGCTCAGCTGCCATGGCTTATGGGCCCAGCTGCTCCGCGGCATGTGGGATCTTCCTGGACCGGGACATGAACCCGTGTCCCCTGCATCGGCAGGCGGACTCTCAACCACTGTGCCACCAGCGAAGCCCTCAGAAGCCTTTTGGCATGAGTAATTCTGAGGTTATATGTATTAGACGTTTTTTATTCAGAAAATTCAGAACCTAATTGTGTTATTTTATGTAAACAACCTCTAAATAATTAAATAAAAGTTAAAAAATTATTTTATTACTGTTAAGGTCTCTGGTTATGACCAAATAGTATCTCTCAATCTTTGGTTTTCTAATCACAACTATGCATTTCAGTGGAATAAGTCTAACCCACATCACTGCAGTGATATTTAGGAAATAAAATATGATATACTAAAGGGGAAATTTATTTTTTTTCTGGTTATATTTTTGTAATTTCTAATTCATGAAATAAACTAAAGGTCAAATGAAGATTGTCCACAAGTCTTATGTACTTGAGTCTTTGAAGATATAATACCCTAAATGAACTGATTTTAAATTCATATGTGACAATGTACCTAAAATATTTCCATTAATTTACACAAATGTTGAGTTTTAAAACTATAGCATAAAATGTTTCTAAGATGTAGGAGAATAGGAAACATTAGTAATACACAGGAATCTGACATAAATTGTAGAAGGCCTTTGTCTGTATAAGAAAGGGTACTTTGATTTGGCAGACACTTTTAAAATAAAAATCTACTTTCTTTTCAGAGGCAAAATTGTAATAAAGTTACATAAATACTCTCATGTCAAAATCATAGTGGCAATGTTAGAATGTCTCTTCCACAACTCATTTTCTTTTCAAGAAAGAAATGGAGATGTAATAAGTAGTAAAATCCATCTGAAATAAAAGCATCCACTAGAATATTTTCATCATCAAGTAGGTCATAAGATTGAAAGCTTTTAGATTATAATTACTGTGGGAAAGACTAGGAAGGGTGATCACTGGTAATGCATTTTTCCCTAGCTATAGAGATTATAAAGGTATCCCATAAATCAGCATAATTTGCTCATCAAACAGCATAATTTCATGAAATTTGCACTTCAGGTATAGTCTAAACAGGGTTTGGTACAACAGTGTCTAAGGCTGTTTCTTTGCTGTTGTTGTTGTGGCTTTAGTTTTAGTTTCCAAAACGACAAGATCAAAATTAAGCAGAAGGCAGAAGACAAACATCCAGATAACTAAACCATGCTTTTAGAGATGTTGTTTCTCTGTGATAATTTGACTATGCAGAAGAGTTGAGAGGCTAGTTTTTTTGCCTCATGTGATTAGGGAATAAAAAATTGAGTCTAAGTTCACTTATACATGGTCCTGGTAGAACCCTCATATTTTGGGTAGAGATTCAAAGCACTGCATCTTTGGAAGTAGGATTAAATGGCAATGAACAAGCACCTGCACAAATTGCAGCTTGGTATTGAGTAACCTAGAGCACCCTAGAAACAGCTCATTTCCCCAAATTGAATTAAACTATCCTATAAGTTCTTAGTATATGTGGGCATCAGAAAGAAATAAAATAAAAATACTCAGTGGGATAAATAATATCCTTGGTCACAATTTTTTATTACAGTTTTTCAAGCTTAACCAAAAATAGCCAGGGACACAAGGAGACAAAGTGACATGAGTAAGAACCATTAAATGCAATTAGACAATAACTACAGGCAGTCAGAAATTGGAAATACTCTACACAGAATTTAGAACAACTCTGATTACTATGTTTGCAAATTCAAATTAAGATCAAAGTGATTTTTAGGGAGCTTTAAACTTTTTAAAAACTCATAGCATAGTTCAAAAGGATACATGCACCCCAGTGTTCATTGTGGTGATGTTTACAATAGCCAAGACATGGAAGCTACCTAAATGTCCATAGACAGAAAAATGGATAAAAAAAGATGTGTTACATATATACAATGGAATAATACTCAGCCATTACAAAGAATGAAATAATGACATTTGCAGCAACATGGACGGACCTAGAGAGTCTCATACTGAGTGAAGTAAGACAGATAAAGTAAAATATCATATGATATTGTTTATATGTACTATCTAAACAAAAATGATACAAATGAACTTATTTACAAAACAGAAACAGACTCACAGACATAGAGAAAAAAAATTATGGTTACCAGGGAGAAGATGGGTGGGGAAGGGGCAGTTAGGGAGTTTGGAATTGACATGTACGCACTGCTATATTTAAAATGTATAACCAACAAGGACCTACTATATAGCACAGGGGAATCTGCTCAATATTCTGTAACAACCTAATTGGGCAAAGAATTTGGAATAGAATAGATACATGTATATGTATAACTGAATCACTTTGTTGTACTGAAACTAACACAACATTGCTAATCAACTGTACTCCAATATAAAATAAAAAGTTAAAAAAATGAATAAGATAAAAAATTGAATAGCAAATATTAAAAGAAAATAAACATGATTTCTAAAACTAAAAAAATATATATAATAAAAACAAAGTGTATACCAGATGAATAAAAACAACAGATTAGACAACTATGAAGAAGGAATTAGTGAACTGAAATATGAGTGAGGTGAAAATATCAAAATAAATCTGAAAGAAACAAATGCAGGAAGTGGAGAAAGGTTAAAAGAATAAGTTATAGAATAGGAAAGTCAAGTTTCTGATTATTTGGAGGGCTACAATGAGAAGAGAGCATGAGTAAGAAACAATAAATGAAGAGGAAATAGGCAATCTACCTGAAAAATAATTCAGAGTAATGATAGTAAAGATGATTCAAGATCTTGGAAAAAGAATGGAGGCACAGATTGAGAAGATGCAAGAAACGTTTAACAAGGACCTAGAAGAACTAGAAAACAAACAAAAAATGATGAACAGCACATTAACAGAAATGAAAAATACACTAGAAATAATCAATAGCATAATAACTGAGGCAGAATAACAAATAAGTGAGCTGGAAGATCGAATGGTGGACATAACTACTGGGGAGCAGAATAAAGAAAAAAGAATGAAAAGAAATGAGGACAGTATCAGAGAACTCTGAGACAACATTAAATGCACCAACATTGGAACTATAGGGATCCTAGAAGATGAAAAGAAAGAGAAAGTGTCTGAGAAAATATTTGAAGAAATTATAGTCAAAAACTTCCCTAACATAGGAAAGGAAATAGCTACCAAAGTCCAGGAAGTGAAGAGAATCCCACACAGAATAAACCCAAGGAGAAACATGCCGAACAACATACTAATTAAAGTAACAAAAATTAAATTCAAAGAACAAATATTAAAAGCAGCAAGGGAAAAGAAATAAATAATATACAAGGGAATTCCCACAAGATGATCAGCTGATTTTTCAGCAGAAACTCTGCAGACCATAAGGCAGTGGCAGGACATATTTAAAGTGATGAAAGGTAAAAACAAACAACCTAGATTACTCTACCCAGCAAGGATCTCCTTCAGATTTGATGGAGAAGTCAAAGGCTTTACAGACAAGCAAAAGCTAAGAGAATTCAGCACCACCAAATCAGCTTTACAAAAAATGCTAAAGGAACTTTTCTAGGTGGAAAACACAAGAAAAGAAAAAGACCTACAAAAACAAACCCAAAACAATTAACAAAATGGTAATAGGAACATATATATTGATAATTACCTTAAATGTAAATGGATTAAATACTCCAACCAAAAGACATAGACTGGCAGAATGGATGCAAAAACAAGACTGATATATATGCTCTCTACAAGAGACTACTTCAGACTTAGAGACATATACTGACTGAAAGTGAGGGGAAGGGAAAAGATATTGCATTCAAGTGGAAAACAAAAGAAAGTTGGAGTAGCAATATTCATATCAGAGAAAATAGACTTTAAAATATGGACAGTTACAAGACACAAGGAAGGACACTACATAATGATCAAGGGATCGATCCAAGAATAAAATATTACAATTATAAATGCTTATGCACCTGGCATAGGAGCACCTCAATACATAAGACAAATGCTAAAAGCCACAAAAGAGGAAATCAACAGTAATAGAATAATAGTGGGGGGATTTAACACCCCACTTACACCAAGGGACAGATCATACAGACAGAAAATTAATAAGAAAACACAAGCTTTAAATGACACATTAGACCATATAGACAATTGATATTTTTAGAACATTCAATCCAAAAGCAGCAGAATAAGCATTCTTCTCAAGTGCACACTGAACATTCTCCAGGATTGAGCACATTTTGGGTCACAAATCAAGCCTTGGCAAATTTAAGAAAATTGAAATCATATCAAGCATCTTTTCCAACAACAATGCTATGAGATTAGAAATTAATTGCAGGAAAAAAAACTGTAAAAAACACAAACACATGGAGGCTAAACAGTATGCTACTAAATAACCAAGATATCACTTAAGAAATCAAAAAGGAAAATAAAAAAAAAAACACATAGAAACAAATGACAAGGAAAACACAATGACCCAAAATCTATCAGACGTGGCAAAAGCTGTTCTAAGAGGCAAGGTTATAGCAATACACCCCTACCTCAAGGAACAAGAAAAATCTCAAAAAACAACATAACCTTACACCTAAAGCCACTAGAGAAAAAGAACAAACAAAACCCACAGTTTGTAGAAGAAAAGAAATCATAAAAATCAGAGCAGAAATATTGTAAATGAAATAGAAATGAAGAAAATAATAACAAAATCAATGAAACTAAAAGCTCGTTGCTTGGAAGATAAAAAAACTGATAAACCTTTAGCCAGACTCATCAAGAAAAAAATGGAGAAGATTCAAATAAATAAAATTAGAAATTGCAACAGACAATGCAGGAGTAAAAATGATCCTAAGAGACTACTACAACCAACTATATGCCAACTGAATCGACAACCTGGATGAAATGGACAAATTCTTAGAAAGGTATAACCTTCCAAGACTGAACCAGGAAGAAATAGAAAATATAAACATACCAAACACAAGTAATGACATTGAAACTGTGATTAAAAATCTTCTAACCAAAGAAGTCCAGGACCAGTTGATTTCACAGGTGAATTGCATCAAACATTTAGAGAAGAGCTAACACAAATCCTTCTGAAACTCTTTCAAAAAATTGTAGATTTTTGAAATCTACAAGCTCCTTCTATGAGGCCACCGTCACTGTGATACCAAAACCAAAGATATCACAAAAAAAGAAAATTAGAGACGAATATCAATGATGAACATAGACACAAAAGTCCTCAACAAAATACTAGCAAACAGCACACAAAGAGTATCACACACCATGATCAAGTGGAGTTTATCTCAGAGATGCAAAGATTCTTTAATATATGCAAGTCAATCAATGTGATACACCATATTAACTAATTGAAGAAGAAACCCATATTATTCTCTCAATAGATGCAGAAAAAGCTTTTGACAGAATTCTACAACCATTGATGATAAAATCTCTCCAGAAAGTGGGCATAGAGTGAACCTATCTCAACATAATAAAGGCCATATATGACAAACCCACAGCAGACATCATTCTCAATAGTGAAAAACTGAAAGTATTTACTCTAAGATCAGGAACAAGACAAGGATGTCCACTCTCACCACTCTTATTCAACATAGTTTTGGAAGTCCTAGCCATGGCAATCAGAGAAGAAAAAGAAACAAAAGAATACTAATTGGAAAAGAAGGAGTAAAATTGTCACTGTTTGCAGATGACATGATACTATACATAGATAATCTGAAAGATGCCACCAGAAAACTACTAGAGCTAATCAAAGAATTTGGTAAAGTTGCAGGATATAAAATTAATGCACAGAAATCTCGTGTATTCCAATACACTAACAATGAAAGATCAGAAAGAGAAATTAAGAAAACAATCCCATTTACTATTGCAAGGAAAAGAATAAAATACCCAGGAATAAACCTACCTAAGGAGTAAAGACCTGTACTCAGAAAACTATAAGATACTGATGGAATAAATCAAATATGACACAAACAGATGTAGAGATATACCATGTTCTTGGATTGGAAGAATCACTATTGTGAAAATTACTATACTACTCAAACCAATCTACAGATTCACTTCAATCTGTATCAAATTACCAATGGCATTTTTCACAGAATTAGAACAAAAAAAATTACAATTTGTACAGAAACACAAAAGACCCCAAATAGCAAGCGCAATCTTGAGAAAGAAAAACAGAGCTGGAGGAATCAGGGTTCCTGATTTCAAACTATACTACAAATCTACAGTCATCAAAACAGTATGGTACTGGCACAAACACAGAAATATAGATCAATAGAATAGAATAGAAAACCCAGAGATAATTACACACATCTATCGTCACCTAATCTATGACAAAGGAGGCAAGAATATATAATGGAGAAAAGTCCGTTTCTTCAATAAGTGGTGTTGGGAAAATTGGACAGCTACATGTAAAAGAATGAAATTACAACACTCCCTAACACCATGCACAAAAATAAACTCAAAATGAATTAAAGACCTATATGTAAGACTGGACACTATAAATCTCTTAGAGGAAAACTTAGGAAGGACACTCTTTGACCTAAATCACAGTGGAATCTTTTTTGACCCACCTCCTAGAGCAATAAAAATAAACACGAAAATAAACAAATGGGGCATAATTAAATTTAAAAGCTTTTGCACAGCAAAAGAAGCCATAATCAAGATGAATAGATAACTGTTAGAATGGGAGAAAATATTTGCAAATGAAGCAACTAACACAGGATTAATCTCCTAAGTATATAAACAACTCATGAAGCTCAATATCAAAAAAACAAACAATGGAATCACAAAATGGGCAGAAGACCTAAATAGACATTTCTCCAAGCAAGACATACATATGGCCAAGAAGCACATGGAAACATGTTCAACATCACTGATTATTAAAGAAATGTAAATCAAATCTACAATGATTTATTACCTCACACTGGTCAGGATGGCCATCATCAAAAAAATCTATGAACAGTATATGCTGGAAAGGGTGTGGAGAAAAGGGGACCCTTTTTCATTGTTGGTGGGCATTTAAATTGATACAGCCATTATGGAGAGCAGTATGGAGGTTCCTTAAAAGACTAAAAATACAACTACCATGTGACCCAGCCATCCCACTCCTGGGCATATACACAGAGAAAACCATAATTCAAAAAGACACATGCACCCCAATTTTCACAGCAGCACTATTTACAATAGTTAAGAAATGGAAGTAACCTAAATGTCCATCAATAGATGAATGCATAAAGAACATGTAGTACATATATACAATGGAATATTACTCAGCCATTAAAAGGAATGGAAATGGGTCATTTTTAGAGACATGTGTGGACCTAGAGGCTGTCATAGAGTGAAGTAAGTTAGAAAGAGAAAAAACAATATCATATATTGACGCATATATGTGGAATCTAGAAAAATGGTATAGATGAACATATCTGCAAAGCAGAAATAGAGACACAGACGTAGATAAAAAATGTATGGGGTTTCCCTGGTGGCACAGTGGTTGAGAATCTGCCTGCCAATGCAGGGGATATGGGTTCAAGCCCTGGTCTGGGAAGATCCCACATGCTGTGGAGCAACTGGGCCCGTGAGCCGCAACTACTGAGCCTGTGCATCTGGAGCCTGTGCTCCGCAACAAGAGAGGCTGTGACAGTGAGAGGCCCATGCACCACGATGAAGAGTGGTCCCCACTTGCCACAACTAGAGAAAGCCCTCGCACAGAAACGAAGACCCAACACAGCCAAAAATAAATTTAAAAAATAAATTTATTTTAAAAAAATGTATGGACACCAAGGTGGGGAAGCGAGGTGGGATGAATTGCAAGATTGGGATCTATGTATATCCACTACTATGTATAGAATACATCAGTAATGAGAACCTCTTTTATATCACAGGGAATTCTACTCAATGCTCTCTGGTGACCTAAATGGGAAGGAATCCAATAAAGAGGGGATATATGTACACATATAGCTGATTTACTTAACCGTACAGCAGAAATTAACCCAACATTTTAAATCAACTATACCACAATTAAAAAAAAAAGAAGCAACATTTGAAGATGTAACCTCTGAAATTTTTCAGAATTTATTAAAGAAATCTAAACACAGATTTAATAATTTTTAAAAACCCACAAAGATGATAAATAAAAGGAAACCACATGAATAAACACCTCACTGAAAAATTGTAGAACATCTGATAGAAGAAGCAGTTTGTTTTTTGTTTTGTTTTGTTTTTTTTTGCAGTACACGGGCTTCTCACTGTTGTGGCCTCTCCCGTTGCGGAGCACAGGCTCTGGACGCGCAGGCTCAGCGGCCATGGCTCACGGGCCCAGCCGCTCCGCGGCATGCGGGATCTTCCCAGACCGGAGCATGAAACCATGTCCCCTGCATCGGCAGGTGGACTCTCAACCACTACGCCACCAGGGAAGCCCAAGAAGCAGTTTTTAACCTCAAAAAAGCTAGGAAAAAATGGAGAATATCTTCAAGGAAAAAATATACTGAGGCTGCCAGATTAATTTTATAAGATAGAAACTAAAACTCAACTCCACAATGTGTTTATAGAAATGACTGCCAACCTAGAATTGTATATTTAGTGAAGACATCCTTCAAGCATAGAGTGACAAAAGTTAACAGGACCTTGCAACAAGAAGAGTTTTATTATAGGAAATTATAAAAGGTTTTCTTCAATAGGAAGAATGACACCATATGGAAGTTTACAGATGCAGAATGACATTGACAGCCATGAAAATGGAAGTGAATACTTAAATGCATGTAAGTATGTTTGTATGTATACACATATATGACACATATATACATGCATATACTTATATGTGTGTGCATATTAATGTTTACACAGTTTTGTATATATACCACTGAAACTATAAAAGAAAATATTATTTTGTGAAAGTAAAAAATATATAGTGTTCATATAGATATATAAATTTATATAACTTAGGAATGAAGTAGTACATAAATCTAGAGTTTCTGAAGGACTGTATATCAACAGGGAGTAAGCAAAAAGAATGAAATATTGCTAAGCTTTGTATGTAAAGGATTCAGGTTGTAATTTCTATGCTATTCTTTCCAATAGAACTATCTATTTAAATTTATCTATCTATTTATATCTACAATTAATATAAATTAATTAAAATGCAGTGCTGGGGGTGACCTTGAAGATGGCGGAAGAGTAAGACGCGGAGATCACCTTCCTCCCCACAGATACACCAGAAATACATCTACACGTGGAACAACTCCTACAGAACACCTACTGAACGCTGGCAGAAGACCTCAGACCTCCCAAAAGGCAAGAAACTCCCCGCGTACCTGGGTAGGGCAAAAGAAAAAAAAGAAAAAACAGAGACAAAAGAATAGGGACGATACCTGCAACAGTAGGAGGGAGCTGTGAAGGAGGAAAAGTTTCCACACACTAGGAAGCCCCTTTGCGGGCGGAGACTGCGGGGGGCGGAGGGGGGAGCTTCGGAGCCGCGGAGGAGTGCACAGCAGCGGGTGCGGAGGGCCAAGCGGGGAGATTCCCGCACAGAGGATCGGTGCCGACCGGCACTCACCAGCCCGAGAGGCTTGTCTGCTCACCCGCCGGGGCGGGCGGGGCTGCGAGCTGAGGCTCTGAGGCTCGGGCTTCGGTCGGAGCGCAGGGAAAGGACTGGGGTTGGCGGCTTGAACATAGCCCGAAGGGGTTAGTGCACCACGACTAGCCGGGAGGGAGTCCGGGGAAAAGTCTGCACCTGCCGAAGAGGCAAGAGACTTTTCCTTCCCTCTTTGTTTCCTGTGCGTGAGGAGAGGGGTTTAAGAACGCTGCTTGAGGGAACTCCGGAGACGGGCGCCAGCCGCGGCTAAAAGCGCGGACCCCAGAGACGGGCGCAAGCCGCGGCTAAAAGCGCGGACCCCAGAGACGGGCCTAAGACGATAAGGCTGCTGCTGCCGCCACCGAGGGGCCTGTGTGCGAGCACAGGTCACTCTCCACACCCCTCTTCCACGGAGCCTGTGCAGCCCGCCACTGCCAGGTTCCCGGGATCCAGGGACAACTTCCCCGGGAGAACGCACAGCGCGCCTCAGGCTGGTGCAAAGTCACGCCGGAGTGCGCCAGAGCCCCCGAATCAGCGGCTCTTTTAACCCCATCCTGTCTGAGCAAAAAACAGACGCCCTCCAGCGACCTACACGCAGTGGCAGGGCCAAATCCAAAGCTGAGCCCTGGGAGCTGTGAGAACAAAGAAGAGAAAGGGAAATCTCTCCCAGCAGCCTCAGAAGCAGCGGATTAAAGCTCCACAATCAACTTGATATACCCTGCATCTGTGGAATACCTGAATAGACAACCAATCATCCCAAATTAAGGAAGTGGACTTTAGGAGCAAGATCTATGATTTTTTTTCCCTTTTCCTCTTTTTGTGAATGTATATGTGTATGCTTCTGTGTGAGATCTTGTCTGTATAGTCTTGCTTCCACCATTTGTCCTAGGGTTCTATCCGTCCATGGTTTTTTTAAAAAAATTTTTTCTTAATAATCAATTTTAATTTTAATAACGTTATTATACTTTACCTTCGTTCTTTCTTTCTTTCTTTCTTTCTTTCCTTCCTTCCTTCCCTCCTTTAGACAACAAATCATCCCAAATTGAGGTGGTGGTCTCTGACAGCAAGATTTATGGTTTTTCCCCCTTTACCTCTTTTAGTGAGGGTGTATGCTTCTGTGTAAGATTTTTTCTGTATAGCTTTGCTTCCAACATTTGTCCTAAGGTTCTATCCGTCCCTTTGTTTTTTTTTCTAAATAAGAATTTTTTAATTCAATAACTTTATTATACTTTATTTTATTTTTACTGTATCTTCTTTCTTTCTGTCTTTTTTCCTTCTTTCCCTCCTTCCTTCCTTCCTCCCTCCCTCCCTCCTTTCTTTCCTTCTTGCCTTCTTTCCTTCTTTGCTTCTTTCTTTCTTTCTTCCTTCCTTCCTTCCCTCCTTTCCTTCTTTCTTTCCTCATACTTCTACTAATTCCCTCTACTTTTTCTCCCTTTTATTCTGAGCCGTGTGGATGAAAAGCTCTTGGTGCTCCAGCCAGGAGTCAGGGCTCTACCTCTGAGGTAGGAGAGCCAACTTCAGGACACTGGTCAACAAGAGACCTCCCAGCTCCACATTATATCAAATGGCGAAAATCTCCCAGAGACCTCCATCTTAACACCAGCACCCAGCTTCACTCAACGACCAGCAAGCCACAGTGCTGGACAACCTATGCCAAACAACTAGCAAAACAGGAACACAACCCCACCCATTAGCAGAGAGGCTGCCTAAAATCATAATAAGGCCACAGACACCCCAAAACACACCACCAGACGTGAACCTGCCCACTAGAGAGACAAGATCCAGCCTCATCCACCACAAAACAGGCACTAGTCCCCTCCACCAGGAAGCCTACACAACCCACTGAACCAACCTTAGCCACTGGAGACAGACATCAAAAACAGCAGGAACTACGAACCTGCAGCCTGCAAAAAGGAGACCCCAAACACAGTAAGATAAGCAAAATGAGAAGACAGAAAAATACACAGCAGATAAAGGAGCAAGATAAAAATGCACCAGACCTAACAAATGAAGAGGAAATAGGCAGCTTACCTGAAAAAGAATTCAGAATAATGATAGTAAGGATGATCCGAAATCTTGGAGATAGAATAGACAAAATGCAAGAAACAGTTAACAAGGACCTAGAAGAACAAAAGATGAAACAAGCAACGATGAACAACACAATAAATGAAATTAAAAGTACTCTAGATGGGATCAATAGCAGAATAACTGAGGCAGAAGAACGGAGAAGTGACCTGGAAGATAAAATAGTGGAAATAACTACTGCAGAGCAGAATAAAGAAAAAAGAATGAAAAGAAATGAGGACAGTCTCAGAGACCTCTGGGACAACATTAAATGCACCAACATTCGAATTATAGGGGTTCCAGAAGAAGAAGAGAAAAAGAAAGGGACTGAGAAAATATTTGAAGAGATTATAGTTGAAAACTTCCCTACTATGGGAAAGGAAATAGTTAATCAAGTCCAGGAAGCACAGAGAGTCCCATACAGGATAAATACAAGGAGAAATACACCAAGACACATATTAATCAAACTGTCAAAAATTAAATACAAAGAAAGCATATTAAAAGCAGCAAGGGAAAAACAACAAATAACACGTAAGGGAATCCCCATAAGGTTAACAGCTGATCGCTCAGCAGAAACCCTACAAGCCAGAAGAGAGTGGCAGGACATACTGAAAGTGATGAAGGAGAAAAATCTGCAGCCAAGACTACTCTACCCAGCAAGGATCTCATTCAGATTTGATGGAGAAATTAAAACCTTTACTGACAAGCAAAAGCTGAGAGAGTTCAGCACCACCAAACCAGCTTTACAACAAATGCTAAAGGATCTTCTCTAGGCAAGAAACACAAGAGAAGGAAAAGACCTATAATAACAAACACAAAACAATTTATAAATGGGAATAGGAACATACATATTGATAATTACCTTAAATATAAATGGACTAAATGCTCTCACCAAAAGACACAGATTAGCTGAATGGATACAAAAACAAGACCCTTATATATGCTGTCTACAAGAGACCCACTTCAGACCTAGGGACACATACAGACTGAAAGTAAGGGGATGGAAAAAGATATTCCATGCAAATGGAAACCGAAAGAAAACTGGAGTAGCAATTCTCATATCGGACAAAATAGACTTTAAAATAAGGACTATTAAAAGAGACAAAGAAAGACACTACATAATGATCAAGGATCGATCCAAGAAGAAGATATAACAATTGTAAATATTTATGCACCCAACATAGGAGCACCTCAATACATAAGGCAAATACTAACAGCCATAAATGGGGAAATCGACAGTAACACATTCATAGTAGGGGACTTAAACACTCCACTATCACCCATGGACAGATCATCCAAAATGAAAATAAATAAGGAAACACAAGCTTTAAATGATACATTAAACAAGATGGACTTAATTGATATTTATAGGACACTCCATCCAAAAACAACAGAATACACATTTTTCTCAAGTGCTCATGGAACATTCTCCAGGATAGATCATATCTTGGGTCACAAATCAAGCCTTGGTAAATTTAAGAAAATTGAAATTGTATCAAGTATCTTTTCTGACCACAACGCCATGAGACTAGATATCAATTACAGGAAAAGATCTGTAAAAAATACAAACACATGGAGGCTAAACAATACACTACTTAATAATGAAGTGATCACTGAAGAAATCAAAGAGGAAATCAAAAATACCTAGAAACAAATGACAATGGAGACACAACGACCCAAAACTTGTGGGATGCAGCAAAAGCAGTTCTAAGGGGGAAGTTTATAGCAATACAAGCCCACCTTAAGAAGCAGGAAACATCTCGAATAAACAACCTAACCTTGCACCTCAAGCAATTAGAGAAAGAAGAACAAAAAAACCCCAAAGCTAGCAGAAGGAAAGAAATCATAAAAATCAGATCAGAAATAAATGAAAAAGAAATGAAGGAAACAATAGCAAAGATCAATAAAACTAAAAGCTGGTTCTTTGAGAAGATAAACAAAATAGATAAACCACTAGCCAGACTCATCAAGAAAAAAGGGAGAAGACTCAAATCAATAGAATTAGAAATGAAAAAGGAGAGGTAACAACTGACACTGCAGAAATAAGAGATCATAAGAGATTACTACAAGCAACTCTATGCCAATAAATTGGCCAATCTGGAAGAAATGGACAAATTCTTAGAAATGCACAACCTGCCAAGACTGAATCAGGAAGAAATAGAAAATATGAACAGACCAATCACAAGCACTGAAATTGAAACTGTGATTAAAAATCTTCCAACAAAGAAAAGCCCAGGACCAGATGGCTTCACAGGCGAATTCTATCAAACCTTTAGAGAAGAGCTAACACCTATCCTTCTCAAACTCTTCCAAAATATAGCAGAGGGAGAAACACTCCCAAACCCCTTCTACGAGGCCACCATCACCTTGATACCAAAACCAGACAAGGATGTCACAAAGAAAGAAAACTACAGGCCAATATCACTGATGAACATAGATGCAAAAATCCTCAACAAAATACTAGCAAACAGAATCCAACAGCACATTAAAAGGATCATACACCATGATCAAGTGGGGTTTATTCCAGGAATGCAAGGATTCTTCAATATACGCAAATCTATCAATGTGATAAACCATATTAACAAATTGAAGGAGAAAAACCATATGATCATCTCAATAGATGCAGAGAAAGCTTTTGACAAAATTCAACACCCATTTATGATAAAAACCCTGCAGAAAGTAGGCATAGAGGGAACTTTCCTCAACATAATAAAGGCCATATATGACAAGCCCACAGCAAACATCATCCTCAATGGTGAAAAACTGAAAGCATTTCCACTAAGATCAGGAACAAGACAAGGTTGCCCACTCTCACCACTCTTATTCAACATAGTTTTGGAAGTTTTAGCCACAGCAATCAGACAAGAAAAGGAAACAAAAGGAATCCAAATCGGAAAAGAAGAAGTAAAGCTGTCACTGTTTGCAGATGACATGATCCTATACATAGAGAATCCTAAAGATGCTACCAGAAAACTACTAGAGCTAATCAATGAATTTGGTAAAGTGACAGGATACAAAATTAATGCACAGAAATCTCTGGCATTCCTATATACTAATGATGAAAAATCTGAAAGTGAAATCAAGAAAACACTCCCATTTACCATTGCAACAAAAAGAATAAAATATCTAGGAATAAACCTACCTAAGGAGACAAAAGACTTGTATGCAGAGAATTATAAGACACTGATGAAAGAAATTAAAGATGATACAAATAGATGGAGAGATATACCATGTTCTTGGATTGGAAGAATCAACATTGTGAAAATGACTCTACTACCCAAAGCAATCTATAGATTCAATGCAATCCCTATCAAACTACCACTGGCATTTTTCACAGAACTAGAACAAAAAATTTTGCAATTTTTATGGAAACACAAAAGACCCCGAATAGCCAAAGCAATCTTGAGAACGAAAAAAGGAACTGGAGGAATCAGGCTCCCTGACTTCAGACTATACTACAAAGCTACAGTTATCAAGACAGTATGGTACTGGCACAAAAACAGAAAGATAGATCAATGGAACAGGATAGAAAGCCCAGAGATAAACCCATGCACGTATGGACACCTTATCTTTGATAAAGGTGGCAGGAATGTACAGTGGAGAAAGGACAGCCTCTTCAATAAGTGGTGCTGGGAAGACTGGACAGGTACATGTAAAAGTATGAGATTAGATCACTCCCTAACACCATACACAAAAATAAGCTCAAAATGGATTAACGACCTAAATATAAGGCCAGAAACTATCAAACTCTTAGAGGAAAACATAGGCAGAACACTCTATGACATAAATCACAGCAAGATCCTTTCTGACCCACCTCCTAGAGTAATGGAAATAAAAACAAAAATAAACAAATGGGACCTAATGAAACTTCAAAGCTTTTGCACAGCAAAGGAAACCATAAACAAGACCAAAAGACAACCCTCAGAATTGGGAGAAAATATTTGCAAATGAAGCAACCGACAAAGGATTAATCTCCAAAATTTACAAGCAGCTCATGCAGCTCAATAACAAAAAAACAAACAACCCAATCCAAAAATGGGCAGAAGACCTAAATAGACATTTCTCCAAAGAAGATATACAGACTGCCAACAAACACATGAAAGAATGCTCAACATCATTAATCATTAGAGAAATGCAAATCAAAACTACAGTGAGATATCATCTCACACCAGTCAGAATGGACATCATCAAAAAATCTAGAAACAATAAATGCTGGAGAGGGTGTGGAGAAAAGGGAACACTCTTGCACTGCTGGTGGGAATATGAATTGGTTCAGCCACTATGGAGAGCAGTATGGAGGTTCCTTAAAAAGCTACAAATAGAACTACCATATGACCCAGCAATCCCACTACTGGGCATATACCCTGAGAAAACCGAAATTCAAAAAGAGTCATGTACCAAAATGTTCATTGCAGCTCTATTTACAATAGCCCGGAGATGGAAACAACCTAAGTGCCCATCATCGGATGAATGGAAAAGAAGATGTGGCACATATATACAATGGAATATTACTCAGCCATAAAAAGAAACGAAATTGAGCTATTTGTAATGAGGTGGATAGACCTAGAGTCTGTCATACACAGTGAAGTAAGTCAGAAAGAAAAAGACAAATACCGTATGCTAACACATATATATGGAATTTAAGAAAAAAGAATGTCATGAAGAACCTAGGGGTAAGGCAGGAATAAAGACGCAGACCTCCTAGAGAACGGACTTGAGGTTATGGGGAGGGGGAAGGGTGAGCTGTGACAGGGCGAGAGAGAGTCATGGACATATACACACTAACAAACGTAGTAAGGTAGATAGCTAGTGGGAAGTAGCTGCATGGCACAGGGATATTGTCTCGGTGCTTTGTGACAGCCTGGAGGGATGGGATAGGGAGGGTGGGAGGGAGGGAGACGCAAGAGGGAAGAGATATGGGAACATATGTATATGTATAACTGATTCACTTTGTTATAAAGCAGAAACTAACACACCATTGTAAAGCAATTATACCCCAATAAAGATGTTAAAAAAAATGCAGTGCTTCAGTCACACTAGCCAACATTGAAAGTTCTCAATAGTCATAGGCATCTAACAGATATTATATTGGACAACACAGATACAGAACATTTCCATATGACAGAAAGCTCTATTGGAAAGCCTTGTATGCAGAGCAACACATAAAATAACAGAAGACTATGTGATCTTACAAATAACAGAGAAAAAAAAGGCAGTAATTAAAAAAACCCACAGTCTTAAAGAAGTCAAGAACCTAAAGTGTATATGGAAATGAAAGTAGAAGTAAAAAGCATTCATTAAGGTGCTAGATTTAAAGTCATAATTAGTTAGAATTATCTTAATATAAAACTGATAAAGGTCTTCTAATTAAAAGATAAAAGTTAGTAGTTTGAGTATAAAAATAAAACTTGACCATGTATTTCTCATAAGATAGCCATCTGAAACTTTAGCGCATGAAAAGTTGAAAATAAAGGTTAAAACTTAGTTATATCATACTAACAAGCAAAAGAAAGCAGATATGGCTATATTAATGTGAAATAAAATAATTATTAAGGGATAAAGTATTGCTAGATATGAAGAGGGACTCCTCTTAATCATAAAAATATATTTTATGTCACTAGTAAGATAAAATAATTTTAAATATGTATGCATTTTATAACCTAAATTGAAATAGAAAGCTTCTCAAAACTAAAAAAATTCGAGACAACTTCTAAGTTATAATGGGAAATTTTAATGTCTCACTCTTCGATAGAACAGCAGGAACAGTAAAGTTAAAGTTTCAGATTTGAGCTATGAAATTAACACATTTGACCTAATAGTAAAATGTAGAGGAATACTCCCTAAAACTACAGAAGAGAAATAATTTTATGGATACATAGAACATTTACAAAAAAGTCTACATAATAGGACATAAAATAAAATCTTAACACATTTCAAAGGATTTAAGTCAGAGAAAATTTTTCCTAAACAAATTCCATTAAAACAGAAATCAGAAATTCCCTACCACCCTTATGTAATTTAAAGTTAAGAAATGTACACTTTAAACAGAATCCCTTTGCTAAAGGAGACATGGTAATTAAAACATGGCAATAAGAACATACATATCAATAATTACCTTAAATGTAAGTGGATTAGATACTCCAACCAAAAGACATAGACTGGCTGAATGGATACAAAAACAAGACCCATATATATGCTCTCTACAAGAGACCCACTTCAAACCTAGGAACACATAGATACTGAAAGGGAATGGAAAAAGATATTCCATGCAAATGGAAATCAAGAGAAAGCTGGAGTAGTGATACTCATATCAGACAAGATAGTCTTTAAAATAAAGATTTTTACAAGAGACAAAGAAGGACACTACATAATGATCAAGGGATCAATCTAAGAAGATATAACAATTGTAAATATATATGCACCCAACATAGGAGCACCCCAGTATATAAGGCAAATACTACCAGCCATAAAAGGAGAAATTGACAGTAACACAATAATAGTGGGGGTTTTTAACACCCCATTTTCATCGATGGACAGATCATCCAGACAGAAAATCAATAAGGAAACACAGGCCTTAAATGACACATTAGGCCAGATAGACTTAATTGATATTTATAGATCATTCCATCCAAAAGCAGCGGAATACACATTATTTTCAAGTGCACATGGAGCATTCTCCAGGATAGATCACATCTTGGGTCACAAATCAAGCCTTGGTAAATTTAAGAAAATTGATATCATATCAAGCATCTTTTCCAACCACAATGCTTATGAGATTAGAAATCAACTACAAGAAAAAAACTGTAAAAAACACAGACACATGTAGGCTAAACAGTATAGTACTAAATAACCAAGAGATCACTGAAGAAATAAAAAAATACCTAGAGATAAATGAAAATGAAAACACGATGATCCAAAACCTACAGAATGCAGCAAAAGCAGTTCTAAGAGGGAAGTTTATAGCAATAAAATCTTACCTCAGGAAACAAGAAAAATCACAAATAAAATAAATAAATAAATCACAAACCTAGACTTAGGCCTAAAGCAACTATAGAAAGACAAACAAACAAAACCCAAAGTTAGCAGAAGGAAAGGAATCATAAAACCACTTTAATTTTTAAAGGAAAAGAGCAAGAGTTAGCAGTTAGAGAAAAGTACAAATTAGACACAAGAATGTAGAAGAAATGGAATATTTTAGTAATATAAGGAACACTTAAAAAATACAAGACAAATAATAGGAAGCATCAGCAAAAGAAAAATAACTTTGAAAAATATTTGAAAAAATAACAACAAAGTTGATAAGCAATGATGAGACTAATCAAGAGAAAAAGAGAGGAGGCACAGATCACCAAAGTCAAAATTAAAATGGGAATATCATTACAAATACTGCAGTGAGGAGATTATGAACAACTTTATGCCAATAACTATGAAAATATAAATGACATTGAGAATTTTCTGTATAAATATAATTTATCAAAAATGACAGTAGAAATAGAAAATCATAATAAATCTTTAAAATAAAAACATTAAATCTGTATTAGTAATCCACAAAAAATATCCATTACCAGATGAATTCACTGGTGAATTCTATTAAACATGTATAGACAAAACTAGCTCTTATAGAAACTCCTCTGGCATGTATTAAATACAGAGCATTTCCCAAGCTGTTTTCTAATGCTATAGTCTTAATATCGAAACTTAACAAAAAACAATACCAAAAATAAAATTGAATGCCAACCTCATATATGAGTAGATATAAGGATATCCTAAATGAAATACTAGCAAACCAAATTAAGAAATTGAGATAGATAGACAGCAATGTAGATAATATATTGTGATCCGCTTAGTTTTTTTTTTCATGAATGCAAATTTTGCTTTACATTTGAAAAAATTCAACTCATTTTATACTCATTGATAGAATAAAAGAGAAAATTTATTTATAAAAGAAATCCAGAAAAGAAAACATTTAAAGAAATTTGTCATCCATTCACTTTATATCTTTAGCAAACTTGAAACAGAAGTGATTTTCCTTAATGTGATAAAATAAATCTATGTGAAACGAAGCCAGTAAATATTTTACTCAATTGTGAAATTTTGAAATCTTTCTCTTTTAAAACATATCTAGAAAACTCATTGTTTCTACTTCTATTAATCAGAGTATTACAAGAGGGCAGAAAAAAGTATGAGGGTTGGGAGGAAATAAACCTGATATCATTTCCAGGTGAGACCATGATGTAGAAAATTCAAAATCTACAGATAATATATGAGAGCTTAGTAGGTGATTTTTAGCAAGATTTCTGATTACACTTTCAATATAAAAAAAACAAAATTCATATACCAAGAAGGACTGAATATTAAAATAATGTTACTATTTAAAAGCATCAGAACTGTAAAATACCCAGAACTGGAACTTAGCAAAAATAGATGAGAAAACATCTAGAAAACTATAACTCATTATTAACGGACTATGATGAACAAAATTAATGGAGATATATACCATGCCTTTTGTTTTGAAAAGTCAATATTGTAAAATGTTAGTCCTCCCCTGAAATTTATTTATAGATATAATGATATGCTAGTAAAATCCTGACAATTTTTTTAACTTGAAAAGCTGATTCTAATATTGAAATTCATAATGCAAGAGTAGAGACATGCTTAACGACAAAATAAAAAAGGGAAAACTTTCACCTAAAAAAATCCAGAATCATTATGAAAATGTAATTAGGGCATTAGGGTATAAGAAGAAAATATAGAAATGGATAAATGGAACAAAATTGTGAATTCAGACAGCAAACACCACATATGTAAACACAATATATGACAATGGTGGCACTTCACTGAAGTGGGAAAGTAGTTGATTTTTTCAAAAAATTATTAATGGGTTACTTAGACATCCATATGGTGAAAGAAAAAACATTCTTGGCCCCATTGTGGACCGAAACCAATGCCAGATATATTTAAGATCTTAATATGAAAAGAACAAGAATAAAGAAGTCAGAAGGTACTTAGAATATTTTTATGACTATAGTGTAGAGAAGAAACATAAACAGCATACAAAATCTTGAATAATAAGGAGAAAAACTGATACATTAGATTACATTTTATTTAAGAATCTGTGTTCATCAAAAAATAGCAGTAAAAGAGAGAAAGAATAAGCACAGATTAGGAGAAGTTATCAACAACCTATATTGAACAATGGGCTCAAACCAGGAAAATAAAAGAACTTCCAGAAACTGGTAATACAAAGATAAATCACCTACTGTAAAATATGTATAAGGCATTTATATAGCCATTTCAAAAGACAAAATTTCTATATTATTGATGGACATTTGTGAAGATTCTCGAACTCATTAGTAACTACAAAAAATGTTAAAGAAACCCTAATGAACAACCACTAAACACCCAATAGAATGGTATATCTTCTAATTCAGCAGCTACACTTCCATGTATATATCCATGGAAACATATGCACCTGTCAACCAGGAGATATGCACAAGAAGTTTCATTACTGCATTGTATATGATGGGACTAAACTGAGGAAAATCCAATATTCATCAACATTTGAATGTATAAATATATTATGAAAAAGTTTTACAACCTTGTATCAGTTTTCTTTTGCTGTGAAACAAATGTAGTGGCTTAGAACAGCATGCAATATTATCTCACAGTTCAGGAGGTCAGAAATTTGGAATGGCTAGATAGAGTTATCAAATCAGGGTCACACAAACCCTTATCTGGAGACTCTGGAGAAGAATCTACTTCTAAGCTCATTCAGCTTGTTGGTTAAACATAGCTCCTTATGATTGTAGGATTGAGGTCCCCATCTCCTTGCCAGCTGTCAGCAGCAGGTGGCTCTAAGATCATGGAGCTCATTCTCAGGTCTTCCATTTCAGCGACAGAGAAACTTCTTGCTGTCAAATCCCCCTTATGCTTAGAATTTCTCTGTCCTCTTCTAGGACTAGCTACAAAAAGCTCTTAGTTTTGAAAGAGCTCATGTAATTAGAATGAGCCCACATGAATAGTCTCCCTTTTCATTAACTCAAAGTCAACTGATTAGTAACTTTAATTTTGTCTGCAAAATCCATTTGACATGTATAGTAAAATAATCATGGGGAAGATATCTCATTATATGCCCAGTCAGGGGGATTATGGTGTGAGATATTGGGGAAAGGGCATCTTATGATTCTACCCACCACAATTGTTATATACCATGCAAAAATAAAAAAATAAAACACTACATTCATATGCAATAACATTGCTGTAACTAAAAATATAACATTGAGAAAAGAAAGTTCAATGAAATAATTATTTACCCTTTGATTCCATTTGTATAAAATTTTAAAGTAGACAAATATAAACTAGAACATTTAGAAAGGCATAATTGTGCAAAAACTATTAGTAAAAGCAAAGATGTAATTATCATAAAAATCACAATAATCATTAACATCAGAGAACATATAGGAGTTCTGTTATGCTATAGGAAATTTCTAGTTATTAATCTGTATGGCTACACTGTTATTAGCCTTATGAAAGGATACTTAGTTGAATATTTATGTTTTGTACACTTTTCTCTGTTGCTTATGTTCCATAATAAAATGTTTAAAAATAAACAGACAAAAATTTCTTGAGTGCAAGCATGTTATCCTGTGCATTCACTGATCACTTATTTCCTCATTAAATGTCCGTGATGTGCTAGTCTCTCTAGGTGGTGCAATTACAATAGCAAACAATAAAGAAAAAATACACATGTGAAGCTCACAGTCTAGTGATAAGATACTGGCAAATTTCTCCCTCAATTTAACTTTGTGTTTAAAGTACCAGATTTAAAATAATCATAGTAAAATAACTAAGGGGTGAGATATTAATTTAATTTCAGTACCACCTAACATTATTTTTCTATCAAATATATCATCAAGATTCAGATATTGATGTGATCAACAAAAAGGAAAATAATCTGGGAATACTTCCTGTTAAAGCTCCACTGTGGGGTTGGGAAGTAGGAAAGGGACAGACAGAGGAAATTCTCTGGGCAGTAACGAAGGCAGAGGAGGCTGACCCATGCAGGAACTAGCAGGATCACACACAAACATCTCTACTTATCACACCTGTTTGTCCTCACTTGGTATCCAGGCAACCCTAACACAACTTTAATTTGGTTGGGAAAAAATGGAGAGGAAGATATCTTTTCTTTAAGTACCTGTACTATCATGTTAAAAGAAAGAAGAATCATGGAATGTTAATTGGACCACCCTAAATCTTGACTTTTTAAAAAGTTGATAAGCTTTTATTATTTAATATGAAAATTTATGATAAAAAGCTATAGCTTTCAGAAAACATTTTGAGGCACAACACTTATATAACTGTCATATGTATAGTAAAAATCATTGGCTGGTAAGAACTAACAGAAAAAAACCACTATATTTAAATGTTAGTTAAAGGCTATTATAGAGGAGATGTTTGCTGAATCTTAAAGAAAGCTTTGCTTTATTATGAGAAAAGAAAGAACATAAAGCAATTTACCGTAGAATTTACTCTTCTAGTGGCTTTCTTGTAGGTTAAACAAAACTTCCTTTCTTTAGATTTAGGGAACTAAAGGAAAATATGTTTGTCCATTCCTCATGTCCCCTCTCCCCTTCTTAGTATTATTTTGTTGTTGTCTTTTGCTTCTGCATGAATAGCATGAGGTTCAGGGAGACATTATATTTTCCTCCACTACTTTACTTGCCAATCAAGAGGTTGACTCAATTGGTCCAAGATTAATTCTATTCCCGTTATTATAATAACTAGTTCCCTAAATCTAAGGTTTGTCTCATCAACACAGCACTTCCCTTGTAAAGGGGTTGGCTCAGGAGATGGAACCAATGCAGGCCAATGGGATATGAGGAATTTTTTATAGGCTTCAGAAAAGGAAGTTTTGTTGAGCCTATAGGAAAGCCACAAGATGAGAGACTCTTATTCTGAATATTGTGGAATGTGAGAGCCATGTATTCACTATAAAGAAGTCCAAAGAAACCAGCCTAGAGAAGAGAGTACAAAAGCAGAATTATCAGGGAAATAGCACCAGAGACACAGAGTTGAGTCACTCCCATAGCCACCTCAACTTCTGGACTTACATTTACACCAGCACATATATTTCCACATGGTTTTGCCTGTTTGAATCGAGTTGCCAGCTTCTTGCTTGTAATAGCATCTAAAATAAATTATAACCCTATTGCTTTCTTTTGATTTTAAGTAAAACTCTAACAGATGGCACTTCATTACCTACTTTGTTTGTAGGTCCCCAAATTTCTCAGGTTCTCTTTCAACTTAAGGCTTTTGCAAATGCCACTGCTTTGACCTGGAAATCACTTTCTGATTGGTCTATTCTTGACTAAGTCACAACAGACTTTCTAGTTTCATCTAAGATATGCCTTTGTAATGCCCCACAGACTCCCACTTTTTCTACAGACTCCCATGGTATGCTAAGATTCTCCTTATCAAAACATCAAACAAATGAAATCATATAGACCTGCAGTTTTACTTTGCAGTCTCCTGCAATGCACTAACACCAAGCACTGTCATCATCAACCCAGTATCCCTTGCTCCAAGAGCTGGGGCTAGAATGGTGTAGCATCTGAATATTGAGAGAAAATGTATAAAGGAATGGATGGATTATATGCAAATTTTTGAGTTGCTGAAGCTTGAATTTATAAATCTGTGTTATTGTTAATTAATCAAATTCAGAAGGAGAATGGCTTCTTATACACAATTTTACATACTCTGCTCTCTCTGTCCATGCTGGATAACACTTCTGACAACAAGGAAACCAATGCAATACTCCATTCTGAGCCTTTTGTTTATCTGTGTCTTCAATGGCAAAAGGAGTGCTCCAAAATTCTTAGGACAGTTACCGAGATTGTGTGATGATGGATGTGCAGATGTCACTACTAATATCTCCAGGATCTTCAATAGTGACAGGCAACTGCTCAAAATACAAAGTAAGTTGAGTGTGTGTATAATTTATAACTATATATGTGATTTATCTTAGATATCTTTAAATAGCCCCTTTGTTCATTTTACAATAAATGCTTTCATTTTTAAGAGTCAATGAGTCCTTTAGAGCTGCTATCTAGTGGGCTTAAGGACGTAAACACATGTGTCTTCTGGGTAATTTGATGAGGCAGAATATTGCAAGTGCTGAAAAGGATAGTAGAGATAAAAATTTCCAGAGTAAATCAGAGAATCAAGACATTATTTTGGGCTAGTGTTTTCATGGACGTCATCCCCAAAATGAGGTCACTTGAACTGACCTTGAAAAATAAGCTAGATATACTCAAAGGGATATCAATACTTCCTTAACCAAAAAAAGAGCTACATTATCTTTACTCTACAAAATTATAAACCTAGCAATGACCTCTCGTCAACTTTATTTCAAAGTAAATTATTCAATTTATTGTACTGTCAGCCAACCAGTGAACCATTTTGTCACTACTTTATTCAACATATATTTATTGGAACTAGTTCTGTTTAGGGTATTATGCTAGGGAACAAGGACACACTGGTGGGCTAGAAAAACTCATTTCTGTCTTAATGAAGCTGACAGTGTATCAGTAAATATACTATTTAAATACATTATTTAAAACATAACTTCAGGGGCTTCCCTGGTGGCGCAATGGTTGAGCGTCCACCTGCCGATGCAGGGGACCTGGGTTTGTGCCCCGGTCTGGGAGGATCCCACATGCCGCGGAGCGGCTGGGCCCGTGAGCCATGGCCACTGAGCCTGCGCGTCCGGAACCTGTGCTCCGCAACGGGAGAGGCCGCAATTGTGAGAGGCCCACGTACCGCAAAAAAAAACCAAAACAACAACAACAAAAAAAAACACATAACTTCCAATTCTGATAAAGATTAGGGAGGAGAGATACAGGTGGATAAAATGGCAAAAGAAAATCCTATTTCCTTGGTATAGACCACACAGGCCATGCACTCCACAACTTTAGAGGCCTGTCACACAAATTGTAGTGTAAAGGGACTTGAGCTTTATTTTAATTGGATGGGAAATTACTCCTGCATGTGACATAATTAGCTATGCATCTATAGAAGAGGCTCTGCTTAAAGTGTAAAGACTGGATTTGGGGCTGAGAACAAGAGTTGGTATGGAAAAACAATGGCTTTTTTCAGTGGTTCATGGGAAAAATAATAACGGTGATGGGAATGGAGGCAGAGAGAAAGGGATGAATAAATTTAGGACAGATAATTGATAGGACTTGCTATGTGTATGTGTGGGCTACAAAGGAAGATGCAGAGTTCTTGAGGTGTTATTTACTAACAAGGGCCACGTGTTAAAGAAACAAATCTGGTGGAGATAGTAAATAATTTTTCTTTATACTTACTTTGTAAGATTTACCATGAAACCCTTGAGTAGAAATATTGATTAGGCATTCGGATATATGTATGGAAACACATAAAATGGGCTAGAAATTTTTATTCAGGATTCGTTGGTGAGAGTATAAGGTATTCTAAAGGGAAGTGATATTGACAACAGAAACTAGGATCAAATTCATGTATCGAAGCACCAGTTTTCCAAACATCACAGTAGTTAAGTGAACTTGATCAATGTTAAGGCATTACCTTGACTCCTCAGTTCACATTCAGTAACCTTGTGGCTGGTGAGAAAATCTTTCCTTATCCTCAGGCCTTTAGTTTTGGCTCCTGATGACCAGTGTAGGCTTCTGGCACAATCACAGAGGTCACCATCGTCATCAACTTCCTTGATTCTCCCTTAGGAAGTCCTTATCAGAATCTGATGAATTTTTATATTTCTCTATATATCTAGCCCAGGAAAAGTCCCAATGGACTGCAGCTCTCTGGCTTCTCACTTTTGATTTCATTTATCTGCAATGATAAATCAAGAGCCACCATGGAGTAGTGAAAAGAACAAGTATTCAATAAACAGACAGACCCCGTTTAAATCATGGCTCTACTTGTTTTGGATGAGTTACTCCATCAGTCTTACTCATTTACCTTGTGAACGTTAAATGTGAAAATGTACGTAAGCATGTCCAGCCTATATTAGGCGCAAAACAACTGTTACTTTCCATTTTCCTGTAATGAACAATGCTTACTCTGTTTTACTTCCCTCTAGTCTATACTTCTGATCACTGTATTCCTTTCCTTCCAGTCCCAGGACATCAATTGCTATAGGTTGGTACATTCTTTGCATCTAATTTTGGATGATTTTAGATTGGGGAAAATCCACTGTGGGATCAGAGTACGCACATAGATTGTTGTTTGTTTACCACTTAAATAGATATAATTACAGTGTAGAAAGTACTGGGGAGGGCTTAGTAATCAAAACTCAATTTAAGAAAATAAAGTGGAATAATGACAATCTGTGATTCCACAGGAAAAATAAGATTCAGGAAGGTCTTGCACAAATAATATTGCATGTTAGTATGGACAGTTTTGCTTACCAGAATGTTTGACGTCTATGATTTTGTTTCTTAATTACAATAAATTTATGATGAATAATTGATGATACAACTCTCATTTTAATGATGAGAAAACAAAGGATCAGCAAATTTAACAGAAATAGAGGTAACCCATGGTGGTTCCAAGAGAACTAAATTCCAAGCCAAGCTCTTATTAAACCAACTGTTCCTACAAATTATTCACACTCTCTGAGGTGCTCAGTATTCTTATTGCTAAGAGAGGAGTAGGACTACTTTAAGATCTATTCCATACTGAAAAGTGTGAGACTCTGTATCTTATCAATATAAAGAGATACTTGGCAGAATTGGGATAAGAATCCTATTCTCTAATTCAAAGCATATCCAATGCATCACTTTGCTCAAGCCACTCTTTTGGACCCTGAATGCATAAGAATGGTGATTTGGCCCAAATAAAACATCTCAGCAGCTGAATGGGAAAGACTGATGAGAGCAGACAAGGGAGCTGTGAAGTCGTAAAATATTCTTATGGTTCCCTACATATTCAGGAGCAGGTGATCAAGATATCATTTCAATAGGATTAAAGTCCAAGTGAAACATGGCACATATATTAATTATAATGGAAAAAATGTGAGTGGCCTATATCAGTAGTTTTGAAATAGCTGAGACTGGCATCTTGGAAGTTGAGTATATATGGCTATTTATATAACCCAGATGAACTAGAAAGATGGACCAGAAGAGTAGTGGGGATGGTTAAAAGGGAGTTTGTAGAGATGTGGTGGAAGGATCATGTTAAAGACTGGACTGGATGTGGGGGGATTATAGGCTGAGCCTCAGTTTTCTGGATTGGTTGGCAGGTAAATATTGGTGCCATCTTGCAGGGTGCTCTCAGCAGGAACCACCTTGGCAACTTCCACTGTGTATCTGTTGAAAATAAACAAGCAACTCTTTTGTTCTCAGGCTGGACCACTAGGGTCAGGTGAGTGATCCAGTTACAGTGCAATTTAGTGACTAGGAAGATGGTCAGCATGTCAGCTCATCTAAGGGATAAACTTTGTCCATTTTTGCTTTTGGGTAGATGTTATATATACCAGGAAAAGATATTCCACTTAAGACTCAATAAATACAGACAGATTTTTTTGGGTTACATGAGTGGATGGAGCTATGATAGGAATAAAATGGTAAAATATTTTTCCATCCACTGAAAAACTGTCACAATAACAGAAGATATATATGATTTTATCATATATTTCTTTTGCTTAATAAATCAACAAAAGCAAGGAATGTTGAGGAAAGTATCAACACAGACAATAACTTCAATAAAACAACTATACTTGTTACCTAATATATTCAGTAAATGTATTAATTAAACAATTAGTGCTTGTGATTCCCTATGCATTATGCTTGATGTTATATAGTTTTATATATAATATATTAATCTGTAATAAATATAATATATAGTTATATTTATATAAAATAGAATGAAGGTATTATAGTCTAATGAAGAGTCAGGTATATAAAACATAAAATAGAAACATTCTGTAAGAGAATTTTAGGTGCAAATTTCTCCTTAAAATGATGCATAAAAGAATTTAGCTGTGTCTAGGGAAGTTGGGAAGGTCTCATAAAGTGCAGGCTTCAAGTGAATATTTGAAGAATGAACTAAAAATGTATATAGCTCAAAAATTACAGAGAAAGAAAACATGTGCCAGAGATTGTTCAAGAAACTACGAAGAGTTTAATATTTCTGGAGACTGAAACAAGAGTTAGATCGGTAGAAGAAAAGTATTAATAGGCATATGGGTCAGACCAAGACATGAAGTCTTATAACTTATGAAAATAAATTTAAATTATATCTTGGAAGCCAAAGAAAGACACTGATGAAATTTATGAACAGGAATAACATACAAAGTGTCTCAAAAGTACATTTTTATCATGCAGAAAATGGATTAGTTTGGAGATGAGGAGAGCTTCCTAGAGGTGGGATGAGGTTAATGAGTCTTTTATTCTTACCCAGTCTTTATTCTTTTTCTTAAGTGCCTAAATTGAAAACCTGGCCATTAAGCTACAAATGTGGAAAATATATGCTGTTGAGCACAATCTGAGCAGACTGACTTCCTGTGTGTTATGTCTTGGAAAATAGTAATACCATTCAACAGAATCATGGTACTTGAGGCAGGCATAGGGGAGACATAAGGCATTTGGATTTGTAGCTGTGTGTATATAATCTGGACCACTTCTCTTGGTTTTCAGAAACCTAAATCAAAAGTTAAATTCCAGAGTGAACAGGTCACTGAGTAAAAAATTAGATTCACTATTTACTACTGATAATTGCTAATTTTAGTTTAAGGGTAATCAATTCATCAACTTAAATGTAATTTAAATTGTTTTCCTAAATTATTAGGATATCATTGTTAATGCAAAGATTCCATTGCACAATGTTGGTAATTATATTATTGTGTCTACAAAAAAGCTGCATTCTTTCCAGTATTATGATATATATCCCTTTATTTGGGGGAAATATTACATATTACTATTATTAACTATTATTGGGATGGAATTCAAGTCATAAGTAGGCCATACAGCTACTACTGTCAGGGAAGAAAAACATAAGCAAAATTCTTGTGTCAAAGCTCTTTATGTAGATCAAATATCATAATGTTCTGAAAGTGTTTTAAACGTAAGAACAAGATTAAGATTAACTGTGTAGCCACAAAGCTAAAGAAGCTTAACTTGTAAGACCCCTCACTTGCCTGAGCCCCCTCTCAAGGAGTCTTAGTAATATGTATACTTGGTTGTCAGTTGTTGTAAAACTGTTGTAAAACTGGACCAAGTGTAATATTTTAACCACAATTAGTTAAGAATGGGCTCTCACCATACTGATGTCTCCCATCACACTTGTTCTCCTGTCTGGTGGTACAGTGGCTAAACTGTCATTAAGGGGTCAATTAAAGAGAAGTCTACATGAAATACTGAAACAGAAGAAAACTAAGATGTATATTATGCCACTACAATAAGACATCAACAACAAACTCATTAGCAAGTGACATCAACTCAGAGTATTTAGTCACTGGAAGAAAACTTGAAATATCCCAAACTCCAGAGCTCATCTGAGAATGAAGCTTGAAAGACATTTTCCTAAATTTAACAAGAATCCTAAAAATGTTTATGACATCACCAACAGTGACTTGTGAAGTGGAAAGAGATAAACTAGTATGAATAAATAAATAAGCAAATATGAAAAATAACTATAATAAAGGAATGATTAAATTATTTTTTTCTGCGAAGACAATAGTAAAAAATTGTTGTCACATGAAGAGTTGGTTTTGTAGCCAAAAAATCTGGTGGGTAGGGGAGTAACATAGACTCTCAGGCTATTGATGTATAAAAATATTATATTGCTCTATGAATTTTTTCATTATTGGTGGCACTTAGTGTTTTAAATTTTATAATGTATTATGATTGTTGATTATAAATATTATTTCATAACTATTTGTAGCCATCACTTTGTATTGAAAAAGAACCTCTACAAATATGGAAGCTTCAGGCCGCACAAAACACTGCAATACTCCTCTTAAGATGCCTAGTACCAACCAGAAAGCTTTACATAAAAGTGCTCAATAAGTGCTGATGACTGAGTGAACAAGAATGTAAGAACTTAGTGACTACATGTTAAGCTATGTGAAGAAAGGCAGGGAACATAGTATTTTCATCCTGTGGCAAGAGGATGGCAATGTGAATTCAGGGAAAGGGAAACCTCAAAAACTATTTTAGTCTCAGTTCTATTACTGAACTTTTGACTTTATGTTTGGCAAAAATACCTTCATAAACCACTTGGGTATGGAAGTGGACAATATCAAGGCCTCAAAGGAAAAGAAGTTAATTTGCATGAGACAGAAAGGAAAAAAAAAATTACCTTCGTTCCTGATCATAAGAGGTGAAAAAGCCAAAGGAAGAGAAGGCTAAGGAGAAGATTAAAGGAAAGGATATGTCTGGAGAAGAATTAAGAGAGAGTAAAAAGGCAAAGAGAAATTGGACTAGATAAGAAACGACAGCATGAGTCCCCTACAATATGGAGGCTGAAGACGATTTTAAGAATGGTGAAAACGTCTGTTCTATTTGGATAATATATTGTTGGCACAATGAGAGCATTCCGTTCTTCATCCACCTAACCCAGTCCTTTCCTGATGAAAATGACAGTGAATTCTACTTTACTCAAAATGCATAGTATAGTACTTTTAATTTCCTTTTAACTAAAAAAATTGGTTGAAATTTTATATGGACTCTCTATAGAGAATTCTCTATAGAGAATTCTATAAGAATGCAGGAACCTGGGAGGAAGAAGAAGACATGAGAATATGTGAGGCATAAACATTAGTAGAAATTCTCGGATGGGCTCTGGACTTCTACAGGCCACTGAATTTAAGGGTTTGAGATTTTCTGCCCAGAGCTTCATAGGCAGGGAATTGTCTGAGTGTCACCAGTCTACATTAACTTCCTCCTTGAAAGATTACTCTGATAATGTGTTAAACGGCTTGAAGTTGAGATTGATGTAATGAAATATTATGAGTAGATGAAAATAAGTTTAGATGGACAAAAAAAATATGTATTTGTCTGTTCTTACTATTTATTGCAAGGACACAAACTCATTGATCCTTTTTATTGTGATATGTAATTCAAACTTCTGGTTTATTTGCTTTAGATCTGGAGGCATAATTTTCCTTTTCCATTTACACAGCAAGGTGGAATTGCGAGTACAAATACAGTAAAATGTGTGTTGATTTCCACAGTCTGTAGAAACTGTAATTTCTGATATTCTCCAGAACAGAGATTTTTAATTCACAGTATTTCACTTTACTGTTGGACTTGCTGTAGGCCTTTTTTTTTTTTTTTTTTTTTTCCTTAAGACATCCGATGTCTTTAGGAAAAAGCTCTCTAGCTTTCTGAGGTATTACTCCTTTATAGCACTCAGAATGGAGAGCAATGGAAATAGCAGACTGGAGACTGACCTGGAGGTGACATGTCTTAATTCTGTAGTGCCAGAAATGTTTGCCTGTCTGGCTGCCTTTCTTACTTACTACCCTACAGCAAATTTTTAAGATACTTATGAGAATAATTTTTCCAGATCACACATACTTGTGCTTATGCCAATGGAATTTGTCTCAACTGATCTAGGAATATGGGATCACATTGTGCTTTGAGTTAGGTAGGGTTAGAATTGTGTTTCCTTTCAAGAGACTTACTTAAGATAACTTGAATATATAGTAGGGGACAACCACAGAGGTTAATCATTTTCACTAAATATGTTTGGGTTTGAGTAAAATCTGTCAATAAAACAGTTCTGTTAATGGACTGATACAGTTCTATGGGATAATGTGAATACTGAAATGGGTGTGGATTATTTTATAATGCATAACACAATATTATTTCATGATATTTATGGATTTGTGATTATTGTTAATTGTCTTGTGTATTTCATCCCTTCAAATATACATCAAGCAAAAAGTCTGCAATGTATGAAAAAATGTTGCACTTGCTAGTGTTAAAAAATAGTGTGACTATTGAGAGTAGACAAGTCTGGATATAAATCTCCAAGCTATCACGTACTAGCTTTGTGTCCCCGGAAAATTATGTCTTCCCTCTGAGATTCCACTTCTTCATTTGTAAAATGGTGATAACCATGTTTTCATCCTAGACTGGTTATGATAATTAAGTGAAAAAAACATGTATAAAGTGCTAAACACCAGGTTAAGAAATGTTATTTTTCTTTCCCTCTGTTCTCCCCACTCAGGAAAGCAGCAGGAATGAAACTCACGTGACTCTCTAAATATACATCTAATATTTTCCTTCCTATATCTCACTAAACAAATTACATAACTCTGTTATGTATGAAAAATCAGAAACAGCAAATTTCATGAAGAAACTGTGCAGTACAGGACTAAATATATCATTTACATCAATCAGTTAACATCAATACTCCAGATGAATTGCAATAAACCTGAATTGTACTGAGTCTGCCAAGCTACAACATCTTTAAACCTGTGGAACTATAAGGAAGCATTTTATTGGAATAATTTGGCTAGATCTGTTTTCTTCTCATGAAAGCAGTGGGTCAATATTTTTGACATTGTAAGATATAATTCAAAGATTAGTTAAATTTTAATAAAGCAAATGTGTCAATCTTGCCCAGTTCAACTAATTTTATGTGAAATGATCAGCAATATTTCATAAAAATCTCTACCCACTGATGTCTGATATTTGGATGTAAATTGATAAATATACAAGAGTTTAAAGATGTGTTTATTTTGGAAAAAAGGCAAAACTACTGAATAGTATCTGAAACCATGAGGTCATTTTATATACTGTACTTGAGAATATTACAAAACTCAGGCAGTCCGCTTTCTCCATGGTTCTAATATGCATATATTTCAGTTAACAACAGGTAAATTAAATAATGCCAGTCCCCAGCAACACAATTCAAATTTCATTTACCATGGTATGTTAACTGTGGTAACTGGATAAAGTATAAACTTCACTGATGCTGCTCTTCAGTTCACAAATCTCTGTGAACTGATGCTGCTCTTCAGTTCACAAATCTCTGTGAATAACAGATGTACATTGTGATGAATGACCAGTCGATCACTTCTTTTCAAGTCTGTTGGTCACTGGTCACTGCATGCCTGTTATGAAGCTCACACACAGGCAGCAAAGTGCTTAGTTTTCGCTGTCTCCTTGCCTCCCAGGCATAAGACCATGGGATATTTTACAAATAAAATAGGAAATTGGTAAACAATGATGGAAGAACAGAAAATAAATGAAAAGTGATAACGACAAAAGTGAAATTTGAATTGAACATACAGGAATTTACAGAAGAAACAGCTGAACGTTGACACTGCTGACATTCTGGAAACTCTAGATATGCAGCTAGAGAAACTCAGTAAATGCCAACTTACCGAAGTAAATGAGGAAGCGGTTGTGACAAAAAAAAGAGATGTCCCAGGGAAAGTGATAAAGTGATCATGAAAAAATAAATAAATTAAAAACACTTGGAAATATACCATGACATTGAAAATACACAGGGTTAAATCTTAGAAGCTGTTCAAACTCAGGAAAGAGTACTATACTTTGCTAATGCATATGTAAGATATTGTTCTCTATTATAAATTATACAAGAATACAATGTTCAAACTATTCTTAAGATTTTTAATAAAGAAATAAAAATGCAATTTTCAATATATCCAATACCTTATAACATCTAAAATATTTGACTATAGTTTTTCATTTTCCTAAACATTTATAGGACAATAAGTAAATTTTTAATGTTTTGACAAAGATTTTTAAAGGTTGTGGAATAGTCAGAATATTTCCCATTGATTTTTACAATCCCTTTGAATGATTTCAGGTTGCATGGCCTATTTTACAGTTCCACATTACTATGACAAATGAGAACTGTTGTAATTAAAACATTAAAATGTATACAAAGGAAGCTGTGTCTTGGTTTTACTTTTTAAATGAAAGAGATGACTGAATATAGAGGACATTATTTTTCTTCAAGAGATCATGAGAAATCCAAATATATGTTTGGGTATCTTCTCATGTTTTCATTGTCTCATAGATATCAAATCGTTTAACAGAGGCAGGAATTCAAGTGTAATTTTTCTTTTTTCACCTAAAATAATTATAGAGTTTAGAAACAGAGCAATAAATAAGTCTTATATTTATTAATATGATCATTTCTATTTCAATGCTTCTGGCAGCCGGAGTTTAAACTTTTAGCAACACACGTGTCCATGAGTGAAGTTGAATATGTATGGAGCTGTAAGCCTAGACAACAGAGCTGACTAGTTTTCATGGTTCAAGGGCTTTCACAGAACCTACTTTTCCAGAGTATTTTCTTCTTTTTCTCCATGTCCATAGATTTAATATTTGACTTGAATGCTATGAAAATAACTGAAGTGATGAGTCACATTCTTGTGTGTTTTTGTGGTTTTGGTTTGACTTTCCAGTTCATACAGAGATGTGAATTTCCCTATTTCCTCCATCTCCTGACTACATATTCCCATCCTCATTTTCTGTATTTTCTCTGATGCAGAGATCCCAAGGTTCAGAGGTCTCAAGGCTCAATCCCAAGTGTCCTTACCCTTTTTTTTAAAGTCATGTCATATATATATATATATATATATATATATATAATTAAACAATGCCATTTGCAGCAACATGGATAGACCTAGAGATTATCATAGTCAGACAAAGACAAATATATGATATCACTTATATGTGGAATCTAAAAAAAAATGATACAAATTAACTTATTTACAAAACAGAAACACTCACAGACATAGAAAACAAACTTATGGTTACCAAAGGGGAAAGGTAGGGAGGGATAAATTAGGAATTTAGGAATAACATATACACATAATTTAGGAATAACATACACATATATAAATCAGAAAATCAACAAGGACCTACTGTATAGCACAGAGAACTATACTCAAAATAGTTTAATAACCTATATGAGAAAAGACTCTGAAAAAGAATGAATATATATATATATATATATATATATATATAACTGAAGCAATTTGTTGTACACCTGAAACTAACACAACATTGTAAATCAACTATACTTGGATTAAAAAAAATTTAAAAATATTCATGTCAAACAAGGGAAGTGAAAGTGGCTAAATTCCACATGATTTTAAAATAATATTTAATGAATATATATGACTGATACACTAAGGCTTCCAAAAGGAACTCAGAGGTAGTTTGATTTAAGGTAGAGAGTTCTTAAGTTCTGAGCAGGGGTAGGGCCAGACAAGTATTGTTTGGAGACTGTTATCATGAGTTGTATTAAGTCGAGGTAGGGTGATCAAGTGAAAAACAACCCCCAAATTTAGTGGCTTAACATATTCAAGTTTGCTTTTCACTGAATTTAGAGTTTAATGGGTCCATGTTGATTCAGAGAGGCTGGAAGGAAGATCTGAAACATGTAGTCACTGAGAGTCTCAGGGTCCTTCAATCTGGAGGTAGTCAGATGGTGGACAAAAAAGAAAAGGCACACCTGCTATTCCCTGCCTTGGTCTCAAAGTGACACACTTCAGTTCTGTTCACATTCTGCTGTTGAGAATTAATCACATAGACCTACCCACCTGCAAGGGGGTAGAATATATTTTATTCATATACCCCAAGAAGAAAGGAACCTGATATAGATCAGTACTAGCATCTTGACATATGGCCTTGTTTAGACTCAGGCTAATAGACAAAGGTGATATAGGCACAGGGCCAGCTACATAATTAGAGAGACCCAGAACAAAACAAAAATGGAGGACTCCTTTTTCTAAAAGCAGGAAAATGGGGATAATCATGCCTGTATCATATACTAAAAATAAAAAGTACTAAAATATTAATTTTTTTTTCACACACTCTCTCTTGACATAACACGGTGGGTTTTTTACTTGTTACTTAATGTCATCCTCCCTGAGGAATGAAAATACTTTCAAGGTACATGCAGAATGTCACATGTACCCAGGGTACTGGCCCAGGAATCAGTGAGCATGTATGACTCACCAGCTGCTGGGTCCCCCTCCTGCCAGCTGCTAAACAGACCTCTCTTGCTGGCCATGAGTCGGGAAATCAATCTCTCCTTCCCTCAGCTTCCCACTCCAACCCTTGGCAGACAAGTGACCCTCAAGAGATTACAACTCAGGACATGCCCAGTATCTGGATCTGGGGCAGCCCAGAGCTTCACTCCCACTGATTCACCCACCCAACAGCTGTGGAGCTGCCAGCCTGGAGCAGGGTTGGTGTCAGCATGCCCTGCCCTGAGTCTCTTCATGATGGCACCCCTGACTGTGGAATGGAGGTCTCTCCCTGAAAGAAAAGTAGAGAGCTGTAGCAGTCCTGGGGTGGAGGAGGAAAGGAGGAGGCTGAGGAAGCCCAGATTCCAGGGTGCTGGGAGGCTGAGGTTGAGAACCCCATGCTGGGCAAGCGGGGAGATGATAGGAGACTTCACTGCCTGTGAAGCCACAACTCCAAGCCAAGGCTCGAAGCTACCAGCACTTGTTCCATTGTCCCATTGGGCTTTACTTAAAAAACACAAATTCAAAGATAAAATGAACAATTTCAATATTTTAAGACAACAACTGCAAAGCATTGAACTTTCTTCTGAGTTAAGTCCCAGTGCAAAGGCACATGCCAGTGAAGCTGGCCCAGCATAAACCATGTTGTTTAACCATCTCAGACTCCCTCAGAGATGTCCTCCTTGGAGAGGTAGCTATTAGGTTTACCTCTTCTCTTTTTCACATTGATAACACTAACGTGTCATCATATAGGAGGTCAGTTGCAAGGGATTTGAACATGGGTGTTCTCCCAAAATCATGAATCATGAACTTCTGTGCCGTACCTCAGGTAGGAATTATTTTTCCTTTGCTGAAATTATTTTCAAAGTTTTTTTGTTTGTTTATAATACATTAAGGAATTATTTTTGTGTTACTTCTTCTGAAAGGCTTTCAAAGATCACCCCAGAGGAAAAAAAGACTCCTCCTTTCTATCTTTAATTGGGCGATTTACCACAGGTAGTAGTATAAGTGTCAGAATCTTCCTGAGGGCATTTTTAAAACTATCTATGCTTACATCCTCCATGTTGAAAATTTAAGAATAAGAGACATGTATAGACTGAAAAATTTCTTGATATTTTTTTGATACAACAAAGTCTCCACCTTCCACTGAGGTCTATACTTGAATACCTGGATTTTATGCAGAAATCTTTCTTCAATTAATTATTACTTAGGTTTCTCATTACATATGGGCTCATACCAACATTCCCTGGATTGAACATAACTTTTGCACTCAAGGAGGTCTTATTCATTTTTATTTTCAAATGTCACTTATATTCTTATCTAGCACATGGTGGGTATTCAATAAATATTTGTAATTTTAACCAATGAATTTAGATTAATACAAATTTTGGCACATTAAACTTCAAAACAGAGTCCATAAATAAGGACTTAGCACAGTCTGACATAAAATGCCTGATATTACATTGGGATGACTATAGATCCTAAACTCCTGCCTTAGATCAAATGAGCCATTCTTTCTGTTTGGGGAAAAAAGACAGCCTAGATAGCAATGTTTGGAGAGCTTGGCATGCTTTGCAGTCCACCTCCTATAAAGAGGTGTAAAGCTGGATCTTGTAGGTCTGTCTGTGTGCCTTTTCATTGCTGTTTTCTCTCTCAGTCCATTTTCTGTTTGCTTTTATAGGCTTGGAAATGTTATATAACCACTTGACTCGCATGATGAATTTGATATTGTCGAGGTCCCCAAAGCCAGACTGTACAAATGTTTGCACATTTTCTTAACTCAGAGTATTTAGCCAATTGACTGTAGCATCTGCCTTGGATATGGCAAATTTCCTCTGGTTAGCACCAGCTCCTGCAATTCATGCAAAAACCAAGGTGGTTTCTTCACCTCCCATTGCATTATGTCCACAAAGTATCCATCATGGACAGCTTTGGGCTGATGTTAGTTTGCCTTTTAATTCATCAGCTAACTAAAATGTACACATGAGCCAGAAACTCAATGATATTAGATGGTTCATAAATAGAATTACTCAACAAAGATAAATTATCATTTTATAATACATTGTCAAAAAGCTGGAACTTTTAATAAGAATAACAAAGAGATTCAACCAAGTTAGTCAGTGATGATGTTCTCATTTATTGTCAAATGTGAATTTCTTTAACAGGAGTAATAGCTATTTTTTTCTTTGCTGCTGATTCTATGCCCTTTAAAACTCACCAACACAGTGAAATATTTTTTAATTAATTCTATCCGACCTTGACCACCTCTTGGCATCCTTTCATTTATTATTTAAGCTGCTTCTTTACTTACTTAAAATGTTTTGCATTCATATAGAATATAAAATAATGTAATGCAATACCACATGATGTGACATACAACATATGTAGTTTAGCTATCACTTATTATGTACCTGGCACTGGTAAGTGCTTTATATAAATTATACCATTCCATCAGCACAAAAAATTGATGATATTATTATTGCTATTTTATATGTGAAACTTAGAAAGTTGACTATTTATGGCATAATCATCAAGGCCGCTTGATCAACATGAATATTCCAGGAAAACGCAAAGGAACTACTGGACCACAAGTTCTCATAATAAGGCTTAGGAATTTGAAAATTTTCTAGCATCCTGGGTGGTTCATAGCCATTCTAAAAATTGAGAACCATTAAAATACATTAAGTATAAGCCTGTGTTTAGTTTCCTCAAAAAGATTGAAAGTGTCTAAAAAGAAAAGAACACCCACTTTTCTCTGTTCCCAATCTCTCAGTTACTACCTATGAGATGTTGTATACCATCAGACAAGTGTTTGTAAAGAGAGGCTTTGGTGGGAGAAAATATTTTTTGTAAGTCTTTGAGCCCCAGTAAATGAGAATTATCAGGTCTATTGCATGCCACTCTGGCAAGGACCACTGAAATAATGTGTCACTCAAAAATACTTGGTGATTATGTATTCTATTCATTGACTCCTTAAAGGAAAAATAGGTTACTGACTATTAGAGAAAAATAAAGCCTATAACTAGGTCCACGTAGTTAAATTTGAGGCTTATCACTTATAAATCATTTCCCACAGGAGTTGCAATGTCCTTTTAAAGATCTGAGCAGTGAAAGAATTAGTCCAGTGCAAGGAAAATGAAGTACATGATCTGAAATCAATTCCACACCTTCTAGTCAATGAGTCTCCGTAAGAGGGGTAACTTAATGGGGCTGGTGGAGGGAAGAATTCGAACACCCTATCCTCTTTGACCCTCCTGCCCTGGCCAAACACCATAGGCAAAAGATAGAAAAGTTTGAATTTTTCTCTAAAAAGCGGTTATTAGCAGAGTAGTTCTATAACGCAAGGGTCCCCAATCCCCAGTTCTCCGACTGATACCAGTCTGTGGCCTGTTAGGAACCTGTTAGGAACCAGGCTGCACAGCAGGAGGTGAGCAGCCGGCAAGTGAGTGAAACTTCATCTGCCGCTCCCCATGGCTCGCAGTACCACCTGAGACATCCCCTCACCTCGTCGTGGAAAAATTGTCTTCCATAAAATGGGTCCCTGGTGCCAAAAAGATTGGGGACCGCTGCTATAACGGATGCAACGTTGGAATCACCCACAGAGCTTTAAAAGGTACTGCCAGGGCCTCCACCTCAGCCATTCTGATTTAATTAGCATGGAATTCGGTCTGGGCCTGGGGATGTTTACAAGATCCCCACTGATTATAATGTGCTTCTAAGCTTGGAAACCACTGTTAAGAGATTTTCTCTTCCTTGTTGTATTTTAGTTTCAGCCAAGAATCAAAGCCAAGTCCATTCACTCACAATACTTTTCAACATGAGGCAGATACTGAGTGTAGGTGAAAGGTGTAATCTCACTGACATTGACCTCATCAGGCTCTTCTGAGCTCACCTACTTTTCTGAGATCTGGGATTCCTTACCTCCTCTTGCCCCCTCTGCCCTTTGAATTATCACCCTAAGGAGCAACTCTACTTATACTCTTTTCCTGCTGACTTGTTTTTCAGTGACTTGAATGAGCGCATGAATGAGACCTAAGCAAAAAAAAAAAAAAAAAAAAAAAAAAATCTGAGCGGGAACTGAAAATACTGAAGCTGCATACCCATATCCCCATTGCCTAACCTCAATGGACCTTGCCCTGACCACCTAACAGCTCCTTTGCTATAACCACCAAATGAACAGATGAATCTCTGTTCTGGTGCAATCTGATGATGGATACTTTGAGAAGGGGATGAAGAAAATTAAAAAAAAAATCATTAGGAATCTGGGATTGCAGCTTTACACAGTAATTCTCAAACCTGCCTGCAAGTTGCCATCACCAGGGGAGCTTAGAACACTACTTATGTCAAGGCCTCACTTCCACAAGCTTCCAATTTAATTAGCATGGACATGGGTTTTTTTTATAAGCTCTCCAGGTTATTCCAATATGGAGCTGAGTTTCAGAACCATGCCTCTAACAAGAAAATAGCTTAGCATACTTAAAGATGTCTGGTTTAATAAAATGATCATCAAGGTAGGAGGAGGTAAGGGACAACTGATAAGAAGCAGTATTTAGCAGGAGAAAAGAATGTTGCTAGAATATGTTATAGCCCAACCTGGAAAAGGAATATTAGAGTGGCCGAGAAAACTAAACCCAGACAGAAAAGACACATATTTCAGGCAGTGTAGGGAGCACTTCAGTGTGATTTATGGAGCCCTGGGAAAGTCTCCAAGTGATTCCCTCCCAACTCAATACCCAAATTCACCAAATCAGAAATTATTTTCTTTTAAGGCTGAGATGACTATTAAAATAAACATGGTCTGGGGAGGGTAATGTCTTCAACTGTTATTCTTTTACACAACTTTTTGAGTGAAGATTTTTAAGAGTTGGGGAGGCCGCAGGGAAAGAAGGAAGAAGAGAGCCTGCTGAATAGTCACGGGTGAAGCCATTTCACATTTTGAGGAAGAGGGGATAAGTTAGACAAAGGGGTCTAAAATTTTAGGTAGACACATACACACACAAGGTGATAAATCACAAACTTTAAAACCTGAATATATGTCTGACGTCCACCATATTACGAGTCTGAACTTAGGCAATTTGTTTAACTGTCCTTATTTTTAATTGTGTTGTCTATAAAACAGAGGTACCAGCCAAATGACTCATCATAGTGTTGAAATAAACAAGTGATGCAAACGATGTACTTGTGTTTTGCTTAGAATAGCACAGAGTAAGTTTTCAACTGTCTAAATCAAAGCTACAATATAAATATTTTAAATTATTTAATAAAACTTTCTTTTCAATGTAGCTTTTGATCAGTTAGTAGCCCTTTACCATTTTATTTTCTTCATAAAATTTGTTATTATTAGATATTACTTATTTGTTTACTCTTATCTCTTTAGTACCTTCTACTCATGAAATATGTAGAGAAACAAAGAAAGGTAACTATTTGCTTTGTTAAGGTGACTAACCTTTTTTCCTAAGAAAATGATAATATTACTTAATAATACCTAATAATACTTGTGTCCAGAGCTTCAAGTATGTTCACACTGTTGGGTCCATACTTGAAGTGTAAAGCTGCTGATTCTATCAGGGAAATAACATTTTGTTTTCTTCCATTTGGTACCTGCCCTAACAATTATTGGAAAGTGAGCTTAGCTGTTCTTTGAAACTGTTTCTTCAAAACTTGTCCATCTAGTCCTGGATCTTTGCCTTGAACATCTCTCCAATTCTTTACATGCCTCAAGTTTATCCAGTTGCCACAAGATTATGCCCAAGCTGGCTACAGTGTACATCCCAGAGCTGTTGGATGAAATAGGAAAGGTTTTATTCTTTTAACAAGCATTTCAATGTTGTGAAATGCTATGAACGCTAGATTAGAAATCACAGAAGCTTTAAGGGTGGAACCCGAGGCACTATTCTGGGTATGTCAGGGAAAATATTTGCAGAGTTAGAAGCATTGATCTGTATCCTGTAAGTATATTCATAAAAGTAACTCAAGTTACTGCTGCTGACAATTTTATGCTGTTTCTCGTTCTTCTGATCAATCCTAAAATTTATCTCTCTCTAATGTGGCATTTTTCATTATTTTAGAATGTGTCTAGTTATGTGAAAAGGATAACTTCAACTAACACCTAGGTAATCTGCTTGAAAATAGGGGTTTTCAGGATGATGGAAAGTTTTTAAGGTGTTAAATTAAGGAAGAGTATGCCTTTAAAGGGAGTCTTGCAGACAGAACCTGGCCAATTCCACAGCTCTGTGTTTACAGAAAAGCTCACACACACAGAACAATGGGTCACTCTCTGTATCCAGGTATATGTAAAAGAGCTTTGTAATCCTTAATAATAGATCAAGTTGGTGAAAAATAACTAAAAATGAAATCGTTATCAGCCAATTATTCTAACACTGAAGATATGTAGCATTTATTATTGAAAAACATTGCTCTAAATGCTATGCATATATTAACTTATTTTATCTTAGCACTGGTTTTAAGAAATGGATAGAAGCATTTGTCTTCATTTTACATTTGAGGAAACATATGCAAAGAGAGAAGTTAAGTACCTCGCCCAAAGTCACACAGCTAAAAATGTGGGAAAAGTTGAATTTTGACATAGGTAGTTGAATCTGCTTTTTACAAATCAGTAGCTTGCTCTCCCAATTCTAGAAAGCTATATGTGTTTGAATGTATAGATAAAATCTGTATCAAATATATTCTATAATTAAGTCAAATTAAATTCAAAGCACATGAATTTCTTTAGATTTGATAAAAATCAAACTAGGCATTTAAATATTTTAGTAGGTTGCCATATACATTATTTGATAAATTGAATAAAAATGTCATATTTCATGTCTTTATATTGGTGTATCCACTGTCAAAATGTCTTCCTAGCCACCAATCAATTGATTTATCAGAAAAAAATATATGACCAAAAGACAATTTGAAGAGACAAATGGTATTTCTCTGTGCCTCAGAGATACATAGCTAACCAAGGATTTGTTTATCTAAGGATAATTCCCCAGGGGAAGAGGTCAGAATTTCAAATATTAAAACCTAGAACCTAATTACAAGGAAAGGACCCTAGATTAGACTCCAGAGTATAGGTTAGTTCTCAGAAGCAGCCATTTTCAGCTCCAGGATACTTGCCAAAACAGTTGAGCAACAGTGATCAACAAACAAAATAAAATCCATCTGGGTTGAGCTAATTTGTTATACTAATATGCAATTATATATATTTACTAAAGTAGGTATTAATTTTATATTTTGTTAATTTATTATTTTATATAGAAAGTAGGTATTAATTTTATTCAATCCTGGTGCTTGGAATAGTGACACCTTGTTTAAACAGAAGTCAATCATGTTTAGCTGTCTAGAACAATGAAAATTCTGAGGAAATAAAGGTAAAATTTCCAAGTAGCCAAAATGATGTCTAGGTAATAAAATGTCACTGAAGATTTGGTAAGTCCTTTGATCAGATTCAAATGAATTTCATCAACATTAATAAAATGAGTTTTCTCCCTGTCTGTTACTGTATTGCATGAAATTGGCACAGTAAATTCTTATCAAAATCAGGGATTGTTTGAAATGGTACAATTAAAAGAACAGGTTATGCGCTCAGCAGATTAATGCTCCCAACTCCCAGGATGTCCATGCCCTCATCTGCAGAAACTGAATATATTACTTAACATGGCAAAGTAAAATTAAGGTAGAAGATGAAATTAAGGTTGCTAAGTAGCTAATCATGAATCATCCACATGGGCCCCAATGTAATCCCTAGAGTCCTTGAGTGGGCAGGTCCTTAAAAGATCTTTAAAAGGAAGAAAGAGAGGGAGAGTCAGGATGTCAGAGAGTAGGAAGGAGACTTTCTGGCTTTGAAGATAGAAGGTGGCCATAAAACTGTGAATGTGGACAATCTCTAGAGAGTAAGAAAGAAAAGGAAAATGATTCTCCTCTAGAGCCTCCAGAAAGGAATGCAGACTTGCCAACACTTTGAGTTTTAGTCCAGTGAGACCCATTTCAGACTTCTGACCCCCAGAAATGTAAGGTAAGAAACTTGAAGTAATTTAAAGCAGTGACAGTAGATTAATACAGTTTATCTGGTTCATAGAAAATTCAGTTGGGGGGACTTGATAAAGGAGTCTCTGAAAGAGATATTTATCATCCTGTTTGTGCTTAGATCCTACCCACCCTCTCTCTGCCTCACTCAGTAGGGCAAGGTGGTAACCCTGCACGTTTAATTTCCCAGGTTTCTGTGTAAGCTGGTTTCCTGCTGAGTTCAGACAGTGAGGCAGTGGTGAGTGTTTGCTAGTGAGGACAGGAAGAAAGGAAAAGCCAGAGCATTTCTTCCCGCCTCCTTCCGTCTCAGTTGGTATCTATGGAGGTGATTCGGGTCTTATTTGTGCTTTAGGTGCTATAGGGGGATGCTTAGCTGGCAGCTTGATCCATCCTTTCTGTGATCCCATTTTGCACTGGATGTCCCTAGCCTTGGGTTTAGCCCCTCCCCGATGGTTTCAGGTTCTTAGCTCCGGAAATACATTCTCTCCATTGTCCTTTAGTCTTTTCAGCTGTTGTTTATCATTGAGGAACCTCAGTGTCACCTGATAGGCTTCTCAGCTTTTTCTATCACCTATGTGACCAAATTCTTTGATTAGATTCCCTCTGAGAGCTTTTGTTTTCATAACTGGAAACTGTGAAGCCATATGAAGTTTCTTAGGTAACTTTAGATATAATCGTAATAGCTGTGGTTCTTGGTGAGGATGATTATCCTTTTGGATGACTATCAGAAACAGTATTCATGGGCAGGGAAAAAGAATCAGGGAACAGTATCCCATATAACATGATAAAGATGAGGTTGATGATGATAATGCTTCTGCTGTTGTTATGGCAATGACAACAATATCAACAATGATGAAAGTAACATAGAAGTAGCACATTACTATTAGATGGAGATTTTGTGCTCGGCCTTTGTTATCAAAACCTGTAGTATCAAGACTTTCCTGGTGGAGAATCTGCCTGCCAATGCAGGGGACACGGGTTCAAGTGTTGGTCTGAGAAGATCCCACATGCCGTGGAGCAACTAAGTCTGTGCGCCACAACTACTGAAACCTGCATGCCTAGAGCCCATGCTCTGCAACAAGAGAAGCCACCACAACGAGAAGCCTGCACACCACAACGAAGAATAACCCTCACTCGCCGCAACTAGAGAAAGCCCACTTGCAGCAATGAAGACCCAATGAAGCCAAACATAAAATATAAATTAATTAAAACAAAAAAACCCCTGTAGTATCTGAGTAGACAATCTGCCACTTAGTAGCTGTGACACTTAGATAAGTCACTGCACTGCTCTGTCTTGGTCATTGCATATGCAATGTGATCCTGACAATGTATACCTTATGAATTTGGGGAGGATATAAAATAAGAGATACAGAAAACATTCATAATTTGGCACACAGTAAGCATTTAATAAAAGGTAGCAGTAAGACTGACTTCTTATATTGAACTGAAGTATTAATAAAGATTCTGCCTTTCTTAAAGATGAACACTCAATTTTTAAAAAATTGAAGTCCTCTAACATTTATCTAGGATTTACCTTTTCACAGTTCCTTTTACTTATGATCCCAATGCACTGCTTGCCTAGCATAAGAAACTCCAAATATTGCTTCTTCCTAGCTCTTGTGTTGCCCTGCTCCATCTGCCTGATGGATTTCACTTTGCAAATCCAGACTCTAGGCTCCTCATGCCACCTGTCTCCACATACTTGATACCAAGCTCTGTCTACCTGGTTGGATGCTTTCCAATTATTTGCTTCTGGGCTGCTCCTATACCAGGGAAAGCCTTCTTGCCTCATTTAACCCTTCTGTACCAAGCTACAGAAAAAGACACACAATAGGAGCCATTTTGCCTAATATTTGTTAGCACTGCTATATGCCTGAGAACAACGATAATATTCTGCTTTTAGGATAAAAAGAAAGATACCCCTCCCCCCACCCAGACACTGGAGACTACTGAACAAATTGTTTTTCTCCTTGTTCTATGAAACAATGACTAAAGCCATTTTCTGAAAATGAGTACTGTTAATCATTGGATCATTAACCTTTACAATGTCAATGTGTTCTCCATATCAAGTTCAGTTAAATGGCTACTGGAAGTAACACTGAAAGGAATACTTCATGTGGATGAACATATTAATGGTTTATTTACTTCTAAATGCACTGTGAAGGATTTAGGTGAGAGCTAATATATGTTAAGAAAGCAAAATACCTCAAAGAACAATCTCACAGCAAGAAAGTGGGAATTTGACAGATAAAAGGTAGCCTGGGGCTTCCCTGGTGGCGCAGTGGTTGAGAGTCTGCCTGCCGATGCAGGGGACACGGGTTCGTGTCCCGGTCCGGGAAGATCCCACATGCCGTGGAGTGGCTGGGCCCGTGAGCCATGGCTGCTGAGCCTGCGCGTCTGGAGCCTGTGCTCCGCAACGGGAGAGGCCACAACAGTGAGAGGCCCGTGTACCACAAAAAAAAAAAAAAAGGTAGCCTGCCTTCCAATCTTTCATATTTCTTTCTTTCCTATGTTTCACCGTATTTTATTTCATTTTTCTTTCTTACTACCTTTCAATAGAAAACACACTAACCAACTTGCATACAAGTAGAGAGAGAAAGGACTACTGCATGTGTGTGTGTGTGTGTGTGTGTATACATGTATGTACCCTGAAGCCCCTTCACGTGATGGACATCTCTGGCATTCTAGAGGGAGGTGATTTTGTCTTTTCATGTGTCTTACTTGTAGGCAGACTTTTTCCTCACTCAGAACCACATTTTACACAATGTTTTCCCATCGTTCCAAAGCTCCACAGGTTCAGATCATATTGAAGTTCATAAGATATGAGTTTAACAAGGACTTAAACAAGCTACATTCATAGAAGGTGACTAGTGAAAAATGTGATAATGTGAGTTAAGATATACCATGCAGTGTAAATTCTCAAGTCGAGAGTGGAGGGATTTAACATGTTGGCATGTTAGAGATTCTTACATGGATTGAACAAGATTATGAGCTTTCCTCTGTCTCGCGAAAGAAAGTAGAGTAAAAGAGAACAAAGTGACCTTTTACAAGAAATTACTTCAATCAATTCTAATTATATAATAGCGAGTCATTTGCAAATTTCTGTGCTTTAACACTGATAACAAAGTAACTATAGCATGTCCTAAACTGTTCCTGATACTCTGTATGTCTAATACTTTCACTGAGAATTTCTGCACCAGGACCTAACAAATACAAAGACCTTGAGGATTGGGACCATCAAGTGAAGATTCTGAGATTTGATATTTCAGGATTCAAGCATCAAAGCCTTTCACTTTGTGAATACCATCAATCAACTGCAATTTCTCCTGCCACATCCACATCGCTGATGATAAGCTGCTTCTACGCAATGCCAGATCAACAAGTCAGCTTCAACAGCAGATGAAAATGTCTGTCAAACCAATCACTCCAAGCTATGTGGACAAGACAATTTGCTGATTCAATTATTATTTCACTCTTCAAAACACTGTGCTGGTGGCACGAGAACAGGGCATTGATTATGTCTTGGTTTAAGTATCTCTTGATATAAAACGACTTCCAGCTTTGGTGGTGTGGGAACAATCTGTTTTCAGCTTATATCACTTCATATTTTACAACCTGTTGGCCTCCTCTGGGGATTCCTGGGTCTCCTAGTCTAGTTTTCCTTTAAAATCCAATTCCAAAATGAATACTCCTTACAAAAAAAGGAGTCAACATTATATTGATCAAGATGCATATAATATATATGCAACTGAAAATCCTTAGTATGAATTTTGCTGGATGTATTTAAATAAATTCCTTAATTCTTAAATGTTATGGCTTGGATGGAGTCGGAAAGGTGTTACAGAGGATTAAGGAGTCTGCCTGGTAGCTCTGAAATCATCCATGCAGACAGCAGCTGATCTCACCTACCTTTAAAACCTCCCAAGCCAGTAGGTTTATGTGATCTTATTTATCATTCAGAGCATTTCCTCATTTGAGCCTCCACAGAACTTTAAACTTAACAGTGTAAGTAGAAACGGGAAGAGGGAAAACAAAAATGCTTGGAAAAATTATGTGACCTGTCAAAATCTGCATATCTAGCTAGTGACCAAGCTGGGGCTAGAATTCACACATCGCAGTCACTAGCCCAGATTTGTTTTAATAATTTCAAACTTTTTATATAACTTTGGGAATAAACTGGAACATAAACTCACTCATATAACTATGCCCTTAAGTAAGGTGATCATATGTCTCAGTTTGCCTGGAACAGTCCAACTTACATCATTGTCTAATTATTAATAGCAGCCACTTTTCACTCTCAAAAGTGCCTATGTTTGGCTGTTAAAATACAGAACGGCCTTAACGTTAAGTTTTTAAGATTTCTCTTTGAGAACGGAGGTCTTCTTTCTTTTTTTATTTTTTTTTAAACATCTTTATTGGAGTATAATTGCTTTACAATGGTGTGTTAGTTTCTGCTTTATAACAAAGTGAATCAGTTATACATATACATATGTTCCCATATCTCCTCCCTCTTGCGGCTCCCTCCCTCCAACACTCCCTATCCCACCCCTCTAGGTGGTCACAAAGCACCAAGCTGATCTCCCTGTGCTATTCGGCTGTTTCCCACTAGCTATCTATTTTACTTTTGGTAGTGTATATATGTCCATGCCACTCTCTCACTTTGTCACAGCTTACCCTTCCCCCTCCACATATCCTCAAGTCCATGCTCTAGTAGGTCTGTGTCTTTATTCCTGTCTTACCCCTAGGTTCCTCATGACCTTTTTTTTTTTTCTTAGATTCCATATATATGTGTTAGCATACGGTATTTGTTTTTCTCTTTCTGACTTACTTCACTCTGTATGACAGACTCTAGGTCCACCCACTTCACTACAAATAACTCAATTTTGTTTCTTTTTATGGCTGAGTAATATTCCATTGTATATATGTGCCACATCTTCTTTATCCATTCATATGTTGATGGACACTTAGGTTGCTTACATGTCCTGGCTATTGTAAATAGAGCTGAAAGGAACATTTTGGTACATGACTATTTTTTTTTTTTTTTTTTTTTGGTACACGGGCCTCTCACTGTTATGGCTTCTCTGGTTGTGGAGCACAGGCTCCAGACACACAGGCTCAGCGGCCATGGCTCATGGGCCTAGCCACTCCGTGGCATGTGGGATCTTCCCAGACCGGGGCACGAACCCATGTCCTCTGCATCAGCAGGCAGACTCTCAACCACTGCACCATCAGGGAAGCCCCATGACTCTTTTTGAATTACGGTTTTCTCAGGGTATATGCCCAGAAGTGGGATTGCTGGGTCGTATGGTAGTTCTATTAGTAGTTTTTTTTTTTTTTTTTTTTTTTTTTGCGGTACGCGGGCCTCTCACTGCTGTGGCCCCTCCCATTGCAGAGCACAAGCTCCGGACGCGCAGGCTCAGTGGCCATGGCTCACGGGCCCAGCCGCTCCGCGGCATGTGGGATCCTCCCAGACCGGGGCACGAACCCAGGTCCCCTGCATCGGCAGGTGGACTCTCAACCACTGCGCCACCAGGAAAGCCCCTATTTGTAGTTTTTTTAAGGAACCTCCATATTGTTCTCCATAGCGGCTGTATCAATTTACATTCCCACCAACAGCGCAAGAGTGTTCCCTTTTCTCCACACCCTCTCCAGCATTTATTGTTTCTAGATTTTATGATGATGGCCATTCTGACCAGTGTGAGATGATATCTCATTGTAGTTTTGATTTGCATTTCTCTAATGATTAATGATGTTGAGCATTCTTTCATGTGTTTGTTGGCAATCTGTATATCTTCTTTGGAGAAATGTCTATTTAGGTCTTCTGCCCATTTTTGGATTGGGTTGTTTGGTTTTTGCTACCAAGCTGCATGAGCTGCTTGTAAATTTTGGAGATTAATCCTTTGTCAGTTGCTTCATTTGTAAATATTTTCTCCCATTCTGAGGGTTGTCTTTTGGTCTTGCTTATGGTTCCCTTTGCTGTGCAAAAGCTTTGAAGTTTCATTAGGTCCCATTTGTTTATTTTTGTTTTTATTTCCATTTCTCTAGGAGGTGGGTCAAAAAGGATATTGTTGTGATTTATGTCATAGAGTGTTCTGCCTATATTTTCCTCTAAGAGTTTGATAGTTTCTGGCCTTACATTTAGGTCTTTAATCCATTTTGAGTTTATTTTTGTGTATGGTGTTAGGGAGTGTTCTAGTTTCATTCCTTTACATGTACCTATCCATTTTTCCCAACACCACTTATTGAAGAGGCTGTCCTTTCTCCACTCTATATTCCTGCCTCCTTTATCAAAAATAAGGTGACCATACTTGCATGGGTTTATCTCTAGGCTTTCTCTCCTGTTCCATTGACCTATCTTTCTGTTTTTGTGCCAGTACCATACTGTCTTGATTACTGTAGCTTTGTAGTATAGTCTGAAGTCAGGGAGCCTGATTCCTCCAGCTCCATTTTTCGTTCTAAAGGTTGCTTTTGCTATTCGGGGTCTTTTGTGTTTTGATACAAATTGTGAAAATTTTTGTTGTAGTTCTGTGAGAAATGCCATGGTAGTTTGATAGGGATTGCATTGAATCTGTAGATGGCTTTGGGTAGTAGAGTCATTTTCACAATGTTGATTCTTCCAATCCAAGGACATGGTGTATCTCTCCGTATGTTTGTATCATCTTTAATTTCTTTCATCAGTGTCTTATAATTCTCTGCATACAGGTATTTTGTCTCCTTAGGTAGGTTTATTCCTAGATATTTTATTATTTTTGTTACAATGGTAAACGGGAGTGTTTTCTTAATTTCACTTTCAGATCATTCATCAGTGGTGTATAGGAATGCCAGATATTTCTGTGCATTAATTTTGTATCCTGCTACTTTACCAAATTCATTGATTAGCTCTAGTAGTTTTCTGGTAGCATCTTTAGGATTCTCTGTGTATAGTATCATGTCATCTGTAAACAGTGACAGCTTTACTTCTTCTTTACCGATTTGGATTCCTTTTATTTCTTTTTCTTCTCTGATTGCTGTGGCTAAAACTTCCAAAACTATGTTGAATGAGAGAGGTGAGAGTGGGCAACCTTTTCTTGTTCCTGATCTTTGTGGAAATAGTTTCAGTTTTTCACCATTGAGGAGATGTTGGCTGTGGGTTTGTCATATATGGCCTTTATTATGTTGAGGAAAGTTCCCTCTATGCCTACTTTCTGCAGGGTTTTTATCAAAAATGTGTGTTGAATTTTGTTGAAAGCTTTCCCTGCATCTATTGAGATGATCATATGTTTTTTTTCTCCTTCTATTTATAAATATGGTGTATCAAGTTGATTGATTTGCATATAGTGAAGAATCCTTGCATTCTTAGAATAAACCTCACTGATCATAGTGTATGATGCTTTTAATGTGCTGTTGGATTCTGTTTGCTAGTGTTTTGTTGAGGATTTTTGCATGTATGTTCATCAGTGATATTGGCCTGTAGTTTTCTTTCATTTCTTTCATTGTGACATCTTTGTCTGGTTTTGGTATCAGGGTGATGGTGGCCTTGTAGAATGAGTTTGGGAGTGTTCCTCCCTCTGCTATACTTTGGAAGAGTTTGAGAAGGATAGGAGTAAAATCTTCTCTAAATGTTTGATAGAATTTGCCTGTGAAGCCATCTGGTCCTGGGCTTTTGTTTGTTGGAAGATTTTTAATCACAGTTTCAATTTCAGTGCTTGTGATTGGTCTGTTCATATTTTCTATTTCTTCCTGATTCAGTCTTGGCAGGTTGTGCATTTCTAAGAATTTGTCCATTTCTTCCATGTTGTCCATTTTATTGGCATAGAGTTGCTTGTAGTAATCTCTCATGATCATTTGTATTTCTACAGTGTCAATTGTTACATCTCCTTTTTCATTTCTAATTCTATTGATTTGAGTCTTCTCCCTTTTTTTGTTGATGAGTCTGTCTAATGGTTTATCAATTTTGTTTATCTTCTCAAAGAACCCGCTTTTAGTTTTATTGATCATTGCTATTGTTTTCTTCATTTCTTTTTCATTTCTTTCTGATCTGATTTTTATGATTTCTTTCCTTCTGCTAACTTTGGGGTGCTTTTGTTCTTCTGTCTCTAATTGCTTTAAGTGCAAGGTTAGGTTGTTTATTTGAGATGTTTCCTGTTTCTTAAGGTAGGATTGTATTGCTATAAACTTCCCTCTTAAAACTGCTCTTGCTGCATACCATAGGTTTTGTGTCATTGTGACTCTATTGTCATTTGTTTCTAGGTATTTTTTCTTTTCTTTTCTTTGCTTTTTTATGGTATGCAGGCCTCTCACTTTTGTGGCCTCTCCCATTGCAGAGCACAGGCTCCGGACACAGAGGCTCAGTGGCCATGGCTCACGGGCCTAGCTGCTCCAATCTATGTGGGATCTTCCCGAACCAGGGCACGAAGCCATGTCCCCTGCATCGGCAGGCAGACTCTCAAACACTGAGCCACCAGATAATCCCTGTTTCTGGGTATTTTTTTATTTCCTCTTTGATTTATTCAGTGATCACTTTGTTATTAAGTAGTGTATTGTTTAGCCTCCATGTGTTTGTATTTTTTACAGATCTTTTCCTGTAATTGATATCTAGTCTCATAATGTTGTGGTCGGAAAAGATACTTGATACAATTTCAGTTTTCTTAAATTGACCAAGGCTAGATTCGTGACCCAAGATATGATCTATACTGGAGAATGTTCCATGAGCACTTGACAGAAATGTGTATTCTGTTGTTCTTGGATGTAATGTCCTATTAATATCAATTAAGTCCATCTTGTTTAATGTATCATTTAAAGCTTGTGTTTCCTTATTTATTCTCAGTTTGGATGATCTATCCATTGGTGAATGTGGGGTGTTAAAGTGCCCTACTATGACTGTTTTACTGTCGATTTCCCCATTTATGGCTGTTAGTATTTGCCTTATGTATTGAGGTGCTTCTATGTTGGGTGCATAAATGTTTACAATTGTTATATCTTCTTGGATCGATCCCTTGATCATTATGTAGTGTCCTTCTTTGTCTCTTGTAATAGTCTTTATTTTAAAGTCTATTTTGTCTGATATGAGAACTGCTACTCCAGCTTTCTTCTGATTTCCATTTGCATGGAATATCTTTTTCCATCCCCTCACTTTCAGTCGGTTCGTGTCTCTAGGTCTGAAGTGGGTCTCTTATAGACAGCATATATATGGGTCTTGTTTTTGTATCCATTCAGCCAGTCTGTGTCTTTTGGTGGGAACATTTAATCCATTTACATTTAAGGTAATTATTGATATGTATATTTATATTCCCATTTCTTAATTGTTTTTGGTTTGTTATTGTAGGTCTTTTCCTTCTCTTGTGTTTCCTGCCTAGAGAAGTACCTTAACATTTGTTGTAAAGCTGCTTTGGTGGTGCTGAACTCTCTCAGATTTGCTTGTCTGTAAAGATTTTAATTTCTCTATCAAATCTAAATGAGATCCTTGCTGGGTAGAATAATCTTGTTTGTAGGTTTTTCCTCATCACTTTAAATATGTCCTGCCAGTCCCTCCTGGCTTTCAGAGTTTCTCCTGAAAGATCAGCTGTTAACATTATGGGGATTCCTTTGTGTGTTATTTGTTGTTTTTCCCTTACTGCTTTTAACATGTTTTCTTTGTATTTACTTTTTGACAGTTTGATTAATACATGTCATGGCATGTTTCTCCTTGGATTTATCCTGTATGGGACTCTCTGTGCTTTCTGGACTTGATTAACTATTTCCTTTCCCATATTAGGGAAGTTTTCAACTATAATCTCTTCAAATATTTTCTCAGTCCCTTACTTTTTCTCTTCTTCTCCTGGACCCCTATAATTCAAATGTTGGTGCATTTAATGTTGTCCCAGAGGTCTCTGAGACTTTCCTCATCTCTTTTCATTCTTTTTTCTTTATTCTGCTCTGCAGTAGGTATTTCCACTATTTTATCTTCCAGGTCACTTATCCATTCTTCTGCCTCAGTTTTTCTGCTATTGATCCCTTCTAGAGTATTTTTAATTTCATTTATTGTGTTGTTCATCATTGCTTGTTTCCTCTTTAGTTCTTCTAGGTCCTTGTTAAATGTTTCTTGCATTTTCTCTATTCTATTTCCAAGATTTTGGATCATCTTTACTATCATTATTCTGAATTCTTTTTCAGGCAGACTGCCTATTTCCTCTTCATTTGTTAGGTCTGGTGGGTTTTTACCTTGCTCCTTCATCTGCTGTGTGTTTATCCGTCTTTTCATTTTGCTTATATTACTGTGTTTGGGGGTCTCCATTTTGCAGGCTGCATGTTCGTAGTTCCCGTTATTTTTGGTGTCTGTCCCCAGTGGCTAAGGTTGGTTCAGTGGGTTTTGTAGGTTTCCTGGTGGAGGGGTCTATTGCCTGTATTTTGGTGGATGAGGCTGGATCTTGTCTTTCTCGTGGGCAGATCCACATCTGGTGGTGTGTTTTGGGGTGTCTGTGGACTTATTATGATTTTAGACAGCCTCTCTGCTAATGGATGGGGCTGTGTTCCTGTCTTGCTAGTTGTTTGGCATAGGGTGTCCAGCACTATAGCTTGGTGGTCGTTGAGTGAAGCTGGGTGTTGGTGTTGAGATGGAGATCTCTGGGAGATTTTCACCATTTGATATTATGTGGAGCTGGGAGGTCTCTTGTGGCCCTGTGTCCTGAAGTTGGCTCTCCCACTTCAGTGGCACAACCCTGACCGCTGGCTGGAGCACCAAGAGCCTGCCCTCCACATGGCTCAGAATAAAAGGGAGAAGAAATAGAAAGAAAGAAAGAAAGAAAGAAAGAAAGAAAGAAAGAAAGAAAGAAAGAAAGAAAGAAAGAAAGAAAGAAAGAGAGAGAGAGAAATAAAGAAAGAAAGAAAGAAAGAAAGAAAGAAAGGATAAAATAAAATAAAATAATTAAAATAAAACATAATTATTAAGAAAATAATTCATAAAGAAAAAAAAAAACGGACGGACAGAACCCTAGGACAAATGGTGAAAGCAAAGCTATACAGACAAATTTTCCCACAGAAGCATACACATAGACACTCACAAAAATAGAAATAGGGGAAAAAATAATCTATCTTGCTCCCAAAATCCACCTCCTCAATTTTGGATGATTCGTTGTCTATCCACAGATGCAGGGTGCATCAAGTTGATTGTGGAGCTTTAATCCTCTGATTCTGAGGCTGCTGGGAGAGATTTCCTTTTCTCTTCTTTGCTCGCACAGCTCCTGGGGTTCAGCTTTGGATATGGCCCCGCCTCTGTGTATAGGTCGCCTGAGGGCGTCTGTTCTTCTCTCAGACAGAGCAGGGTTAAAGGAGCAGCTGATTTGGCGGCTCTGGCTCACTCAGGCCGGGGGGAGGGAGGGGTACGGATGCAGGGCAAGCCTGTGGCAGCAGAGGTCGGCATGACCTTGCACCAGCCTGAGGCGTGCTGTGCTTTCTCCCGGGGAAGTTGTCGCTGGGTCACGGGACCTGGGCAGTGGCTGGCTGCACAGGTTCCCGGGAGGGGCGGTGTGGATAGTGACCTGCACTTTCACACAGGCTTCTTTGTGGCGGCAGCAGCAGCCTTAGTGTCTCATGCCCATCTCTGCAGTCCACGCTGATAGCCGCGGCTCGCTCCCATCTCTGGAGCTCCTTTAAGCGGCGCTCTTAATCCCCTTTCCTCGTGCACCAGGAAACAAAGAGGCAAGAAAAAGTCTCTTGTCTCTTTGGCAGCTGCAGACTTTTCCCAGACTCCCTCCCGGCTAGCCCTGGCGCACTAACCCCTTCAGGCTGTGTTCTGGCTGCCAACCCCAGTCCTCTCCCTGCATACGACCGAAGCCTGAGCCTCAGCTCCCAGCCCCCGCCCGCCCTGGCGGGTGAGCAATCAAGCCTCTCGGCTGGTGAATGCTGGTCGGCACCATCCTCTGTGTGGGAATCTCTCTGCTTTGCCTTCTGCACCCCTGTTGCTGCGCTCTCCTCCGCAGCTCTGAAGCTTCCCCCCTCCGCCACCCGCAGTCTCTGCCCACGAAGGGGCTTCTAGTGTGTGGAAACCTTTCCTCCTTCACAGCTCCCTCCCACTGGTGCAGGTCCCGTCCCTATTCTTTTGTCTCTGTTTTTTTCTTTTTTCTTTTGCCCTACCCAGGTACTTGGGGAGTTTCTTGCCTTTTGGGAGGTCTGAGGTCTTCTGCCAGCATTCAGTAGGTGTTCTGTAGGAGTTGTCCCACGTGTAGATGTATTTCTGTTGTTTCTGTGGTGAGGAAGGTGATCTCCGCGTCTTACTCTTCCGCCATCTTCTCTCCGATCTCTAGGTCTTCTTTCTTTAAAAGAATTCATACCATAATATTTTCATCAAACTTTTACCTACTGCCAAACCTAGATTTTATTTATTCCTATAATCTTTGACCTCAGATTACCTTAAAAACCCTGAGTGTTTTACTTACTATTTTGGACTTAGGGTGCACAGTTGGGAGAAACTGATATCTGTGCCTGGACATGACTCTGCTTTTATTTTAGCATTTAAGTTCTGGTATCTTTCCTGCCTGTCTTTCCTATCTTTGAACCTCTTCTCCTTCCCAAAGTTTGGTTTTCCTTCCTATATTTGTCTCAGAACCAATAGCTGGGAAGATCCTTTCCCAATTATGAATTAAGTTAGCATGCTGTTCTATTTTTTTGTATCTTATTACTTTTAGGAAAACTTCCAAATCCTCTGAAATGCTCTTAATTTGCTATAGGTATGCCATCAATTCTGAAGTTTCACCATTCAGCATGATGAGCGTAATAGTTCATGAGACTGACCTTCCAAGTGAGTTTTTGTACCCAGTAGCTGAGGAGTGTGCATGCCTAAATATTTGTAATTAAAATGCTACTGGAGCATTCCAGTTGTACTCCATCCATCTATTTTGTAACTAGGAAAGGAAACAATTATTAATAGTCTGGCCCCCATCCTCAGAACTATGACCTCTTCACTACACACCTTATGCATTTTCATCATCTTCTCTATGATCTGGAGGCTGCCTTCCTGGTCAATTTCAGGAGGAACTGGTAGCTCGAAAAGTAAGTAAATCTGCAGTATCTAAAGTGCTACTGCTTGAGCCCAAGCTATAGCTCCACTATTAACAAACTACTTAGTCTTTAATATATTACTGAATGTCACTATGCCTCAGTTTCCTCACCTGGAAAATGGAGATTATTGTAATATCTAAGTCATACGGTTGTTGTGAGGCTTTAATGAGTTACAGTATGTGAAGCACACAGTGCATGCTACCTATTATAATACTATTAATATTTTAGTCTAGAAGGATCCACTTAGTTAAAAGTAGCTAACATTCTGTGAGTACTGATTGAACAATATATTTGCTTTCAGGTGAAGTTCAGTACGTGACCAAAGTTAATGTAGCATGTACCCTGCCTCTTGAAATATCCATTTTCTCTGCTTTTAGCACTCACATGTCCTGCTGCTAATAGGGAAACAGTATAGCTGAAGGAGAAAAGTCAAAGGAGAAGAGGCTAAGCTTGTATTGTAGGAAAATTGGTCACTCTCTTATTGGAGAAACTAGAAATACTGAGTATGCTTGCATGGGTTTGGGGATTAAAACAGGAGGAGAGCTTGTCTATTACCAGAAGCAGTGCACCCAAATAATGAAAATGTGAGGAACTGAGGGGAGAATAATTAAAGGGCTCTAAAATCTGTAAGACTCAGCCCAGGAGTAGATGTCAGAAGATAAAATCAAAAGTAGTCTCAAAGCCAAAGGAAGATATCAAGGGAAAATGTGAGGGGAAACTGTGAAATTGTAAGAGTATGATCCTGCTGACCGCAATCAAAATATTTGGTACATTTGCAGATTGTAGGTGAATCCATCTGTATATAAATAGCCAGTGATGGAGAAGTAAACTTTTTAGCATGAGCTATCTCATTTAGGGGACTGCTGTTGTCCTCTAGTAAGGAGGCCACTGGAATGGTTCTGAGATTGACAACCCCACCATTGACACCTAGTACTTTGAAAAAAATATAAGGGATCCACTTACTGATTATCTCTTCTTTTTTTGTTCCTTAGAAGTATTTTGTGGAAATAAAGTCCTGTAAAAAAGCTTAGGTATGATATATTTATATAAAGAAAGTGGATGAGTTCACTCTGTTAACACAATGCAAACAGAAGAAAGGCTAAGGTAAAAATCAAATCATGCAGGATGCTGAGTTAGTGAGCCATTTATGACTAAAATTGACAAGATGCAATATTCAGTATTGCATGTTTGTAACAAAAATACATATAGCTAAGAGAAGTCTTTCTGATGGATATCAATGTTAAGTCATACTCCAATGGTTGAGAAGGACAGGATTACACAGAAAGAATATCCCAGGAAAAAAAGAAACCGTATGCAAGGTGAAAAGTAAGGGACAAGAAAGAGAATTGTGTATAGGAAGTAATAAGACTGGAAAAGTAGACTAATGATCCTTGATTCAGTGTCTGTAAGCAGCATACAATTTTTATGTATCTAAATTAGCTTCACCAAATGAATGTCTATGACAAGTAAAACAGAAGCCCTCAAACTTCAAGTAGAAATAGTATTGCAAGGACACAGGGGATTCTATGGTACCTAATTGTAGTAAGTAAAGCTATCTGTCATGGTGAATGGAGAATCATCAGGCAACTGTCCTCTCTGTGCTTTAAAACACAGATTTTTTTTTTCTGAATATTTACTCTGTTATCCTTCCCACACAGTCTCTGCTTCTGTAAGACTTTCAACTTGCATATGGTTCTAAGTATCCATATGCTCATTCTGGACTTACATCTAGTGATCTTGGAACTTAGCTCCCACTAACAATTCAGTTGTTAAAATTGTCCAGGATTCCATATCTAAATTTCCTAGGAAGAGGATTGGATTGGTTTTGCCATGACTATATAGTGGCTTTCCCCAGGTCAGGTGTCACACCAGGTCTAAACTACTGTGGGCAAAAGTTGATGATCCTGTATTAATAATCATAGAGTGTGTTGGAACGTGGGATTTCAAAGAAGGGACTGTGAACTGTGTAGGTCATTTATTACCAAGGTCAATAATCTCTTTTCATTCTTTATTCTTCTGAAATTATTTATAAAATTAATATCTTCAATCTCCTTTCTTACCTTGTCCTCCATTTAAAAGTATTTATTATTTTTCTTTCCTAATATGTGACTAGTGACTTATTCTGGATTAATTTCAAAAAATGAATATTTAAAAAATATTTGTAACTGTCTTTTCTCAATTTTCTTCTTGCCTCTCTGAACATTTATTTTTCTTCTACTTTACTGTCACTGTGTATTAAGATATACCTTAGGGCTTCCCTTGTGGCACAGTGGTTGAGAGTCCGCCTGCCAATGCAGGGGACATGGGTTCATGCCCCGGTCCGGGAAGATCCCACATGCCATGGAGTGGCTGGGCCCGTGAGCCATGGCCACTGAGCCTGCGCGTCCGGAGCCTGTGCTCTGCAACGGGAGGGGCCACAACAGTGAGAGGCCTGTGTACCGCAAAAAAAAAAAAAAAAAAAAAAAAAAGATATACATTAAATTTTAACTTCAGATGTTCTTATAGCTCTATCCCATGTTCTGTTTTCTTTTATCTAAAGCTATTCTAAGAGCAATCACAGTCTCAGTTTCAACTGCTACATCTTTTTGTGTGATGCTTTCATCTCTACCCTAACCCCTAACTCTCACCTAAAATTCAAACCAACTGCCTATTTATCCACAGTAAAATCCCATTGAACATATACTGAATATTTCTCAGACAATTCAACCTCACTAAATCAAAATATACACATATTATTTACAACTGTTTAGCTTTATTTTTATTGAATGCTGTAGAAAGAGTGGGATCCTGAATTCTTGAAATCTAAAACAGTTTCCCAAAGATGCTGTCGACTCCCTTGATGGGTGGCTTTATATACAGTTAAATGCACAGACTCTAGAGCCAAACGTTCATGCTTCTAATCTTAATTCTCCCACTTGTTGAATTCTTTCAGGAAGAACATAACTTCTCAGTTCCCAAATTTTCTCCTCACTAAAATATAGATAATTAGGGGCTTCCCTGGTGGTGCAGTGGTTGAGAGTCTGCCTGCCAATGCAGGGGACATGGGTTCATGCCCTGGTCCGGGAAGATCCCACATGCCATGGAGCTGCTGGGCCCGTGAGCCATGGCCACTGGGCCTCTGCGTCCGGAGCCTGTGCTCCGCAATGGGAGAGGCCACAACAGTGGGAGGCCCACATACCGCAAAAAAAAAAAAAAAAAAAAAAAAGGATAGAGTAACTACTTCACAGAGTTATTATGAGGATTGACCAACATACAAGATATGATCTGCTGAAGTTACTATATATTATATGAATACTTTCTATGGGATTGATAAATAGGAAAGTTGTATTGAGTCATACATGACTTTTCCCAGTCTGTTTATATTTTGCATTATTATGTAACAGCAGCTTAATGAAAAGTCTAAGAACTCAAGATTAAATACATTCACTTCAGTTCTTCTTCCTGGATCAATCTGGCCACATGCTTTGCTTTGAAGTTTTTGATTCTCGCCAGTCTTTTTACATTATTTCCTGTCTTCATCATTCGGTAGACTCTTCCTTTCCATTCAACCTTATTATCAAGCTACATTTAGCTTTTTAAAAATATAAAATCCTATACTTACTATCACATTTCTTTATCAGGAATTTAAAATAGTTTTAAACTTGTTCTTGGGTATTTATCAGTGTCATTATAGCTTTTGTTAGTACACTGGTTACAAAGTTTCAAAAGTCTTAAATGATCCACTCTATCTACATTATTTTTTCCATGAACTCCATTAATATTTTGCATAGGTTTAAAGAACATTATGATCTTCAGAAATGCAACCATCTGCACATATAAAGTGTTTCGAATAGGATTTGGTCTATAGAGTGTATTTTAGAAAATTTCTTCTTTGCTCATAGCCAGAATTTGAGCCCTGAAATACAATTTGTCTTAAACACTGGGATGGGCCATATACTCCCTAAACAGACTTTTTGCCTAGACTATCTCAACAGGAAAATATGCTTCTTAGCCTCTTTCTTCTTAGTTTTTTCCTCAAGACCTTAACAATCTAATGATATGAGAAAACATTAAAGGAATTCAAAAATATATATAAAAAAGCACTTTATCTAAGGCTTAGCATTGAATATACCTGGATCTCCCATTCCATGCCTCTTTTAACCAGACTCCAGTTCACACCACTCCAACCCCCAAATATACACAGTTCTTTTGCTATTTTAGGAATAGAGGGGAGTACCAGTCACACTATTTGTATAAATTAATAGAGAAAGAAATGATCATAAAGTATTAGCAAATAAGTGTCCCAAGCCACTTCTATTTGTAGTACTTTTGTTTCTTCTCCTGGAAGCGTCATACCAACAATGTTGTCTTTTAAATCCTTCTCCACTCCCAGAGCCATATTAGATTTTATTTATCAACTTGGGACTCAGGAATGTAATGGGAAAGAGAAGATTTAAAACCTTGAAATTATCCTTAATGAGGTGATTGAACACTTTTTGTTATGAAAATTTCAAGGACTTTACCCACAAGCCTTCAGATTCATTGTATCTGTCCAGGTGTCTACATTTAATACTGGCAAGATTCTTCCTGGTAAGTTGATGTGTTCCCTTAGTTGATAACTCTATCAGAGATTGGCATCTGTGGTCAATGTCTGGTGCAGACCTCCTCCTCCTACATTCTATTTTAGCAAATTACATCTCATGATTGCAGGAACTCAACCTCAAAACCTTCTCTTTATCTTCATCTCTTGCCTTTCTCTCAATCCCCATGTCTAATCAGTTGGCAAATACATACTTGCAATTCTGCAAAAATGCTTAAATCATTCATTTTCCTCCCAGTCATTCTAAACTGTCTGCATTCAAAATGCAGTCACTTCTCATCTAAAAGAATATTTTTGCTTCAAATCATCTCTTCTCCCTCTCATTCAAGAGTCAATCTTCAGTCCCCTTCCTAGAAACCAAATGATAGTTACATACAATTCAAAGCATTTACACAATCACCATATCTCTTTATTAAAAACAGCACCTTGCCTGAACATGACTTTGAAGAAATTAATATATTGAAAGAATGTATTTGAACCCTTATTTGATTACTTTAATTGCACCATTAAAACACTTGACTAAAATTATATCCAGTCAATGTACTGTTATAATTTCTCATTGTGTAGGCCGATTTCCCTGTCAGTTCACATGTCTTGTTCATTGGTCTTATAATTTTTGTGTAATAATTAAGTGCAAAGGACTAGATGTGCTACTGTTTAAAAAGATTACACATGACTGTACCCTACTGCACTTAATCAAATAGTATGTGCGTTTTAAAATTGCTTGCATTGTTTCACAAAAGAAATATCTCATGTCTAATACTAAAAAAAAACCCTGTAGATATATATTTATATTATTATCATTATTATTATTATTATGAATTTGCTCAAGCAATTATGGAAGTTGGGAAGTCCAAAATCAGCAGTATGGACCAGCAGGCTGGCGACCCAGGAGACCAAATGGTGTAGCTCCAGTCTAAAGTCAGTCTTGCTCAGGGAAGCAGTCTTTTTGTTCTACTGAGCCTTCAACTGATTGGATGAGGCCCACTCACATTATGGAGGTCAATCAGTTATACCCAAAGTTCACTGATTTAAAAGTTAATATCTCTAGGGCTTCCCTGGTGGCGCAGTGGTTGGGAGTCCGCCTGCTGACGTGGGGGACGTGGGTTCATACCCCGGTCCTAGGGTATCCCACGTGCCGCGGAGCGGCTGGGCCCATGAGCCATGGCTGCTGAGCCTGCATGTCCAGAGCCTGTGCTCCGCAGTGGGAGAGGCCACAACAGTGAGAGGCCCGCGTACCACAAGAAAAAAAAAAAGTTAATCTCACTAAAATAACCAGCGGAGCTTCCCCTCGCAGCTGTAACCAGAGTAGTCATCCATCCACCAGCCTAGTTTGTCTAAGACAGACTTGGAATAGAAAAAGTACACCCTGGGGGAGTGCTCTAAGCTTTCACAGCTCTTGTCTGATTTGAAATGCCCAGTAAAATGAAGATCAAGAAGAGAGTACTGGAGAGGGGGAAGATGGCGGAAGAGTAAGTACAGAGATCACCTTCCTCTCCACAGATACACCAGAAATACATCTACACATGGAACTGCTCCTATAGAACACCTGCTGAATGCTGGCAGAAGACCTCAGACCTCCAAAAAGGCAAGAATCTCCCCACGTACCTAGGTAGGGTAAAAGAAAAAAGAAAAAACAGGGACAAAAGAATAGGGATGGGACCTGCACCAGTCGGAGGGAGCCATGAAGGAGGAAAGGTTTCCACACACTAGGGAGCCCCTTCACGGGCGGAGACTGTGGGTGGTGGAGAGGGGAAGATTTGGAGCCATGGAGGAGAGAACAGCAACAGGGGTATGGAGGGCAAAGCGGAGAGTTTCCCGCACAGAGGATTGGTGCCGACCGGCACTCACCAGTCTGAGAGGCTTGTCTGCTCACCTGCCAGGGCGGGCGGGGGCTGGAAGCTGAGGCTCGGGCTTCGGTCGGAGTGCAGGGAGAGGCCTGGCGGCATGAAAGCCTGAAGGGGTTAGTGCACCACGGCTAGACGGGAGGGAGTCCGGGGAAAAGTCTGGACCTGCCAAAGAGGCAAGAGACTTTTTCTTCCCTCTTTGTTTCCCGGTGCACAAGGAGAGGGGATTAAGAACACTGCTTAAAGGAGCTCCAGAGATGGGTGCGAGCCACGGCTAACAGCGCGGACCCCAGAGACAGGCAGGAGATGCTAAGGCTGCTGCTGCCACCACCAAGCGAGCACAGGTCACTATCCACACCTCCCTTCCAGGAAGCCTGTGCAGCCTGCCACTGCCAGGGTCCCAGGATTCAGGGACAACTACCCCGGGAGAACGCATGGTGCGCCTCAGGCTGGTGCAACGTCACACCGGCCTCTGCCGCTGCAGGCTCGCCCCGCACTCTGTGCCCCTCCCTCCCCCCGGCCTGAGTGAGCCAGAGTCCCCGAATCAGCGTCTCATTTAACCCTATCCTGTCTAAGCGAAGAACAGACGCCCTCCAGTGACGTACACGCAAAGGCGGGACCAAATCCAAAGCTGAGCCCCGGGAGCTGTGCAAACAAAGAAGAGAAAGGGAAATCTCTCCCAGCAGCGTCAGAAGCAGTGGATTATATCTACATAATCAACTTGATGTGCCCTGCATCTGTGGAATACCTGAATAGACAACGAATCATCCCAAATTGAGGAGGTGGACTTTGAGAGCAAGATTTATTATTTTTTCCCCTTTCCGCTTTTTGTGAGTGTGTATGTGTAAGCTTCTGTGTGAGATTTTGTCTGTATAGCTTTGCTTTCACCATTTGTCCTAGGGTTCTATCCATCCTTTTGTTTGTTTGTTTTTCTTAATTTTTTTCTTAATAATTATTTTTTATCTTAATTATTTTATTTTCTTTTATTCTTTCTTTCCCTTTCTTTCTTCTTTTCTTTCTCTTTCTTTCTTTCTTTCTTCCTTTCTTTCTTTCTTTCTTTCTTTCTTTCTTTCTTTCTTTCTTTCTTTCTTTCTTTCTTTCTTTCTTTCTTTCTTTCTTTCTTTCTTTCTTTCTTTCTTTCTTTCTTTCTTTCTTTTTCTCCCTTTTATCCTGAGCCGTGTGGAGTAAAAGCTCTTGGTGCTGCAGACAGGAGTCAGTGCTGTGCCTCTGAGGTGGGAGAGCCAACTTCAGGACATTGGTCCACAAGAGACCTCCCAGCTCCACGTAATATGAAATGGAGAAAATCTCCCAGAGATCTCCATCTCAACACCAATCCCCAGCTTCACTCAATGACCAGCAAGTTACAGTGCTGGACACCCTATGCCAAACAACTAGCAAGACAGGAACACAACCCCACCCACTAGCAGAGAGGCTGCCTAAAATCATAATAAGTCCATAGACACCCCAAAACACACCACCAGACGTGGATCTGCCCACCAGAAAGACAGCCTCATCCACCAGAACACAGGCACTAGTCCACTCCACTAGGAAGGCTACACAACCCACTGAACCAACATTAGCCACTGGGGAAAGACACCAAAAACAACGAGAACTATGAACCTGCAGCCTGCAAAAAGGAGACCCCAAACACAGTAAGATAAGCAAAATGAGAAGACAGAAAAACACAATGCAGATTAAGGAGCAAGATAAAAACCCACCAGACCTAACAAATGAAGAGGAAATAGGCAGTCTACCTTAAAAAGAATTCAGAATAATGATAGTAAAGATGATCCAAAATCGTGGAAATAGAATAGAGAAAATGCAAGAAACATTTAACAAGAACCTAGAAGAACTAAAGAGGAAACAAGCAATGATGAACAAAACAATGAATGAAATTAAAAATACTCTAGAAGGGATCAATAGCAGAATAACTGAGGCAGAAGAACAGAAAAATGACCTGAAAGATAAAATAGTGGAAATAACTACTGCAGAGCAGAATAAACAAAAAAGAATGAAAAGAGATGAGGAAAGTCACAGAGACCTCTGGGACAACATTAAACACACTAACATTCGAATTATAAGGGTTCCAGAAGACGAAGAGAAAAAGAAAGGGACTGAGAAAATATTTGAAGTGATTATAGTTGAAAACTTCCCTAATATGGGAAAGGAAATAGTTAATCAAGTCCAGAAAGCACAGAGAGTCCCATACAGGATAAATCCAAGGAGAAACATGCCAAGACACATATTAATCAAACTGTCAAAAATTAAATACAAAGAAAACATATTAAAAGCAGCAAGGGGAAAACAACAAATAACACACAAGGGAATCCCCGTAATGTTAACAGCTGATCTTTCAGGAGAAACTCTGAAAGCCAGAAGGGACTGGCAGGGCATATTTAAAGTGATGAAGAAAAATCTACAACCAAGATTACTCTACCCAGCAAGGATCTCATTCAGATTTGATGGAGAAATTAAAACCTTTAAAGGCAAGCAAAAGCTGAGAGAGTTCAGCACCACCAAACCAGCTTTATAACAAATGCTAAAGGATCTTCTCTAGGCAAGAAACACAAGAGAAGGAAAAGACCTACAATAACGAACCCAAAACAATTAAGAAAATGGGAATAGGAACATACATATTGATAAATACCTTAAATGTAAATGGATTAAATGCTCCCACCAAAAGACACAGACTGGCTGAATGGATACAAAAACAAGACCCATATATATGTTTTCTACAAGAGACCTACTTCAGACCTAGAGACACATACTGACTGAAAGTGAGGGGATGGAAAAAGATATTCCATGAAAATGGAAACCAAAAGAAAGCTGGAGTAGCAATTCTCATATCAGACAAAATAGACTTTAAAATAAAGACTATTAGAAGGGACAAAGAAAGACACTACATAATGATCAAGGGATAGATCCAAGAAGAAGATATAACAATTGTAAATATTTATGCACCCAACATAGGATCACCTAAATACATAAGGCAAATACTAACAACCATAAAAGGGGAAATCAACAGTAACACAGTCATAGTAGGGGACATTAACACCCCACTTTCACCAATGGACAGATCATCCAAAATGAAAATAAATAAGGAAACACAAGCTTTAAATGATACATTAAACAAGATGTACTTAATTGATATTTATAGGACATTCCACCCAAGAACAACAGAATACACATTTTTCTCAAGTGCTCATGGAACATTCTCCAGGATAGATCATATCTTGGGTCACAAATAAAGCCTTGGTCAATTTAAGAAAATTGAAATCATATCAAGTATCTTTTCCAACAACAACCCTATGAGACTAGATACGAATTACAGGAAAAGACCTGTAAAAAATACAAACACATGGAGGCTAAACAATACACTACTTAATATCGAAGTGATCACTGATGAAATCAAGGAGGAAATCAAAAAATACCTAGAAACTAATGACAGTGGAGTCATGACAACCCAAAACCTATGGGATACAGCAAAAGCAGTTCTAAGAGGGAATTTTATAGCAATACAATCCTACCTTAAGAAACAGGAAATATCTCGAATAAACAACCTAACCGTGCACCTAAAGCAATTAGAGAAAGAAGAGCAAAAAAAAAGGAAACCCCAAAGTTAGCAGAAGGAAAGAAATCATAAAGATCAGATCAGAAATAAATGAAAAAGAAATGAAGGAAGTTATAGCAATGATCAATAAAACTAAAAGCTGGTTCTTTGAGAAGATAAACAAAATTGATAAACAATTAGCCAGACTCATCAAGAAAAAAGAGAGAAGACTCAAATCAATAGGATTAGAAATGAAAAAGGAGAAGTAACAACTGACACTGCAGAAATACAGAAGATCATGAGAGATTACTACAAGCAACCCTATGCCAATAAAATGGAAAACCTGGAAGAAATAGACAAATTCTTAGAAATGCACAACCTACCAAGACTGAATCAGGAAGAAATAGAAAATATGAAGAGACCAATCACAAGCACTGAAATTGAAACTGTGATTAAAAATCTTCCAACAAACAAAAGCCCAGGACCAGATGGTTTCACAGGCGAGTTCTATCAAACATTTAGAGAAGAGCTAACACCTATCCTTCTCAAACTCTTCCAAAATATAGCAGAGGGAGGAACACTCCCAAACTCATTCTATGAGGCCACTGCCACCCTGATTTCAATACCAGACAAAGATGTCACAAAGAAAGAAAACTACAGGCCAATAACACTGATGAACATAGATGTCAAAATCCTCAACAAAATACTAGCAAACAGAATCCAACAGCACATTAAGAGGATTGTACACCATAATCAAGTGGGGTTTATTCCAGGAATGCAAGGATTCTTCAATATACGCAATCAATCAATGTGATACATCATATTGAAAAATTGAAGGAGTAAAACCATATGATCATCTCAATAGATGCAGAGAAAGCTTTCGAGAAAATTCAACACCCATTTATGGTAAAAACCCTGCAGAAAGTAGACACAGAGGGAACTGTCCTCAACATAATAAAAGCTATATATGACAAACCCACAGCCAACATCATCCTCAGTGGGGAAAATCTGAAAGCATTTTCACTAAGATCAGGAACAAGACAAGGTTGCCCTCTCTCACCACTCTTATTCAACATAGTTTTGGAAGCTTTAGCCACAGCAATCAGAGAAGAAAAGGAAATAAAAGGAATCCAAATCAGAAAAGAAGAAGTAAAGTTGTCACTGTTTGCAGATGACATGATACTATACATAGAGAATCCTAAAGATGTTACCAGAACCTACTAGAGCTAATCAATGAATATGGTAAAGTAGCAGGAGACAAAATTAATGCACACAAATCTCTGGCATTCCTATATAATAATGATGAAAAATCTGAAAGTGAAATCAAGAAAACATTCCCATTTACCATTGCAACAAAAAGAATAAAATATATATTAATAAACCTACCTAAGGAGACAAAAGACCTGTATGCAGAAAATTGTAAGACATTGATGAAAGAAATTAAAGATGATACAAACAGATGGAGATATATACCATGTTCTTGTCTTGGAAGAGTCAACATTGTGAAAATGACTCTACTACCCAAAGCAAGCTACTGATTCAATGAAATCCCTATCAATCTACCACTGGCATTTTTCACAGAACTACAACAAAAAATTTCACAATTTGTATGGAAAGACAAAAGACTGCGAATAGCCAAAGCAATCTTGAGAACGAAAAACGGAGCTGGAAGAATCAGGATCCCTGACTTCAGAGTATACTACAAAGCTACAGTAATCAAGACAGTATGGTACTTGCACAAAAACAGAAATATAGATCAATGGAACAGGATAGAAAGCCTAGAGATAAACCCATGCACGTATGGTCACCTTATCTTTGATAAAGGTGGCAGGAATATAAAGTGAAGAAAGGACAACCTCTTCAATAAGTGGTGCTGGGAAAAATGGATAGGTACATGTAAAAGTATGATATTACAACAGTCCCTAACACCATACACAAAAATAAGCTCAAAATGGATTAAAGACCTAAATGTAAGGCCAGAAGCTATCAAACTCTTAGAGGAAAACATAGGCAGAACACTCTACGACATAAATCACAGCAATATCCTTTTTGACCTACCTCCTAGAGAAATGTAAATAAAAATAAACAAATGGGACCTAATGAAACTTCAAAGCTTTTGCACGGCAAAGGGAACCATAAACAAGACCAAAAGACAACCCTCAGAATGGGAGAAAATAGTTGCAAATGAAGCAACTGACAAAGGATTAATCTCCAAAATTTACAAGCAGCTCATGCAGCTCAATAACAAGAAAACAAACAACCCAATCCAGAAATGGGCAGAAGACCTAATTAGACATTTCTCCAATGAAGTTATACAGACTGCCAACAAACACAAGAAAGAATGCTCAACATCTTTAATCATTAGAGAAATGCAAATCAAAACTTCAATATCATCTCACACCGGTCAGAATGGCCATCATCAAAAAATCTAGAAACAATAAATGCTGGAGAGGGTGTGGAGAAAAGGGAACGCTCTTGCACTGCTAGTGGGAATGTGAATTGGTACAGTCTCTGTGCAGAACAGTTTGGAGGTTCTCTAAAAAACTACAAATAGAACTACCATATGACCCAGCAATCCCACTACTGGGCATATACCCTGAGAAAACCATAATTCAAAAAGAGTCATGTACCAAAATGTTCATTGCAGCTCTATTTACAATAGCCAGGAGATGGAAGCAACCTTAGTGTCCATCATCAGATGAATGGATAAAGAAGATGTGGCACATATATATAATGGAATATTACTCAGCCATAAAAATAAATGTAATTGAGTTATTTGTAGTGAGGTGGTTGGACCTAGATTTTGTCATACAGAGTGAAGTAAGTCAGAAAGAGAAGGACAAATACCATATGCTAACACGTATATATGGAATCTAGGGGAAAAAACAATGTCACGAAGAACCTAGGGGTAAGACAGGAATAAAGACACAGACCTTCTAGAAAATGGACTTGAGGATATGGGGAGGGGGAAGGGTAAGCTGGGACAGAGTAAGAGAGTGGTATGGACATATATACACTACCAAACGTAAAATAGATAGCTAATGGGAAACAGCCGCATAGCACAGGGAGATCAGGTGGGTGCTTTTTGACCACCTAGAGGAGTGGGATAGGGAGGGTGGGAGGGAGGGAGACCCAAGAGGGAAGAGATATTGGAACATATGTATATGTATAACTGATTCACTTTGTTATAAAGCAGAAACTAACACACCATTGTAAACCAATTATTCTCCAATAAAGATGTAAAAAACAACAACAACAACAAAGTTAATTTCATCCAAAAACACCCTCCAAGCTGATATATCAAATGAATTACTATACCCTCTAAAACGTCGATCCAGCCAATGGAGCCTTTCATATCCTCTACTTTGTCTGCCACACACCCTCTGCTTTATATATGCCAAACACCCTTTCTTGCTTCATCCCTATTAATTTCAACACACATTTCTTAAGTAGCTACTTGGTGCCAGGCACTGAGGAGAATAAAACAAAATACAATGTTTATCCTTTTTTCTCTTTGCCTTTGTTCACTTTTTCCTTTCCTTGGAATTCCTCCGATTTCCCCAGGCAAGATCAATGTTGACAAGTAAAAGTCTGCTCAACTATCAAAAATGTTCTCAAATTTACTTCTTTCTTTAAATCTTCCTAAATCATTACAATATATACAGCCCCTCTTTTTTTCACTTGCACATTTGTGCCATATGTTATTATTATATAGTATTTTTATTCATGTGTGTGTGTGTATGTATATATATGTGTGTGTATGTATGTAGCATATAATATAAATATATATGAGTCCTTTGGTCTTTTTCATACTCTGCCACTCAAGAGCTGGCACTTTTATAAATTAAAAAAATGGTGTTATTTTCATTTGCTTTTTTTGTAAAGTGATTTTTAGTCCTCTGTTTGAGGTTCACAGTGATCCTGTTTCTATATTTGTGTATAATAATTAGTTTCACTCTCTGATTTATCCACTTGCAGCTCAGATGAGCTGTGCACTGAAGATCACTTCATGTAATGCATTGCCCATAACACGCTAATACAATTTCACTTTCTTTAAAACAAAAACACAAAAAACTTTTAACCATGAATGGCCAAAGGAAGGAACTTTACACCCCACAGTAATCAGTCCCACTCTTAGCGTATGGGAAATGTTAAAAACAGACAAACAGAAATAATATCAGAGAGGACAGACTTAGTAACGTGTGTCTTCTTTACTCAAAAAAGTCCATAATTTAAGGGCTTCATACCCATAAGGAACAAAATGTTCACGCACTAGAACAAAGTAGTAACAGTATATTCTCCATACAATTTTGTTCCGTTAAGTCTATGACCCTTAAATAGAAACTCTAGCTTCCTCTCTGTAGAGAAGATTTAGTGTCATCTTTTTTTTTAAAGGGAATTTTTAAAGGATCATATGTTTAAGGAAAAACAACATTCTGAGGGGTTTTTTTTATCAAATCTTCTTATGACATGGTAAAGGATCTCATTGTTTTCCTTTCTAATCACCCACCTTCTTATTTATATTTTCTGGATTGTACATTCTTTTCCCAGTTTTAGCAGAGGATGAGCAATCAAACTGAATGAGGCAGTCTTGTTCAGGTAATTTTTTTCTTCTCTGGTCAAATCCTCAGATTATGTAATCTTATGGGGTCACAGATATTATCTAATTTCAGTAGTTTTCAGAACTGGATGCATTATAATTCTTTGAGAGGTTTCATAAAATGTATTGCTAAGCTTCTACATAGTTTTTCACACCTACATATTTTTATTTACTAGGATCTTAGGATTCCATAATGTAACATATGTTCCCAATAATCTGCTACATTCTCTTGGTATTTGAGAATCAAAGATCTAATCAGATTGCTTACTTTTCAAATGAGGAGGCCACTGAGTGAATCAGTATTATAGTGCATTTGAACTCAACTCTCCTAATTGGTGGTTTGAAAGTCAGCTGATTAACCCTCTCTCTTCTAATAATAGATGGCACATTGTATTAACCAGACTAGTAAAGAGGCAAAATTATTGAGCTTTTACTTGGCAAAAGTCATAAGTCCTGAGATCCAAATATTCCTCAGGAACCACCTGTGCTTCCACTTTCCTGGGCAAACAGTTAACATGATGAAAATGTGGTTTCTGTAGAGGGGACAGAGTGATCAACTTACTGTAAGGCCAGAAGAATTAGCCTCATATAGATGGTGTTACATTCAGCTTAATTAGGACATAAGCTGGGATGCATAGCATCTCATCTCTGTGAAAAATACTCAAAAAACAGCAGAAGGAAAGAAATGACATGACAATCTGGAAAAGTCAAAAGAGCCAATAAAAAAATTCAACTGACATGAAGGCCACACACCAGGTATAATTTGCTAATGGACTGGCAAGTTGAGCATCTTGGAAATAAAATTAAGAACCAAATGCCCTTACATTCAAAGGGTGCAAAGAATTAGTGGAATTAATAAGTTTTATGGAAGCATTTGCTGGTAGTTTGCTCTGACTGAACGCAAAGGCAAACCCTGTAATTGCAGAATAATGAAGCACAGTCCAAGGCAGAGATGATCATGTCTATAAATAGCAATAACTTTCTCAGCTAAGAAAGATTTGCTAGATCTGCTTGATCCAAACAAGATGATTCAGTGAAAGGTGCATATATTTTCAAATTATGGCAGTCTGCTGATATCAATAGAGTGAGATAGAAAGGAGAAAAAGGTGCAGATGAACAATAAGGTTCTAAGTTAGGTTGTATAGCTGAGACTATATATGTGGAAGCCAAAGAAACTATGTATTCATTTAATAAATCATAAGACTGTTATTCTTTTTTGAGTATTATTATCTCAGGAACTAATTATTTGAGAAATATGGCACAGAAGGGTTCCCTGAGATTTTGAAATTGTTTTCAATATGCTTTAAAATTACTTTTGTTTTATTAGGCAACAATGAAATACAGATTATACCCTTTATATAAATTGTCTGGCTTTCTCCCAGTGTCGGGATTATAGAACCTAGAGGGAAAGAGATGTGAGTCATCTAAAGAAGTGGTTCCCAAATGCTGGTGTACAAGGAAGTGCTGAATTAGAAGCCTCAGAAGCAGCTGGGGAAACTTTGAGTAATACAGACACCTGAATCCCATTAATAAAAATTCAGTCAGTAGGACTGAGACGGTTCCAGGAATCTGTAGGAAAAAATTTTTATCAGGTGACTGAGATGTACATCCATTTTTAAATCTTCTGTTGGATCCCATGAAGTCTTTGAAGTATCTTCGGAAAAACATGTTTTGCCTCCTCCCTGTTTTATTTGAAAACCTACTATGAAAAGGAATTAATACATGCCACATTTTAATTGAAAATGTTTATATTGAATCATTATTTTCACTTAATAATCCAACAAATTAGCCTTTGTTCCAACCTTCAGAATAAATCCATCTTCACATTCTCCCCCAATCATGTATGTATGTGCATTCCTCTAAACTTAGGTATACAAACACAAAAAAATTCCTGGCCCTCTTTACTTCTCACTTCATCCTCATTTCTACTATTTCCAATTTACTGATTATAGTAAAAGATATAAGGCTATTTGCCAAGAAAGCTGTTTTAGTGCACCCAAGTGTCAGGATACAGCCAAGCTTTGGTCTATACACAGTACCATGTCACATAAACAATCAAGATGCACCAAGCATGTGTCTATTACTATAATAATTAAACAATGTTTCTACCTAGAACAGAGAGCCCTGATATTTAAACTGAAAAAATGTCATTAATCCCTCCCCTGTTGCACAAATAAACCAAAACCATAGGGAAATGTCCAATATAATCTAAAATAATTACACATTTAAAAAAATCCTGTAAAACTGCAAAATTTGAAAAGTTCTGTATACATATATACACATATACATTGTGTGTGTGTATGTATGTGTTCAGGGTATATGGAATAGGAAAAGAGACATTGCTGAGAGTTGAGATAGACATTTTTTTTTTTTTGGCTACACCTCACAGCATGCGGGACCTAGTTCCCTGGCCAAGGATTGAACCTGGGCCCAGGCAATGAAAGCACTGAGTCCCAACCACAGAACCTCCAGAGAATTCCCAAGATAGATATTTTTATGGGTCTTTTCAGTCAAGCTAAATTATGGGATAAATCTAGGTGAAAACACTGCAACACTGTGACATTCAATTTATCAACCTCTGAAATAACATTCACTTGGATCTTTTGAAAGGGAAAGCAAAAGCATAAACATGAAAAGACACATGTTCATTTGGGATTTTATACTTAGTTCATCTAACTTTAGAAATCACCCAGATGACAATTTTCCCTTGGGAATAGTATCAGCTATAGTTTTGTTGAATTCATGTAGAACAAAGTTCAGGTGAGGCTTACATGCCAAACAATTATGGGTAAATTTATTGACCTTCAGCTTTCACAGAGAACTCTACGCGGTTTTGAATGGGACAATGACTATGATGATAAAAGGATAAGTACTGTTAATATTTAGATGAAATCCACCCTGGCTTCTATTTCTCTACAGAGAGCTCTAGTCAAAATAAGTCTCTACAAAACTAGGAAAAGTTTTGGCACCTTCCCCTCATTGTGCCCTTATTTCTTGTAAATCCTGCCCTTTTCTTTATTTGTTCCAATACCCTTTCCTTTTTTTAGAGAACCTATAATTATAGGTATGATTCCCATTCAGTTCTAAATGATCGATAAAAGCTCATATACTCTCCCTCTCACAAGGCTATATGTATTTTAACAGGAATCAAAGGCTTCCCTAAATTGATTACATTCTAACTATGTAATTTCAGGTCCTTTACTATTCATTCACTTAACAAGCATTTAGTGAGTTCTGTATGTGCCAAGCCCTGTCCAGAACCTAAAGGTATGAAAATGAATGATGCTTAGTGTGTCTGTAACCCAACCGTGTATGGGAGACAGGCAAGTAAGCAACTATATATTACATATAATATAGTCAATCCAGGTTGCTCTGGGAGCAGAGAGAAGGAGCATTTGATTCCATCTGGAAAGTGTGTGTGTGTGTGTGTGTGTGTGTGTGTGTGTGTATGTGCCTGTGTGTGTGTGCACAGATGTGGGCTAACACATTCAGAGGTGGGTTAGGAAAATTTTTTAATGGAAGGAAGGCATGACTTCATCTTGAGGGTTGAGAAGTAGGTTGATGGAGAAGGGCAGGAGAGCAACATTCCAGTTGGAACAGAAGTACAAAGGGAAGGGAAAGAAGATCTTTGAGGAATAACATGTGACTGAAAAGACCAAAATATGGGAAAAGAAATATGGAGGAGTGAAGAAAAGTGAACTACAAACATAAACAACCTATGGCTTTTAGCTCCTGAAATTAGATGTCAAAGGAACGCCATTCTACAACAGAAGATTACAATTTTGTGTTGTTTTTCTTTTTCCTCCTTTGGACAACCAGGGACCAGAGGCAATGTATTCCTCTGTATTTGGGCAATTAGAAAACAACACATTTTTGAATAGGTATGATATAGGATAAGATATCTATGATGGGTGATTAACATTAAATCCTTCATTTAACTAATTACTAACATCATCATCACCCTCAGACATTATTTTTGGTATTTTCGTTATGTGTATTTCATTACAGTAGTAAAAAGTTAAATGCCTTTACAGGTCATATGGATAACATAAGTGAGTGAAGTTTTGGTGAATAAATTGAGGGCTTAAGCCACCCTACCATGGGAAGCTACCATTCATATCCCACAGACATTGGTAAGAGAACAGACCCAATACTGAGAGGTCTTTTGATTTTCCAAGATAGCCAGGAATCTTTTTTATTAAAAATCTAATTTTTATATGATTGCCCATTATTTAAATTTTGGAGGAGGGAGAGAAGGAGGTAGGGAGGTTATCAACCACTATAGAAATCTTGCCATATATCACACCTATTCAATAATTTATACTGTTCTGTAAACAAGCCTTATGTTTAGATTGGATTTACTCTATAGATGACCAGTTTTTGATCTCTAAGATATAGCTTTCTCTGTCTTTGACATGGAATCATTGTATCTGTTCACTAGCCTGAATTTATCACATTTGACCATTATGGTTATCAAAAAATATATACATAAAGGAAACCAAAGCATGATTTAGTTAATTCAGTTGTAGTGAATATATGCGGTAGAACAAAGAATAAGTTGATTTCTTGTCCCCCAGGAGAGTTGGAAGGAGAAACCAATCTTGCTGAGACGTATTTATTTAGTTTTTTTTTGTTTGTTTTTTAACATCTTTATTGGAGTATAATTGCTTTACAATGGTGTGTTAGTTTCTGCTTTATAACCAAGTGAATCAGTTATACATATACATATGTTCCCATATCTCCTCCCTCTTGTGTCTCCCTCCCTCCAACCCTCCCTATCCCACCCCTCCAGGTGGTCACAAATCACCAAGCTGATCTCCCTGTGCTATGCGGCTGCTTCCCAATAGCTATCTATTTTATGTTTGGTAGTGTATATATGTCCATGCCAATCTCTCACTTTGTCACAGCTTATGCTTCCCCCTCCCCATATCCTCAAGTCCATTCTCTAGTAGGTCTGTGTCTTTATTCCCATCTTACCCCTAGGTTCTTCATGACCTTTTTTTGTTTGTTTGTTTCTTTTTTTTTTTCTTAGATTCCATATATATGTGTTAGCATACGATATTTGTTTTTCTCTTTCTGACTTACTATTTAGTTTTATAAACCAAGTCTATCTGGTCCTTTCTAAGGGAACTGATAAAATTTGTGTCATCTCCCTTTCTGTTGCCTTCCACAACAGTGTATAACTCAGTGGAATAGAGTTTTCAGAACTTATGACTACATCTTTATGCTTTCTGGAAGAAACAAGGGGAGGGGTGAAACCACATTTTTTCTGTTTTGAGATCAAGGGTAAACTGAAATAAATAAATGTGTGTAAATTTTCTCTTGATGATTCATGCTGGTAAACTATTGCTCCAGAATAACAATTTTGAACAGTTTTCTAGTTTATAGAGTAATGTAATGCATACATAGATTTTTAAAATACATAGCTACTTAGCTGATTTCACTTCTCCAAATGAAGGGAGCATCATCAATCCACCCTGACTTTCAAGCTTGACAGGAGGCACTGTCTCCAGGAACAAAAAGTTTGAGCAAAATCACATTAGTACTGGAAACAATAGTCAAGCTTCATGTCTGAATAAGTCAGAGAGGTACTCTTCATATTCTTCAGATAAGGGTAGGCCCTCAGCAACATGGTAGTATGTTAGAGTTCTGATTCCAACCAGTAAGCTATAGGGATATTTAAATATATTAATTAATATACATAGTCATTTATTCGTGATCACTGATGACTTCAAACAAAACTAGAAATACATGATTCATACGGGAGAGCAGTGTATTTGCTAGAGACCTATCCATGAATTATTTGCTTGTTTCAAACCCAAATATAACCTCAAGAATGCTTTCAATATTTTTATTTAATTTTTAGTTTTTATCAGTTATACTTTTTACACATTATTTACAAATAGCACTAGATATATACTACAAAATACAACAGTCCTCTGCTTCAACTGCCCCCAGACACCTCTTCTGCTCTCCAGAGGACCCATATTCAGTTCTTACTTACGTTCTCCAATGTTTTGTCTTTATATTTCTAAATAAGTTTTATAATTGATTTTTTTGTTAATATAATTGTTCAGCTACTGACCTTTATGGTTGTTGAAAACTGAGTTTTCCAGGATCTCCATGTAACTTCCAATGCACCATCTTTCAGCTAATTTTGTCCAATTTTTATACAAGTAGTTTTTATTTATATGATTATAATTCTGCAAATATTTTTATTGATAATTTGTTTCTCTTATATAATCTTTACAAATAGATCTGCTATAGACATATTAATATTATATTTCTTCCCAATTGTTCAACATAGTACCAAAGACTCTTATCACTTCCTTTATGTTTCTGGAGACCTCTCTTTCTGTCCCTCTCTCTTCCTGCTCTATTTAGTCCTGGAAAACATATGTTGTACTATCATATTGTACACAAATACTTATTCTCCAAAGGCCTTAAAAATGTATTACTTTATCTGTATTATATTTTTCATCATTGCCAGTACATTGAATTCTTGGATGCAATAAACTGCCCTCAGATTTTGAAGTCATTATTCCAATTCCTAAATCTTGGGTGATTATTAAGAAAAATAAAGTTTTTTTTTTGCTCACTTCTTTTGTATATAATTTTTCTCTCGACCGTCTGCATGCTTTTGGGTCTTTCTCTTTATTCTTTACACTTCGCAAATTTATAAAGATTTGATTTGCTGTGGGCTCTTTATCATTGAATGTAGTGCCTACTTATTAGTATACTGTTTAGAAAATACATATAATTCAGTTTGGGAAAATTTATTTTTATTATGTACTTTATCATATAATATTATTATTTATTTGAAATTCTCTACATTCACTTCCTGCAATGATTTTTCTAACATTCTTATCATCTCTGATAGTTTGTCCTCCTTGGATTGATCCTCTTGTTCATTTCTTTGTCTTTTTTGTTCTAATTTATATTCAAACCCCATTACTATTGTTTGGGCACTTTAATTCTTATTTTAAAACTACATATGATTTTTTTGCCTCAGATATTTTAGTAGTGTTCTCCTTTTTGTAATATGATATCTTACTTTATGATTTTGAAGCTTGTGTGTGCATTTGTGTGTATATCTATCTATACATACCTACATATATGTATTTTTTTCATCTGCTTCCTGTATTGTTTGTTTTATTCAACTTCATTTTTAATGCCCCTCCCACTCATGTAGGCTCTCTTAAACATCTCATAATCATCACTCTGGTAATCATTGACTCTCTATTTATAATAATAAGACCCTGGAAACCTGACTACAAGCTCCAGTTAAAGGACGGGACATGCTGAGTAGAGGACTTGAACGTAAGGTGATTTGGTGGAGAGGTGGAGAGGTGAAGAATGAACCACATTTCAGATATTTTTTTAAGACAGGTTTTGAAGAAACTCAATGTCTTGAAAAAAGAAAATCCAGCTTGGGGAGGATATAGAATTACTGTAGCATGATGCAGATGTCTGAAAAACTAATCATTCAGCTTTCAGCTTCCAGTTTATTTATGTTTTTATTTTTTCACCTTAGTTTTCTATGTTCCCCATGCCCTGCCACTGTATCCAGAAATCCAGAGGCTCTCAAATAAAATATTTTTAGAAAACAGTATCTTCAGACAAGCTGGAAGGGGTTACTTCCATGACTATGAGATTGAGGGTGAGGCAAATGGATAAAGGAGGATCCCCATGGTCATCACAGCTCTCATGATGTGTTTTTAACTAATCTCTATGGTTTTAACTTGAAGCCTCACCACCACTTTCCTGGGAAGCCTATGCCATCAGACTCAAGATTTTTCAAATGTCTATCTGGTTAACCTTGCTTCTCATTGTCATTCTTTTCTGTAGAGACTCATTCTGGTCTGCTCAATGTAAGCCTCCTTTTATCAGATAAGTCAGTTAATAATCCTCCATTGTCTATTTTCACCTTCTAGGACTCTGTTGTCATATTTCCTAAACTCTTTTTCTCAATCCTCATTGGTTTATACCTTTTACCCTTTACTGTCATCATAGTGAAACCTGCAGGAAAATAGGAAATGCATTTCTGCTTTCAATTCATTATGTTTCACTCAGTTCATATTAAGCATTTTTCCTCTGCATTTTTAAGAAGGAATAAAGTTCCATGGACCTAAGTAGTAATTAAGATGGATTTTCAATTAAAAAAAAATAACTATTTTCCTTCTGAAAACAGTCTTGAGGTGACTGACAGAAATCCGTTTCCATGCTTATTAGCAGAATCTCACTTCTCTCAACTTTGTAGCTGTCCTTGGGTTGTTAGCATGTCAAAAATGACAGAGGAAAGTATCCAAAAGCAAGGGTCCTAGGATTTCTGTAAGAGAAAGGGTCCTAGGATTTCTGCCTAACATAAGGACCTTTTATTTTCCTTCCCACTGACTAAGGGGAAAAATAATTTTAAGTACTGACAAAACTATATCAACAGTTTTCATTAAAAACACATTCATGGGACTTCCCTGGTGGCACAGTGGTTAATAATTTGTCTGCCAATGCAGGAGACACGGGTTTGACCCCTGGTCCGGGAAGATCCCACATGCCGTGGAGCGACTAAGCCCATAAGCCATAACTACTGAGCCTGTGCTCTAAAGCCTGTGAGCCACAACTACTGACACATGTGCGCCTAGAGCCCGTGCTCCACAACAAGAGAAGCCACTGCAATGAGACGCCTGCACACCGCAAGGAAGAGGAGCCCCTGCTCGCTGCAACTAGAGAAAGCCCACAAGCAACAACGAAGACCCAACACAGCCAAAAATAAATAAATAAATAACAAAACACATTCATGTCAACATTAAGTAAGTTCCCATCAATTATAATAGGACATTTATGTATGTGCAAAGTAAGGAAATAGAAAGAGCAATATAAGGCACATCTCAATCCATTTAGTAGTTCATCATTTCCATAACAAAATCATAAAGCATTTCAGATGCATGATTTGTCACAAGATTATTGGGAAAAGATTTATCCATTCTCTTTTTCATTCTTTCATTCAGTGTTTTGGCACACAAAATGCTTTCTTTCCCATCAAAAGTTTAGAGATGGAACCCTTAGCTCTTAGAGAAATAGCTCAGGCAAGAATGGACTTTATGCTTATGAAATCATGTTTCATGAAAATATATAAAACAGTGTGGATTAGAAACCTACTGACAGACACTCCGTCTTCCAATATGCATCCCAAAGGCATTGTTCCTAAAAGTATTGAGATAAATTATGACTTATGGTTTGTACCATGCCAGAAATCAAGATATTAAAAAAAAGCAGACTTTCCAAGACAACTGTTTCACCCTAACTCTCTCAGGTCTCCTCTAGCCCTTGGGCCATATTCCTGCTCTTGAGCCTATTTACACAAACTCATATAGATCCTTACTCCTTTGACTCATATTGCACATTCTTTTCTTTACTCTAGTTGAGTACCCTTTTCCTGGTTCACAGGATATTCCTACCTTGGCCTTATTCATGAAAACAAATTCCAGGAGAAGATGAACTAGTCACAGAGATGAGGAACCCATGAACATTGCCACTAAGTCTCTTTCATTTCTTCCTTCTAAATTCTGCCCATAGGAAATGGATAAGGATTCAAAAATATAACAGATGATGATAACAAAGAAGCATTGATACATTTGGGCAAACCACTTCATGATTTATATTGTTGTTTTATATATATAAAATGTATATGTATAAAATGCATTAAAGACTTAAACAGAAGACCAGAAACTATAAAACCCCTAGAAGAAACACAGAGGAAAAGTTCCTTGACATTGGTCTTGGCAATGGTTTTTGGAGGTGGCACTAAAATCATAGACAACAAAAACAAATATATATAAGTGCAAGTACCTCAAACTAAAATGGTTTTGCATAGCAAAGGAAACAATCAACATAATGAAAGGCAGCCTTTGGAATGGGAGAAAATATTTGCAAAACTTTTATCTCTTAAGGAGTTAATATCCAAAATATATCACAACTCTTACAACTCAACAGCAAAATAAAACAAAACAAAAATCCCATTTAAAAAAATGGACAAAGTAACAACATAAACATTTTCCCCTAAATAGACATGCAAATGGCCAACAGGTATATAAAAACATTCTCAACATCACTAATCATAAAGGAAATGCCATCAAAACACACTGAAATATCACTTCACACTTGTTGGGATGGCTATTATGGAAAACAAAAGATGAGCAGGTGTTGGTGAGGATGTAAGAGAAAAGCAAATCCTTGTACACTGTTGGTGGAATGTAAATTGGTAAAGTCATTATGAAGAACATTGTGTCTGACAATGGATAAATGGATAAAGAAAATGTGAGATACACACACACACACACACACACACACAATGGTAGAGTATTCAGCCTTTTATAAAGAAGGAAATCTTTCAATTTGTGGACACACACACACAATGGTAGAGTATTCAGCCCTTTATAAAGAAGGAAATCTTTCAATTTGTGGCAACATGAAAGAACCTGGAAGACATTATACTATGTTAAATAAGCCAGATACAGAAAGACTAATTGTGCATAATCTCACTTATAAGTGTTATTTTAAAAAAATAAGAAAAAATCATAGTAACAGAGAGTAGAATAGTGGTTACCAGATGCTGGGCATGGGGGAAAAAGTGAGATTTTTTCATTTTTTTTTTAATTGGAAAGAAATTAGAATTGTGGTTATAAAGTGCTGGGGGAGGGGTGTCATGGGAAGTTACTGTTTAATTGGTACAGAGCTTACGTTTTGCAAAATAAAAAGAGTTCTGGGAAGAGAAAAACAAATACCATATGCTAACACATATATATGGAATTTAAAAAAAAATGGTCATGAAGAACCTAGGGGCAAGATCAGAATAAAGACACAGACCTACTAGAGAATGGACTTGAGGATACGGGGAGGGGGAAGGGTAAGCTGGGACAAAGTGAGAGAGTGGCATGGACATATATACACTACCAAACATAAAATAGATAGATAGCTAGTGGGAAACAGCCACATAGCACAGGGAGATCAGTTCAGTTTGGTGCTTTGTGACCACCTAGAGGGGTAGGATAGGGAGGGTGGTGGGGAGGGAGACACAAGAGGGAAGAGATATGGAGACATATGTATATGTATAACTGATTCACTTTGTTATAAAGCAGAAACTAACACACCATTTGTAAAGCAATTATACTCAAATAAAGATGTTTAAAAAAAATGATTTCTGGGGATGGAGGATGGTAATGGTTGGTCTACAACATGAATGTACTTAGTACCACTGAACTATACAGTTTAAAATGTTTACAATAGCAAATTTTATTTGTATTTTGCCACAAGAAAAAATTAGGAATGAGAAAAGGAAAATGGACAGAGGAATACTTAATGATGTGTTCACCGACCTGTGAAGAGGTCTCTGAACATGATGGGGATACAATAACCCACTTGAAATTATTTACAAAGTACGTATCCTTCCCCCCTCCATTTGGGGAGAGTTTCCAGTAGCTTTCAGCAGAAACTTAAGTAATGTCAGCAATGAAAATTAAGGAGAAGGCTAAAAAAATTCAACCATATGTTTATAATTTAAAATTGTCAAAATCCAAAGTTTTTCTTGCTAGATTTACATGGTAAGGAGACAGTCTAAGCCAATAAACTATCTTATTTGTTATCCAATCATTACAAGTAATCTCATGGAGTTAGCAAATATTCTGTTTAAATGTACAGGCTTGCCTTTACTAAATTTCAAAATACTCTGATCTTTCAGACCCATCTCCTCTTTTGACAGTCAAGAATTTGTGTCTAGAGACAGTAAGTGGATTGGCCAAGGTGACACAAATGTCTATTCTTCATTCTAACTAAAACCCAGGACTGCCAGATACCTTATTCTCATTAAGGTCAGTGGAAAACTAGAGCTTTATGAAATAATTACTAAGATTTATTATGAGCTTAGTATGTACCACTGTTTGAAGCACTACATACATAATGGTATTTCTTCACAACATTTCACAAGACAGGTGCTTATTAATTCTCACAGCATTTTATGAGTTGTTGCTTTCACTTTACAGGTAAAGAAAGTGAGGCTTATGAAAATTAACTTGCTTATGATCATAGAGGAAGTGAAAGGATCAGATTCAGACTCAGGTAAGTCTGACTGGAAAGGCCCAAATCTTAACTACTGTATTACTCATTCTCTAATTATGATTGAGGACATAACTATAGTCATTAGCACAGAAGGTACATCTGATTTGATTCAAGAATACAGAGCTGGTCTTCCCTGGTGGCGCAGTAGTTGAGAGTCCGCCTGCCGATGCAGGGGACATGGGTTCGTGTCCCGGTCCGGGAAGATCCCACATGCTGCAGAGTGGCTGGGCCCGTGAGCTATGGCCGCTGAGCCTGAGCATCCGGAGCCTGTGCTCCGCAACGGGAGAGGCCACAACATTTAGTAGGCCCGTGTACCGCAAAAACAAACAAACAAACAAACAAAAACAAGAATACAGAGCTACATGGCACAGAGATCTGAAAGCATCCAGAGGCTTAGAGCCCTGTGATGGAAAATGCTACTTAAAATCTCTTGATATTACAGAGTAATAGAAAGGCTAAAGAGGTAATTACTACTATTAATTTTTAAGCCAGAAGTAAGCAGATGGTGGAGATAGATGCAACCACCTAAAGCAGACCTCCAGAAAATGGAAAGCTATTATCCTGGTTTTGCCACTTACTAGCTGGAAACCTTGGGTAAGTAACTTCTTTTCTCAATATCCTCTGAAACCCATCATCTCTCACCTACTCTGTTTCTTCACTTGAAATGAAAACTTTCTCTCCTATGCCCCTTTCTACTAGATCATTTCTAATGTTACTCAAACATGATAGAATAGCTTCTATAAAAAATAACAACAGAAACAATGGAACCTGGTTGTACCAATATTTCTTTTCAATGGCAGCTCTGCCTCTCTGTCCCTCTTCACAGCAAATATATCAGAATTATTATATCCATTTGTAATGTACTAATCTCTCTCTTTTAAAAATGGCTAAAATGATTATACTCCAATAAAGATGTTAAGAAAAAAACATATGTAGCATAAAAAATGGCTAAAATGAAATGCAGCATACATTAAAAATTAGTGTAAACAATGTAGTAAGAAAGCAGGAAAAAAAGGAACTTCCACATAGTGAGGATTTAATATAATATCTTTAGAATTTATTTCCATTTTGATTTTTTTGATAATCAAATCTATCAACCTTATATTCTGTGTTTCATTTGATATTAAAATCTTTAATCAATCTTAAATTAAATTTGGTGTATGGAGTGAAGTGGGATAGCCAGTAAAATTCACTAAATGAGTCTCCCTAAACCCACTGGTCTAAAATGCCTGATCTGTCATTAATTAACTTTCTATATATGAGTGAGCCGTTTTCTGGTATTTATATGACTTGTTGCTTTTTATCTTTACCTTTGTCTTTAATAAATGTTCTGATTAAATGGACATACATAAAAGAGCAAAAAATATGTGTAGGGCTTCCCTGGTGGTGCAGTGGTTGAGAGTCCGCCTGCCGATGCAGGGGACACGGGTTCGTGCCCCGGTCCGGGAAGATCCCACATGCCGCGGAGCGGCTGGGCCCGTGAGCCATGGCCGCTGAGCCTGCGCGTCCGGAGCCTGTGCTCCGCAACGGGAGAGGCCACAACAGTGAGAGGCCTGCGTACCGCAAAAAAAAAAAAAAAATATGTGTAGTTCAATTCATAATTACAACACAAACACCCAAGTAACCAACACACAGATCAAGAAATATACTTCTGTCAACACTCTATAAACCCTTGTTGTGCCTCTCCATTTTAATTCTCCATCCTCCTAAAACTTAGTTTCCTTATTTCTACAGCTATAGATTTTCTTATTTTCTTATTTTTTTAAATAGAAGCATCTGATTTTCATACTTGTGTGTCTGGTTTCTGTCATTCAATATTATATTTGAGCTTCCATGCATCTCAGAAAGGCATTTGCTTGAGTTCACCAAAAAATGATAATTTAATTGGTAGGTAATTATTTCCCAAGTTTTTCTTTTTATTCTTGTTGCCCTATCTTAATGCAAAATATAATTTTGGAAGAACACACCTGAGAAAAGCTAGTTTTTCATACATTTGTGGATAAACTTTTTTTCCCAATAGAGGCTTTTAGATTTGGATACAACTGTGTATAAGATTAGTGAACTGGAAGACATGTGAATAGAAATTATCTAGACTGAAACACAGAGAAAAAAACAAAATTATATATATCAGGAAATGGTGAAAATTTGATTATATGTATATTTTTATTTCTAGCTTGATAACAGAATATGTCAGGGGAAATACTGAATATTTAATAGTATAAATATTTCTGATATTGATCTAAGACATCAAGGCACAGAATCAAGAATCATTACATTCATCTGTCAATGGACATTTACATTGCTTCCATGTCCTGGCTATTGTAAATAGTGCTGCAATGGACATGGGGTGCATGTATCTTTTTGAATTATGGTTTTCTCCAGATATATGCCCAGGAGTGGGGTTGCTGGATCATATGATAACTCTATTTTTAGTTTTTTAAGGAACTTCCATACTGTTCTCCATAGTAGCTATACAATTTATATTCTCACCAACAGTGTAGGAAGGGACCCTTTTCTCCACACCTTCTCCAGTATTTATTGTTTGTAGATTTTTTGATGATGGCCATTCTGATTTGTGTGAGGTGATACCTCATTGTAGTTTTGATTTGCATTTCTCTAATAATTAGTGATGTTGAGCATCTTTTCATGTACTTTTTGGCCATCTGTATGTCTTCTTTAGAGCGAAGATATGGTACATGTATGCAATGGAATATTACTCAGCCATAAAAATAATGAAATAATGCCATTTGCAGCAACATGGATAAGCCTAGAGATTGTCATACTGAGTGAAGTAAGTCAGACAGAGAAAGACAAATGTCATATGATACCACTTATATGTGGAATAAAAAAAATGGTACAAATGAACTTATTTACAAAACAGAAATAGAGCCACAGGTGTAAAAAACAAACTTATGGTTACCAAGGGGGAAATGGGGGAGGGGTAAATTGGGAGATTGGTATTGACATATACACACTACTATATATAAAATAAATAACTAATAAGAACCTACTGTATAGCACAGGGAACTTTACTCAATAATCTGTAATGACCTATGTTGGAAAATAATCTAGAAAAGAGTGGACATATGTATAACTGATTCTCTTTGCTGTACAGCAGAAACTAACACAACATTGTAAATCAACTATGCTCCAATAAAAATTAATTAAAAAAAAGAATCACTACAATCCTCAAACAGTGTACAAAAACACACACACAGACTCTTGCAGGTGGGGTTAACTTAGAAGCTGAATCTGAGTTGGCTATTTGCATACAGAACATTTACTGGGGAATGCTCTTGGGATCATCTGTGGGAGACTGGAGTAAGCAAAAGTGGTCAGAGGGAAAAGTTGAGCTGCAGTGGAATTTTAAAGGCTTCAACTAATCCCATGGGTATCTCTAGAGTCAGGGTTGACTTTTAGAGTTGTTCTGAATTGGAGGATGGGGGCAAGGACTTTGTGTGTGTGCATCAACCAACCAGGCATTGAATATGAGTAGCCCCTAGGAAGGTAGTGTGACCTTGAATAAGGTTCATGTCTTCTAAAGAGAGTCTTAAAGATAGACTCAAATGAATCTAACTGATTGCCACAGTCTCAGAACCTGGGAGAATGAGTGCTTCAGTCCTGGTGGGAAAATCTGTGTGGCATACAATACCACCTAATACATACACAGACATACCTAGTCACACTAAAAAAACTGCCAAAAACTGATATCAAAGGGAATATTTTCAATGCTCTCTGAGGAAAAAGGTCATTGCCTTTAAAAGAAACACTTTTACTTACAACTGACATCTCACTAGAAATTTTTAAAATGTGAAGAAAATGAAATGATAGCCTTAAAGTGCAGAAAAAAGAATAACTGCAATTTGAAAACCTATAATACAGAAAAAAAAGTCCTCAAAAGTAAATATGAATTAAAACTATTTGTAGACAAAAAAAAGAGAGAGAATTTATGGCCAGACAAGCAACACTGAAACAAGTATTCTAATGATTTCTTTAGAAAGAAAAATAAGTAAATAATCCTAGGTAGAAAATCACAGAAATCTGAAAAGGAATAAAAACTAGTAGAAGGGGGTAAATGAGTAGGTATATATAAACACTGACTAGATCATTTGGTAATGTTTATTTTTTTTATATGGGTGGTTTTTAGAGGAGTTTGTTCACATTTTAAAAATACTTTGTGCTCCATAGATATGTCTTATAGTTTTCTTTATGTATGTTACACATATGTAACACTATTAAAATAGAATAAAATAGAGACTGATCCTGAAGATCCCCCATGCAGAACCATTTAAGCCACATTAGGCAAAATTTAGTCTAGTTTATTTCATAAACATAAGCAAAACTTAGATTACTCTCGTAAATTCTTCTGATAATCATAAGTGAAACTTAAGTCATCCCCCGACCCAAAAGATAACAACTTCTTCATTTTAACGTTATAAGCTATCCCATAAGATCATGCCTATGAACTTAATACCAGTTTGGGGTTTGAATAATCCCTGTTTATGAACAGTTTGTTTCTCACTTAATAAAATATTCATATCACGTAAATCTCTCTGAATTTTCTTTTGAGAGCACAGGCACACACACACACACACATACTATACCTTTACATTTTAAATCCTTTGTTTTATCTTTAAGATACAGGTTCTTTTCAATACCTCCCTGTTGTGATTTTCAATCTTTCTGTTTACTTATCATTGGATATGTATCTTGGCTCTGCTAATGTACAGAATTACTAGATTTAACCTCTTTATCTTTTTTGTTATAAGTGTACAATTCCACTTAAATATTAAGTTCTGATTGAAAAGCTTATCTTTTTATTTAATTGAGGTGTCCATGAGAGAAAGGATTTTTTTTTAATTATGATTGTGTTTAACTTTGTACCATCAAGTTTAAAGGGCTTCCCTCTATCCTTTTTACACATTTGTAAAATTACCTTTTTGATAACTGTAGTCCTGAAACTGCAGTGAAAAACAAGTGGATTGTGATGAGTGATGAAAAGAGAGAAGTGGGTTTCTCAGCCTGGGAAGAGTGTTTCCATGCTGGGAGGGGAAGGATGACCCCATTATTAGTGAAGAACCCACTTTTTTTCTGTTGGAGACACACAGGGGTTATTTGGACAGAACATAACTCACATGTTGATTTAGGGCTTTATTCTAATTTTGATTAGTCAAAATTCTCCCAATGCATAGGAGATTATTGAGCACTAATCTTAGTTCCTATTGTCATTGACAAATCCATCCCCTTTTCTCTTATTATATTTGGATGGTGAAGAGGTGAATAACTTATGTCTTTCTACTCTCACACTGGAAAATTCCCTCACCCATTTTAATCATATTTAATTTTTAAAATTTAATGTTTCTGTGAGCTATTTCACACTATGGCAGCATATATATATAGATAGATAGATAGATAGATAGATAGATAGATAGATAGATAGATAGATATAGATATATATATTTATATTTATATTATTTGGTTGTTTTCATTATTGTATTGATAAAGGTATATTAACCTGAACTCATTTAGCACTTGAATGTATTTAACCCCTTTCATCTAATAATATTATCAACACACAAATGTTTGATTATGACTTGGTTTCCCACATGGGTCTGCCCATACTAATTTAGTATTAATTTTTAATACTAATACATCCTACTTTAAAGAAAAAAAAAGCAAATACTTTCCCACTGGTTTTCATGTCACTTGGAGCTGAAAGACTGACTGTTATGAGTTCTGAAATGAGTTGGGATGTCTAACTTAAGTTTGGTTTTGCTATTGACAAACATCTTGACACCTGGCAATTCTCTTCACCTCTCTAAACTTTAATTTCATCTTTTCTCATTTGGTAAAATGAGAAATATTAGAGGAAATGATCTTGAAGTTTCCTTTCAGCTCTGATACCCAAGTGCGTCTATGAAGTGTTGAAGTTTGTTCCAGGTTATAAGATAAGCTAGCCATAGAATTGGAAGTAAAGCCCACAGGATATATCTTTAGCTATAATCAGATGACCTAGAGAAAAGAGTGAAATTTCATAGAAAAGAGAGTGGAAGAATAAATTAATCAAAGGTGATATGGAAAGTAAGGTAAGGGTGAAAAAAGAATAGAGAGAAAAATGTATGAAAAACAGCCAAGGATAAAATAAGGAACACATGACATGGCTGCATAAGTTTCTTCTTCTAATCTATATTTTCACAAAACTTAGATTATTGAATCTAATTGTTCCTCTACTTTTCCAAAATGATGTGTTCTGCAAATATCTGTCAAATCTTAAATCCCTGTGGTATTCAGGAACTCTTTTCTTCCTTTACTCCTGGGGTTTCATACCAATATCTTCCTGAATCACAGATTTACCTTTTCTTTGCAGCCTCACACATGCCATTGGCTGTTGTGAGTGATACTACTCTTCTGTACTTCTGTCCTCCTCTACACCCCCCATTTGCTAAAACCAGGCTGGTGTTTCTGTATTGAGAGAAACAACCTATATTGTAACCAATTGATGATTTTATTTTAAAGTAAACAGTATTCATTTTTGGACTGTGGCTCACTAGGACTGGAGCAATAGCCTCTTTCAACAGCACCATCTGGATGTGGCTAAATGAAGTGTGATGATAAGATGGGGATGCAAGAATTACAAGGGATGTGTTTACCCGACAGACATAAATTGCCTACAACCCTAAAGTTCACTATTTAAGAGCTTATTTTCAAGACTGATGTGACACAATTAAAAAATGAATTCTGGGAGTTTTCCTGGTTGGCGCAGTGGTTGGGAGTCTGCCTGCCGATGCAAGGGACACGGGTTTGTGTCCCGGTTCGGGAAGATCCCACATGCCACAGAGCAGCTGGGCCCGTGAGCCATGGCCGCTGAGCCTGTGCGTCCAGAGCCTGTGCTCCGCAATGGGAGAGGCCACAACAGTGAGAGGCCCGCATACCGCAAAAAAAAAAAAAAAAAAAAAAGAATTCTGGTAAAAGGTAAAACCTGTGGGTTCTTCTATCCTCATACTTCAATTAAGTTGATTACACAGTTCATGGTCATCACTAACAATGAACCAGGTCAGTTACAAGAGCAAATACATATATATTCAAAGAACATGTAAGATTACAACATGCTATATTTGGATTCTGAAGGGAGGTATTTAGAGTAAAACACAACAGGTAAAGAAAAATTTTGCTGGTATAACAAGGTGTGATTTGCAAAGCTCTTTTCTCCTGGCCAATAAGGCAGCCCATGGCCCTAGTTTTGTCTGATCTGAAGCCAAATAATAGCTTTCCTTTATTGAGAACATACAAAACATCTGGCAATGTTTTATATACAGTTTTAAAACAAATGCTCATAACCACCTTTCACTTCAGGTAATTTTATCTCCATTTCATAGAGATAAGCTAAGTAACTTCTCCCACACTCCACATCGCTAAAACTTGGGGATGAGTTTGACTGACTTAAATATCCAAATTCATAATCCTAACTCCATTTAGCACTGCCCTTTCAACCATGTAGATGTCTTTCTCCTTCAGAAACCAGCACTCTTGTTTACCTGAAGTTCAGGGGGTTTAGACATATTACACAGCTCCAAAGTGTGGTTCAAATTCCAGCTCTGCTATTCACTATCTGTAAAATGGAGGGTAATAACACTTATCTTTAGGATCATTGTGTAAAAGCCTTTTGCTTCATGTCTAGGACATTGGTGGTTGTGGTTGCTTTTGTTTGATCTCAAATAAATTGGCATTAATAGCTTATTCTGGATTGTGCCCTAAATTTGTGTTATTTCATCCTATCGTCTCACCAAGTCCAAGTCCTTATTTGAGACCCTAGAATTTGAGTCTATGTTTTCTTTGTTGTTGTTGTTGGGTTTTTTTTGCCGTACGCGGGCCTCTCACTGTTGTGGCCTCTCCTGTTGCAGAGCACAGGCTCCGGACGCCCAGGCTCAGTGGCCATGGCTCACGGGCCCAGCCGCTCCGCGGCATGTGGGATCCTCCTGGACTGGGGCACGAATCCGTGTCCCGTGCATCTGCAGGCAGACTCCCAACTACTGCGCCGCCAGGGAAGCCTGAATCTATGTTTTTTCAGACCCATGACCTATTGAAAATTCTGTCTCTCAGTGACCTTCTGTGAGGACATGGTGCATAACCCAAGAGCCCAAAACTTTAGAGTGCATAAATTATAGAATTATCAAAGATATTTCACTTTGATTGGTAGGAGGTTGGGGATATAACAATTTAAATATTTAAAATACAGTTACTGATAAGTACTATTTACATAGATGGTGTATTGTAATAGAATTTATAGAAGGATCTTATCCCATTCCACTGCAAAAAAATAAATAAGTCAAAATCAACATACTTTTACATGACATTTATTTTAGGATAAGGAAGTAAATATCTTGAGGCTCACATTTGAAATTATTTGACTAGTTCTCTAGTATATTTAAGTTTGATCATTTCATTTCCCCTTTTATTCTAATTGTTCAGCTGAAGCTGCACTGCCATCTCTGAATGATCACCTTTCATTCAGCCACTTAGGAAAATCCTGTATATGTGTCTTTTATAGTCATTAGGGCAGAATTTTTCCCTTTTAATCAATCTGATAATTAAACTCTTAAATTACTACTAAGTTACTTTTTTCTTACAGATTGTAATGCATATTTACAGAGATGTGTATGTATGAAGTACATAGGAGTTAATAAATTATATTGAAACATATACATGCATATATCTGTCAAGGTACATGGGTCAAATTCAATGTTACATCACTTGTTTTCTTTTTTATTTCTTACAAGTTACAAGTGTTTTTTACATTTATAAACTGCTGAACAAAAATCAAAATAACATTAACATTAAAATGATAGGAAATTCAAATATCGGTATCCACAAAATAAAGTTTTATTGGAACATAGCCTGCTCATTGAGTTATGAATTGTTTATGACTGCTTTCACACTATAACAGCAAAGCTGAGTATGGCCCACAAATCCTAAAATACTTATTGTCTGACCTGTTTTAGAGCAGGTTTGTCAATCTGTGATATAAAACAAACGCTAAATGTATCTACACATTTTTCCATTTGCTGTGCTTTAGTTTCTGAAGCGTACTGCTCAGGTGCCTGCCTTTTTCATTTCATTTATCCACACAAACTCTCTTGTGCATTAGTTGCATCTTTCTGTCATCTTCACCCACAAAGGCGCTTCAATAAACCTCAACCACATTCCTTATCATATACCATTTTCTTCATCCATGATGACTTTCTATCTTTTATACCAACACTGTTGTGAACTTGTAATTTTCCTCAGTTAGCACCGCTTTCCTGGGAAAACAACCTCTTCTTAATGGAAGATATTCATTTTTGTATTTTTCTAACTCATGAATTAATGAGAACATTCTACTCACTGGACTTTCCAATGATATTTTTCCACCATTATACCTCCCTATATGTCAGTAATTTTTTTTCTTTAGGATCCATACTTTTGTCATAAAGTATACACTTACTAATTTATTCATCCACTCATCCTTTCATCATTCTATTCATCCATCTATCCATTCATCCCGCAAAAGTGTATTAGGTACTGCCAGACCAGAAGGAAGATAAAATATATTTTCTATTCCTATAGAGCTCACATTCTTTTGTGGGAACAGATACATAAACAATTAGAGCTTAAAATGCTGAATACTCTATTAGAGGAAATTACTGAGAAGGATAATTGAGGAGCAAAGAGAATGATACTTCTGTTTTATTATCATTGCTTGCCAACTTTTTCAACAATCTTTTAACTTTGGTTATCAATATTTCCCTTCTTTTCAATTTCTTAGCATTATTACAATGTCTTAGTTCCTCAAACTTCTCTACTCTGATAATGTTAATATTTACTTCACTCTGTTACCCACAAGAATGGCGACCCATTTATATGAATGGGCATTCACAGTAATTCTGAAATTCTTCCTATGACAGTGTCATTAGTTCTGGTTTCCCTGCTCTTACTGAAGCTGTTCTTGACCCATATTTTGGCTTCCAGTTCTTCCACATGAACCCACACTAACTTCATTTGCCTCTTCCATTAAACAGAGACATCTCCCAGTTTGTCATATCAGCAGTGCCTCACTAGTGCCTCTCCCATACACTTCAATGATTGGTTTTCACTTATACTCATGTTGCCACTCTGATACTTTGGTAACTTGCCAATGTTTATTTCCTTTTCCCTCATTCTATTTGAAGGACTGCTGCAGACAGTTATAAAAGAGTGTTGAATTGTTCTGTTAATAATTTATGCTCTCTAACATCAGCTTGGGCTTCAATGCTATATAATAATCTTTAAGTGGCCATTGAAATCTACTTAAGCTCCCTTCTAGAATCTCTCAAACCTTCCTCCAGTTTTTTCACCAGTTGTCATCAAAGTAAGTTTCGGATTCCACTTTTTTCAGCAATATGTAGCCTGTGTCTAAATTTGGCCCCCACATCTTTGTATTATCCAGGTTACTAAAATACAAGCTTTGGTATAGACTCCTGGGCCTTTGGTTTAAGTTTTATCATTTAATACTTAATTTTAATCATTTCCTCCAAAATTAGTACAAGAAACCTTCCACATTGCCACCAGGTCAGCAGAGATCATGGATTCAACATAGAAACAAGAATAGGGAATATTCATGCCATGGAGCAACTAAGCACATGCGCCCCAACTACTGAGCCTGCACTCTAGAGCCCGCGAGCCACAACTACTGAAGCCTGTGCACCTAGAGCCTGTGTTCTGCAACAAAGAGAAGCCATCGCACCGCAATGAAGAATAGCCCCCGCTCGCCTTGACTGGAGAAAGTCCGCGCAGCAACAAAGACCAACACAGCCAAAAATAAATAAATAAATATTTTTTTTTTTAAAAAAAGAATAGGGAATATTCAGAGTGAGATGGAAAGCTGTTCCATGGCTAAGACAGAAAGCAGTCTATTCTTTGTATACTTAATAACTACAATAACTAAAAGCAGGGACATTGAGGGAGCCACATTTTGCCTGTTATTGCATTTGAATGATGTTTAAGAAAGTCCAAAGAATCAATGAATAATGAAGCAGTGTTGTCTGTTTCTTATGTATATACAGTCATCCCTTGGTATCTGGGGGTTGGTTCCAGGATCTCCCTCCCGACCTCATATCAAAATCCAAATATGCTATTTGCATATAACCTACCTATGTACAACATCCCATACACTTTAATCATCTCTAGATTACTTGCAATGCCTAATATGATGCAAACACTACACAAATAGTTGCTAGAGTGTGGCAAATTCAAGTTTGCTTTTTGGAACTTTCTGGAAATTTTTCCCAAATATTTTCTATCCTTGGTTAGTTGAATCCATCGATGCAGACCCATGGATACAAAGGGCTGACTGTATTCCCTTAAGCCATACAGGATGTATAAATCTGACTCTGCCACTTAAGAGTTGTTAGAACTCGGTTCAGCCACATAACCTAATGTAGATTCAGAATTCTACTGTGTACATTTAAGAAAGTATTATGACCCACTCCCCAACACTGTTCTCATATTAAAAATAAGATGTTGCATGTAAAGCATATAGCAAATGTCTGGAAATAGTAAGTGCCCAATAAATGATGCTTTTAAACAAGGGAGAATGAGCATCATGTCAAAAGATAAAACTATACTACAGGGATATTGGACACACAAAAAATGACTACCTTCATTGTTTTGTTTATTTCAAGGTAAAAATATTAGATGAAAAGGAAGTTACTCTTAGAAGATCAATGAAGATAAAAGGGAGTTCATATATATACTCATATTAATTCTATTTTAGCTCCCTTTATACATAATAACTGGAACAATGTCAGTGGCCTCACCTGACACTGCACACACTGTTCTACATTTAAACTTTAATATAAACACTGGCTCTTCAGTGAATTAAATTGAATGAATTTAAAACTAAACAATTCCACAAACCTCCCCATCCTCTCAACTGTCTATGCCCTCATTTAACATTTTTAATTTATTTTAAATTTTTCTAAGAACTAAAATTCTTCCTATCACAGTTAACCTAAGAATCATGTGTTGTCTCCCTTCCCCCTACCTCCCAAGTCCTATTTACTTTTCTCACATTGCAAGGTGAATCTTATCCCCTCCACCTCATATCATTATTTTTAATTACTTTTTCACTGACAACACATTATCATTGTCTCCTACTAAATATTCCTGTCATTAGTCTGCACTAGAGAGTGTATCCTTCTGACTGTTGACAGTTTGTTATTCCTAAAAATACATTTTATGAGAGGACAGGGAGGGTGACTTAACTTCTAATTATTTGGGTAGAAGAAAGAAAATGACTTCCATAGGCATTCTTCTTACATCTTATAGTCACAGAAAGCCTATAAAATCTTTCAAGGAGAAGTTCATACATTATTCACTTTTGTAAAGCACATGCCACCCTACATGTGGTCTGGTTCAAAAGAATTCAAAATGCTTATTTGTTCAAATAAATAATCCATGCCATTACTCAAGTCCCATTTCTATGTTATCACAGAGTATTTTCCCTCATGCTTATTTATTTTAGCTAAACATAACTGGAACATTTAATAAAATGCATGGCTGGAGGGAAATAAGAGAGGAAAAGGAAAATGAGCCTTAGAGATTGGAGGAGTTAAGATGCTTTAGCATTCTCTCCTCTCCAATATCTCAGAAATGGGGACACCCACATTTATGCAATACATTTTGTCCTCAATGTTATTCAGAACTTCAAATTGAATTTATGTAAAACAGTAAAGTTTATGAGAGTAATAGGATAAAAATGGACAGAGTTCTGCCAGAATTCACTTATAAAATCTAAATAAGAAGAAAACTCAGAAAGAAGCTATGAGGTTGTGCCATATTCAATGACCAACATAAGTTCAGGTAGTGAATCCCATTTTCTTTTCTTTCTTGTAGTCACATAAATGTTATTATCTCCTATGTAAGGCAGGTAGGTAAAGGACAGTTAGGAGAGTCCTCTCAATGTGCAACTGATATGTTTTATTTGCTGTACAAGCATATAAATTCAAACTTTTAATCAATTCTTTCACTATTTTCTATACTCTAACTACCTTAGTTAAGGTCATTTTCATCTTAAACTATTGCATCAAGTCAGTATTCTAAATGTTTCTCTACCAACTCAATGCAATCACTTTTACAGTCTTCCATCAGAGTTCCACATAGTCCCTTTGACTGAAGTCTTTCACAGACATACGTTTTTTTACTAGAAAAAAAATGCAAATAACTTATAATGGGCATACATCTCCTCAAAATGATCCCGAAGTACCTGGCTATTTGTCAAGTCCATTAAAAATTATTTTTAGATAAAGGTAATTACAAAATATATTTATAGGACAAAAATCCCTGTAGATTGTGGGACAGGAGAAGATACATCAGAGTGGTGAAAGCAAGGAGATAAGACACCATTTTATTGTCATTGTTGTTTATTTGTTTCTCACCCAATCCCTCTTTAAGACCACCTCTATGTATGGACATTCACTAGAAGGACTTGCTCTGTAACAAAGCAAGACCCTATGGGACCTTCCCTGAAGAGAGCCCCACCCCAACTCCATGTCCCATCCCTCTCTCTTGTCTGTAAAAATACTTTAGCATCCTAGGCCTTCCCTGAGTTCCAAAGAGTAAATTTAATCAGAGAGGTGAGAAAATGCAGAAATATAGGAAAACAGTCAAGCAAGACAAAATAATTATCGTTTAGCCATTAAACAAAGTCAAGGACCTTTAGTTCCTCCTCAAGGACTATAGATAATATTCTGATCCATGTCCTTTGAGCTGTTTTGTGGGTACTGAAACCCCTGCCAGGTGGAAGAAGAACATAGCAGGTAGACCCCAGACAAGTTGGAACCAGAAGTTTGATGATGCTGACTCCTGATTACCTCACCATCAACCAATCAGAAGAATGTCCATGAGTTGATCACACATCCAAAAATCCCCCTCCCTCACCCTGTCTTTAAAAATCTTTTCCTGGAAGTCTTCAGGGAGTTTGGGCCTTTTAAGCACTAGCTACCTCAACTCCTTGTTTGGTTCCTGCAGTAAACACTGCACTTCCCTTCACCACAGCCTGGTGTTAGTAGATTAGCATTACCACATGTGGGCAAGCAGATCCACGTTTGGTTTGATAACAAATGGATTCAGCATATATTTATCACATAGCTAAGACTTATTACAGTGATGTTGTAAGGATATATGACCTGATAATAAGGGGAAAAATATAGATGGAGTCTGGAGAAATCCATGTGCAGGCATCTTTATGCTCTCTTCCTCCCACAAGGGGTCTCATGAAGTATAGTCTTCCTTAGCAAATAAATGCAGCAACATGGGTGCCCAAAGTATGTATTACATAGGCACAAATGCAGCAACATGGGTGCCTAAAGTATGTATTACATAGGCACCTTCTGCCTATCATTTACCAAAATCTCAGACTCTCAGAAGGAAAGTGTTCAACATAAATCATAGTATTTTCACAAAAAATGTCTTGTCAAAGCATCACTTGCAAGCAGGTTTTTTAAAGGATAGCATCCTCAGTCTTGCTATGTTAACTGTTTTCCTGCACACTCTCAGAGTCAGATATCTGAGTCGAATGTATCAGAAAGTGTGAGCTCATAGGCATCAGAAATAGTGACCTAATCCTCAAAGAAGAAGCATGGGACAGGTTGCATTCCATAGCCAACAAAGCCCATGAGAATGCATCTGGTTCCCATGAACACAGATGCACTGAAATTGTGTACACCTGGTGAGAACCAGTAACAGTTGTGACAAAAAGCACAGACCACATACCCCTGAGAATAGAATAAAGAAATCACCAGTACAGAAGTATTTAAGACCATAGTGAGAGTTCCATGGATTCCAGTGGTTGTTTCCAATCCTCATTCAAAATATCCAGAAAGATCAGTCACATTCACTACAGAAAACAAGACTTGCCTCTAATGTCACAATGACAGAATAAACCCCCTACTCAAACTCCATCTTGAAAGTAGAACAGGGAATGACTATTTACTAAACAAACTAGATGATCCAAAACTCTATTTACCTGAGGTCTGATAGGGATGGATAAAATATTGAACCTGTTATGAAAACATTTTAACCTAAAGAAAATATTAGTTGGCCAGTCAAAATTTAAAGCCTATCCAGTAGGGAAGGGCTGAGGTGTTCATAAAAAGGGCTTCATGAGTCTTATGAAATAAAAATTCTATAGTATCTTTACATATTTTTGTACTATGATTCTATTTTCAAACTCTCAAATACTTGAAAGTAATCATTTTGATACTATCTTTTCCTATAAAGACATAAAATAGGGTGATATGATAGCGACTTAAGTGGGAAATTCCCCTACAGTTTAGTTGATTAGGAAAAGCTTCTCTCTTGAATGGCAGTTTTGAAAGGTGAAGGCCAAAGAAGTCCTCATAATTCAAAGTTTTCCATTCAAAGTGCTCTAAACCTAGGAAACAACTAGAGGAAAATTCCCAAACATGGAACATGTTTAGCAAGAGCAAGAAACTAAAATAAATTGGTTTTGCAATAGTCTACATGAGATATAATGGTAGCAGTAAAATGATTAATTTAGCAGATGGAATGGACCGAATGTGAGAAGAGGAAGGGGAAAGAGAGATCCAGGGTTCTTTACAGATTTTTACTCCCCTTTATATGTTACAGCTCATCTAAGATGAGGTCCAAATAATTAAACCTATCCCTTTGTCTAGTACATAGGAAATTTAACAATGACAAAATACTAGTGATGGTACTTTTAATAAAAGAGATTTACAAAGCAATGCTTTAATTCCAATCTCTTATTTCTTATGGTTTGTATTACTATGAAAATGCTTTTAAGCTTTCAAGTGAAGACTGGAGCAGCACATCTAGTGTTCTTTACACTCTGTTATGTATTTGAGTTTGCCATGGCTAAGGCAGATAAAGCACCTGTCTTAGCAAAAATAAGCAGAAGTGTATAAATTCTAGGAAGATCTGAATCACTGACCACTTTATAACATTTATGATATTGAAGGTGTAATGGACAGATACCTGGATGAAACATACTTCGTACTGGATGCCCTTCATTGAGAACATCTTCTTCATTGAGGAGGTGGTAGGCATCAGTATGCAACAAAATAATTATAAAATTTATCTTAATAAAATTATGACACACTGTTTTCATTCATTGACTTTAATCTTGGAATATCTAGGCTTATTTCCTCTCTATCAATTTTCACTCACTTTGTGTATGACTCAGATTATCTCCCCGCTGTTTTAAATAAGACAACTGAAAACAGGCAGACCTAACTCTTAACTTCTACTGTCAATAAAAAATACAATACAAAGAACTTCCCATGAAAAACATGTAATGACATGAATGTTTGCTCTTTATCAGCAAAAACCAAAATGTAAAAATCCAGAATTGTAAAACTGCTAAACTATGACTGAAATCTTTTCAGTAAAGAACAAGCACACACACACATATACACTTATTATTTTTTTCCAAAACAAAGAATTATAGTTTTTTTTTTAACATAAACTGCTAATTGCTTTTAATGGGAATTCAGTGCATAGTTATTCAGCCGATGGTATGGGGATGTGCTGTATTGAGTGTTGCAAATGTCAAAAAGCAAAGAGAATTTCTATGTTAAAGGAACCTGTTTACCAGAGGGAGTCTCAGGATTATATGTATTAATCCTTTAATGCACAGCCAGCCCTCACATGGGAAATTCTAGCCATTAACTTCCATATCTGGAGGAGTCTGGGGAGGTTTGATAACTATTGTAATTCCCTGAGGGAAATAAAGGTTGAACCCTGACTAAAAAGATGGTCCCTTCTCACTAAATATTTCCACCATTGTAGTTCAGGAAGGAAATGCTGCAGTCGGTGACAGAGACAGCAGGTGGTTGTAGATCTAGAGTTGAGATGTGATTTTCACATCTGAATGTGCTATGCAGGTAAGCACCTGGGACACAGTCATACCTCTAAAAGTGACTAAGAGACCTTCTCAAACAGCACTCAGGATAAATCAAGAAATATAATTCTTACTTTTATGTTTTCTATAAAATGCTATATCTATCTTGCTTTGATATATGGTATTTAACAAAATTAGCACATATTTATTGACTGTATGACAAGTGCTTTGCTAAATAGGTTATATTGGTTACCTATCCAGTATTCATTCTTCCCCTCTTCCTGCAAATCCCAAAATAAATAGTTTTTTGTTTTGTTTTGTTTTGCTTGGGGGTGTTGGGTGGGGGGAGGGTGGAAACAAACAAACAAAATCAAAGCAAAATCCTGGCAGTCACAGGCTCTTATGCAGGTCCAGGTAGGCAGAATAAAGGGAAGAGCAGTGCATGTGCACAAACTCCAGAAAGGTTCTTCAAAATAGTTTAACCCACCAGCAGGAATCCTCTTGTTCTCCTAATTTCTGACACGAAGACTAGTGCTTCAGAGGCTGTCACTTACTAAACCATGTCCCTTCAGAGTCTTGGTTGACTTAGAAATCATATAAAACCTTTCCAACAATGTTACCATTAATTTGACAGTCACTCTGTGACTGAGGGTCTCCTCAAGTACCGGAGAGTAATTTACACAGCTGCTTCCAATTTTAAATCATCCCAAACTCTCTTCAAAGCTCATCTCCTCTCTCAGTATTCTGAGAATTGTACCATCCATAGGCTGGCCACAAACCAAGAGCTGGTACCAGAAACACATGACCCAGGATTTGTGGTAGCAGAACAGGAAAGTAGGAATGATTGGTCCTGTCTTAGGGTTTATTACTAATTTTTATTGACCTTTTCAAATGAATACAAAGCAATCATACAGCCTGCATGGGTCAGTGTGAATAGAGCACAGCCTAGCCACTGAGGCAGAATAGGTGGAGACCAGCTGTACTTGTATGGCAATAGACAATATGTGTAATATGTTTAAATATACCTCTTTTGAACTTAGTAATTTTGAAACAATTAGCTGGATTAAAAAAATCGTTGATATGCATGCAGATTTTTACAAAAGTATATTTGTCATGAGAAGAAAATCTAAAATAACCATTAAGATGAAAATATTTTTATAATTTAAATACATTCATACATTGAAATAATAAATTTTACAAGTTATGCTTATATAGAGAGATAGATTCATAGCTTGAGGGAATGATGATTATATAGTGTCAAGAGAAAACATGATATAATAAAACTGATAAACAATATGATTTCAATTAAATAGACATAAATAGGCAGAGATTTATGAGTAAAAATAATGATTAGAAAAAGATACTCATCTCTAACTGGTGGTGTTTTTTTCTCTAGTCCTCATTACTTTAATATTTAGGAAAAAATATGAAGGTCCTTAAGAAAAGGACCTTTAAAAAGCAGGACAGGGGTTTCCCTGGTGGTGCAGTGGTTAAGCATCTGCCTGCCAATGCAGAGGACACAGGTTTGAGCCCTGGTCCAGGAAGATCCCACATGCCTCAGAGCAACTAAGCCCGTGCATCACAACTACTGAGCCTGTGCTCTAGAGCCCATGAGCCACAACTACTGAGCCCACGTGCCACAACTACTGAAGCCCATGTGCCTAGAGCCCGTGCTCTGTAATAAGACAAGCCACCGCAACAAGAAGCCCGTGCACTGCAACGAGACCCGATGCAGCCAAAAATAAACAAATATAATTTTTTTAAAAAGCAGGACATAAGAAAAAAGTTAGCAACATTTTAAAGCCTTAAAAAATTCTTGTTTCAGTTATGTATTTTTTTACAACTTAGGATTTCCAGTATGTTAGTTAACAGTCTCTCATCTGGACCTAACCAATTATTGGGTGGCACAATGTGTTTCTGGACCAGTAGTCCCCTCCCTCTGGTTATGCATCCCTCCCTTATAATGTGGATCCTCCCAGAATGCTTTATATTTCAGAGTCATTTCTAACCAATACTTCTGCTTGCTTTCACTTTAATTCCTTTCTCTGTCCTTTTATTGTACTTTAGTAGAGATAGCAAACTAGGACAGCTCCCAAATAGCTACTTAATTCATTGGAGCCTTGTTTACTCTGTTTCCTTCATCAATGATTTATATTTCCTCAAGAGGATAGAACTGCTTAGGCTGCAGTGGGCCTGATGATGCTTCCTTTAGATGATATACTCATGTAAAATAGTTTTATGTCTCTGAAATGTTTTTCAAGTTGAATCACACTCTGATGAACTTATCTTGAAACTAGATTTCCTGATTTTGCTGAATTGGACTCCTGGTGGGAAATATCGCTAATAAAACCATTTGAGTTTAAAGCTGCAACCTAGAAGTTTTTCTCAACTCCACCTTGTCTAGATGAAGAGGAAATCTTTTTACTTTCCTACTGTTAATACAGAATCAAAATGCATGACCTATGAGAATGAAACTCTAGTTAAACTGCTTCAAAAATGCAAACTATAATTTGAAACTTGGAATTCCAATTGTAAGACTCATTGAATACATAATCTTAAACAAGTTACTTACACTCTATGGCCTGTTTCCACCTATGAAATTAGGGATCCCTACCTCATAGCATTCCTGTGAAATTAAATAAACTGTTTCAGGCCTGATAAAATAATAGGCTGTAAATAAATGTTAGTTATTTTCCTAATATGTATTGGAAACTATCACATATGATATTCTTGGGAAAAAAAATATTCTGTGGCATAAGACCATATTACACATATTCAAGTTTCAGGCATCAGACCAGGAACTTGGTAAGCTTGTAGAAACATGTAGGAGAAATAATGGAGAATAATAGGGTTGAGAGGAGTAAATTTCATGCAAGGTAACTTCTAATCAATAATAATAATGATGCCTATTTATTCACTACTTTTTTAAGGATTTGTGTGTGTGTGTGTGTGTGTGTGTGTGTGTGTGTGTTGTAGCTACGATGCACTATTAGGTGATAATGATAAATATTAAGACATATCTCTCACTGCATTCATGAATCTTACATTATCTGAAGAATGGGGGCAAGTAGAAAACATAAGTAGACAAAAAATAAATAACAAATAAATAATTTATCTTAGATATAATGAAGAAAACACAATTTGAAATATTTTTACATTGAAGAAAAGAGAAAAAAGGAAAAGCAACTGGTCAAAGAGACAAGTCTATTATATTTGTTAAATCATCAACTATATAATCATGTTCTTAGCCCCACTCCCTAGATAATAATGAAATGACCCAGTTTATGTGCATCTTTAATCTACAAATATTTAAGAGGGTGTTGAGACTGTTGTGAGTTGCAGACATCATGTTTTATTGATGATGTAGCTATTGAATCACAGAGATAAAAATCAGAAAACTTAGAAAATTGCTGGGACAGTGTTCTGATTGTGCTGACAATCCTCTGTAGGATAACAAATACATTCATTTGTATATTCCAGTCATTCATTCAATAGATTTTTATTAGGCCTACTTTGTTTTATGTACTACATGTTATAAAGAAGTTTTGAAGATGAACATGAAATAATTCTTATATTGAAAGATCTCATAGTTTATTCAAAGAAGAAAAACAGTTTTGTATAATATAAATATAATAAAAGGAAAATACATCCATCATGAACTGTACAGCCCTATAGGCATTTAGCAGGAATGGATTTAACCCCAAAATTCTATTGTTGGAGTGGAAAAACTTTTCCTTTATCCTCTTGTATTTTTGATTAGGGACCTGCAAATTAAACTGACAAAAGACAGTTTATCAGATTATCCAGAGGAAAAACAGGTTTAATTATGTACATATACACTAGAGTTCACAAAGAAACATGACTCAAGGAGGAAACTAGAATTTGAGGTTTATATACCATTTAATAGGGAACAGGGAGGGACATAGGGGCACTTCTGGGAGAACAAATGGTTTCTTAGAAGGGGGAAAAGAGGGCACTTATGGAAGAAGAAATGCCTTTCTGGAAAGACTAATGGGACCTTAGGAAAATAGAGGGGAGATATAGTTTGGTGACAGTGTCTGTTTGGGTGTGGTGCTGACTTCTTTTCTCTGAGATTAGAGTTGCTCCCTGAGAGGAGATTTATGACAATTGAGTTCTTTTAGGAGGCTCTCATTTTAGGCAGTTAAAAAATTCAGGAACTCAAATGCCTTTTATTCAAAATATTTTTTTTTTAAGCCACAGTGTTTTATTCTTGACCCCTTCCCTATCTTCAAGAATAGAGATTTGCAAGTTAAATTCTAAAGTGAAGGGGAAGATTATAAACAGATGGTACTAGGGTCAGTTTCCTTTTACTGGCCAAGAGAAAAAAAAAAGGATTAAATTTACATGTACTGTTAAAGAAAAAAAGAGCTGAACAATAGTTAAAGTGGTAAAGACAGATTTTATTCAGGAACTATTGCAATATAGGGAAAGATTCCTCTGTATGGAACTGGGCTCAATTCCAAATACAACAAAGACAAATGGGGATTTATCCAAGGAGAAGAGTGGGATCAGTAGATGGAAAATTTCTAAGAGGAAATATAGGGGGTTAACATTTCTGGTTAAACTGACTTGACAATTTCTTTCTAAAGGCAGGTCAAAGTGATCAGATACCAAGTGTTGGGGATAAGGAATTTCATCAGATATCGAAGGAAATTAGATACCAAAGATGTGAGATTCTTGCTAAACTGACTTGGCTGGGTTTTTGCTAAAAGTAAGACATCTTGGCTTAATCAAGAAGGGGGCTCAGAGGAGCCTGACTAAAGTTTGGTCAAGGAAAGTGTCTTTGTCAGTAAGAAAGTAGGGAGTCTGGAGAAATGGTCGCAGTGACAGCAACAAAGGGCAAGTAGGATGACATTCCGAAATTCTTCATACATAGAAAAATTACTGCCACTGATTTCTTTCCTTCTTTCTCTCTCTCTTTCTCTCTCTCTTTCTTTCTTTCTCTCTTTCTTTCTTTCTTTCTTTCTTTCTTTCTTTCTTTCTTTCTTTCTTTCTTTCTTTCTTTCTTTCTTTTTTTCATTTTAAGAAAGATTTCTATGTTAAACTCGAATTGCTTCCATTTGTCTACATTTGCTATATAGGTAATTTAGTTTACTGGCAGAGATGTTATGCCTTTAGGTGGCAAATAATTTTAAATTCAAAGAATTGTTTGGGAGAGAGTTACCAAACGAACAGGACTAACTACTCTGATGAGGTCAGAGCCTTAGTGGAGAACAATATTGATCATTAAGGAAAAGCTTTGCTGCAGTTGCTCTTGAGTTGCTCAGTGAGAAGATTTTCTATTGAAAAGAAGTTGTCAGAGTTGCTCAAATTCCTCTTTCCTAATTAGGCCTTTGAATTTGAGCTATAATTTCAGAAAAAAAAAGTGGGTAATGAAATTCTGTAGCCAGGGAGAGATAGTAAGTGAAATAAAAAGATAATTTTAAAACCTAATGAAAACAGAAAATAACAGCAATTTGGGGAGCTCATTGACATCATTTTATTGTTTCTAACTGGTAGGCAATTAGCATTCAATTGTCCCAACTTAGTTCGTTTTCAGAAGGGATTTTGCCCCTCACACAAGAAAATTCTTGACAGTTTTTCCAAACTCTATTGGGTTTTTCTCACAGGTCTTATTTCTTTTCCCTTTAATCATATATCCCTTAGAAAATGTGTGCATTTTCCATAACTGTGTTGCTGATCACAGAGTCCATGTGTTTAAAGCCACAGCCTCTTCTTGCCTTTTTGTTGGGAAATACAACTAGGCTTTTACTTGTTGATGGAATAATAGTTGCCAAAACTGTGTAATTTTAAGGGTGATGAAAAAATTTGTTCTGCACCAAAATATCTTTCCAACTGATGCCTGAAATCCCCTAAATAAAGATTAATTTTCTGGCAGCTAGTTAACTGCCAGAAATGCAAATGTCTTCAGCAATGCAAACTCTCCAGCAATGCAAATTTCTCTTTGTGAATATTAAATAAAATCTGAATTAGAATGGATTATCCATTTGTTCCATTAAAGAGAAAAATATTCAAGACACTTGTTAAAGAACAGCAAGACAGACATTATTCAAGGAGGAACATTACAATGGGTGTACAAGGGGGCTACTATGATGGAGTATGTAGTAGGGGAGACAGATGGGGCTCAACTCTGAGTACCACCAAAAAAAAAAAAGGGGAATTGATACCAAGGAGCAAGGTGGGGGTCAATGGATGGAAAATTACTAAAAGAAAACATTAGCCTGATTCTGGCTAAACCAACCTGACAGGGTTCTTGCTGAAGGCAGGCCAGGGTGATTAGATATTACCTAGAGGACCGAGGAGAATGAGGAATTGGATCATATCTCAAGGATGATTAAACTGACTTAGCAGGATTCTTGCTGAAATTGGACAATGCAGAGACAAACAACAGAAGTCCAAAAGTCAAGGCTCACGTGAAAAGGAGCTCAAAGAGCCTGGACAGAATTTGATCAGGGAGAGGATCTTTGTCAGTTTTCACATAAATATGTTTTTTTAAGAATTTTCTCTCCTACTCTAATGCAACTTTTCTGAATTCAACAAAAGATGCACTCAAACTGAAGCAGGAAATTTAGGACTGAGCCCAAGGATAGCATCCTCAAGTATAGGCATTAGGCAAAAAGGCAAACCCACCTCCTTGTTTTGTACTTAATGAGATCAGGAAGCATGGAGGAATGGCTTCAGCAGCAAGAACATAAATTTGACTTTGCTGAAGCTTTTTGACAATTGAATAGGGAAACTTGATCATAGAATCTGCATAACATGGCCCAGCATGGGCAAAAAAAAATGCCCAGGCTGCAAATGACCACTATACCACCTTCCATGCGTGGCGCTCAACAGGTAAGGGAAAATTTAAGGGAAATGGCTCTCAGAGCGCGTGTGCAGTGGCTTCAGGTGCCCAGTGTGCAAGAAACAGATGAAATCATCACCTACCTGGACTATTTTATCAATGAATATTCTGCTGTTAATCGAAGAAGTTCATGTCTATTCAAAGATTAAGATGAAATAAAAAAGGAAGTCAGAAAACCCCGTTCGGTGCTCCTCACTAAGGAGGACACCTGCACTCTTCTCTGAGTGCTGTACTTTTGCTTCTCCTCTTTTAATAAATTGCTTCTTTGTTTCTCTCTATGTCTCAGTCTCTGTGTGTCACTCCTTTGCATTCCCCGTCCAAAATTATTTTTTGGATGGGTAGAACAAGAGCCTGAAGTTTTAATTTAGCCCTCTGACATCCAAACCAAAGGTGAGACCTACAGAGTGGTGTCCAGTTACTGCACCCAACGCTAAGGACTGAATCTAGACATGTTCTTTGTGACTCTGATACCATTGGATTAATGATCATTGCAATTACTACAAAATTCTCATTGCTATCAAAATAATGGAGGAAAAAGAAGATAACCTAAATAAATCTTCCCTATAGCCATTTTCATGTCATCTACAGATAGCTCTCCTTTCTCTGACTTGGAGTGCTGTTATCATTGGCAAGGTTGGGTTTTCACTATCAATGCAACCTTGAAAACATGGTCAGCTGCATTATGCATCAATTCTAGGGTTCCCTAGTATTTAATAAACAGAAATTCTATCGAGTGATTATCCTTCAATATATACCCTACTTCTGCCATTTTGGTCTCTTGTCAATATCAGGTGGTTTAAACCTCAACTAAATGCCTCTATGCTTGTACTTTGTGTGTTATCAAAGTGAAATATTTGGCTGGAGCAGTAAGGCACTGGAAAACTGCCTCTCTGCCACTTGGTTACCCCCCAGTGAAAGGCTCCTTAAGGTGGAATCACTACCTCTTCAGATCATTTGCTGTTCCGCAGGGAATATTTGGGAGGATAATGGGAAACAAGCCTTCTCTTTTTCTTTGGCTCCTCAAGTATCCATTTCTTGTTAAAAGTCTATGCTGACTAGTCCTCTTTGCTCTTTAAGAAGCAGCACCTGTGGTATGTTCGAGGATGCCCTGGGTTGCCTCAGCGGGGTGGCCTGACAAATTAAAAGATGCCTCAAAACAATCTCAACCACTCCCAGCCCCAAAGGCTTCCTGCTGGCTGCTGGAGAGTGGGGTAGGCCCTTTGCTCACTGACTTCTTCCTGTGGATAAGCTGGATATCTCACTGTTTCTAGTTCTTGTTTGGCAAAATAAGGTGCTTGGAAAAACTAAATTATCCCTGCAAGTTTTACCACCTCCTTAGGGATACAAGTCAAAAAACAAATCCAAGGTACACGAATGTCTTATGTAAATGTTGGATGCCAGATTTCTTCTCTTCCGGTGGATATGTGCCTGATGCTTTATAGGTCGGGGCTTGGCTGGAAGGCAACTTTAGTGTTTAGTTTTGACTGAGGTTGGCAGACTCGTGCTTCTCTGGCCCCCCAACTCCCGCAGGTCTGAGCCCCAGGTAGGTGAGGAAATTACTCCATTGAATTAATCTCTGCCTTTTTCTAGGTCATGCTCACTTACTCCCAGTAAGCCCCAGTTTTGGGTGGGGGTGACCTGGGGTCACTGTCCCATGTGTGAACTAAAACAGAAGTGACCCAATCCCTCCCACTGCCCAGTCTACTCTACCACCTCCTTTGTGCTGACACCCTGGGCCAGCTGCAACCTTAGCTCTGCACCAGGAACTTCACCACCTTCCCAAGCCACCCCCATCCCTGAGACTGCACAGACCTTTAAGTGGTAGGTGATTTTTCTGGAAGGGGAAGGGGCACAGTAAGGGCGAACACCTGTGCATTGTATCATTACCCAGGTGGGAGTAGAAGAGACCAGGATTCCACAGGTTAGTCTCCAGTCCCACAGTACCCTCTGCCAGCCAACCTGTGCAGCTGCAGGGACCCCCTCACATGCCTGCCCCCAATGGCTTGCCAGGGCTTTAACTGTGCATCTGGGGGCTGGTGGGTCATGGCCCCAAAAGCTACAATTGAACAGGGAGCTCCAGGGGTTCCTGTTTGTTTTCTTTGCTAACTCTTTAACTTACGTTTTCTGCTTCTCATGCTGGAGGACATTCATTCCAAGTTGGCATTTGTACCAGTAGCAGTGCTGGGACCTGGGCTTTGGCCTCTGGGGGTGAGGGGCCAGCATTTGGACCAAATAGGTACTTGGAGGGGACCCACAAAGGAGAGTGTGGGAGTGTGTTGGGGCAGGCTAACCTTAACTGGAATGCTACCCACCCCCACCTCCCATTCATCTAGTGTGTTAAGCTCTGGAAAGTTCTTTGACAAATCATTCTCATGTGAGCTGCACCACAGCTCTAAGAATTGAGGGAGTGGCAGGCTTTAATTATCCTTGGCCAAAATGGGTAAGCATGTCAGTGGGGGTATGGGGCTCATTCCATGCCCCACAGCAAAATAGCGGTGTGCCCAGAAGCTCTCTCCCTGTCCAGTGTTCCTTCTACATCCATGAGAGTGTAGACACCAAGAGTTGGAAATGAACAGCCCTCAATTGTAAGTATAAGGCTGATTCTGGATCTGCAACACTGAGGCTTCCACAGAGGGAAGTGGTCCAAGGTTAGGAGGCGTGGCTTGTGAATTTGCCCTCAGTTCTTGGTTGTGTTTTATGTGGATATCACAGCACATTTATTCCTGCATTCTGTCAAGTTCTTCCCATCACTTGACATTTTGAGGAGGAATGCTGAAATACTGAGTACTGTTTCCTGAGTTTTCCTACATCTCACTGCCATCTTTGTCTCCCTGCTTAAAGGAGAATGCATGCTGCAGGTGAGATTCTTCTAGCAGAATGTGTTTGTCTTTGCAAGGGTGGACAGAAGGTGACATCATAGGAGCAGCACACTGGCCAGAAGAGGCTGGGAGAGCACGACTTCCCTCGTCCCTGTGCCTTGGCTCCTCCAGGGGTCCAGGGGTGGGGGGGATCTGGAGGGATGGCTTCCCCTAGGCCACGGGTGTTCCAGCCTCAGCCCTGAAACTCAGAAACCAATCAGCTGCATTTGTAATTCAAGGTCAGGTCATCTCCATCTGTGCCCTCCCCAGTCCTCTCTTGCAAGGAGAACCACACTGTTGGAGGGATGTCTGCTGGAGGAAGTGTTGGCTCTGCCACTGAGGGCCCTGCTTTTCCAAGAGAAGGAAGCTCCAGGGATTTGGGTGGGATGCTGGGAACCAAGTTCCCTCGCTCCACCTTCCTCGTGTACGATGGGCATGGTGTGCCGTGGGGCCTGGGAACGGGCCCAGCTTGCTGGGGACAGTCACGGTGCTCATTCCCTGGCACCGCTGGCTTCCGCAGACAGTGGATGGAAGAGCTGCCCTCACTCCAGTTGCTGGGCAGGTTCAAGCCGCTCATTCGTGCTTAGGTGAAAGGACGATTGAGTCGTGTATGCTGGCAGCCTAAGTCACATCCTTGAATGCTGGTGATCGCACCAGAGAAGGCCTGGCATGAGGGAAAGGGCCACTCTCAACTAAGGGTCTGGGCCTGCCCCCGGGCTGGGCTTGCCGCTACTTCCTTGAGGATTCTTCTCACCTCCTCCTGTGAGAGCCATCTTTCAGCCGGCTGCCTGCTTGCAGACTCCACGAGGGCCAGAGGTGACTGCTTGCAGCTCCCGCCCAGCAGCCCCCCTTGGCAAGCTCCAAAAGCAGTGATGTTACACTTCAATGTAGTTGAGACAGGGTGTAAGTTACTGTTTGCATAAAAAAGAATCAAGTTCCCTGTGTATATTAAAATTTTGTTTTTTTTTTAAGTCTGAATTGTATGGTAATAAAACTTGTTTGAAAATTTGGAATAGTGCTGCTGCCAGCTTATTTTCCTGGTACGTCTGGCTGTGTGCCCAAAATTCTGTTTCGCAGCAAAAGTGAAGAACTGTATGTAAAGAAAGTATAACAATTATTTCTTTGTATTTTAGGGGCTTTAACCAAGACATCCTCTAGTTGGTATTAGGAATGTTTGGTTAATTTCCAAACTTTTTTTTTAAACATGTCATGGTTTTTTTAAGGCTCAAACCTGATTAGTGCATGGTCAGCCATCAACTAAGGCTGAAGCATCTCTGACTGAGGTGTTTTTGTTTGGTTTTGTTTTTTAAAAATCATCTATTTGCTACAGAGTATTGTACTTGTCTCAATGGGAATGGTGTAAAAAACTGGGAAGGATTTATGTGCTATGTATCATAGTTAATACATCAATCTTATAAAAAAAAAGTCTATGCTGATCGTTTTTGTTATGACAAGTGTTATCTTAGAAGTATCTTTCCCTTTTAGGTAGGATCTTTAAAAAGGATGTTAGAAGCAGCTTACACACAATCCAAGTTTCTGACTTTTTTCTATCAAACTTCCAAAACTCAAGCATGTATAAGAATGCCTTTGAAGGCTCAGGGGCTGATAGCTCATACAGGATTCAATAACAAAAATTATTATTATTATCATCATAATTTCCTAATCAGGGATAAAGGAGTCTCCATTACCTACCATCCCACCTCATCTCATATATATTATATACTATATACAATATATTATATATATAATACTGTATATAAGAATTTATCACTTGTGATATTCACCACTGGTATTATTGTCAATATTACTTAGAGTTCAAGTTGCAAAAGAGAGAGATCCATTTCAAACAAGCTTAAGAAAAAATAATAAAAATGTATTAGCTCACTTATTTTAGGAGTCCAGGGACTGAGTTGGCCTTTGAAACTTCAGAAATGCAAAATGAATGCTTTTTCATTCTCTGTCCTTCCTTCTTTCTCCAAGATGCTCTAAGAGTTTTGCCAGTATTTTTTTCTGCTTCTACATAAGGAACCTTGGCTACAGAGAAATAAAGGTTTAACTTATCTGAGTTTTATAAACAAAGAGAAAAGGAAAAGCCTCTCCTGGAGTCCATGAATAATGAATCTATCCTTTAACCAATCACCATGAAAGAAGGAGGAAGAGGATGGGGTATAATGATTAGCCATTATTGGGTCATGTTCATCCTTCAGTAGCCAGAATACTCTAAATACAACCTCCCAGAAACTACATGGGAATGGGGATGGCAAATTCCCCGAAATGATGTGTTTTATTTTGAAAAGAGATGAAATATGATGAGCAAAAAATGCAATAGAAATAAAACAGATGTCCGTACCGCATAGCCTTTCTCCATTTCCCTTGAGACACATACGTTTAGATTCAGATTCTTGAAGCAAAACAGTCACTTTCAGAAACAGTTGCCTTCCCTTTTGTTAACTGTAAAAGAAACATAACTCCGGGGGTGCAGGTGTCACATTTTGATAATTTTGCCAAGAAAAAAAATTAAAAGATTCAGTTGGTTGGAGCCATTTATGCTCCAAAATACATTCCCTGTCATCCTGAGATTCTACCATCTGTAACTCTATTGTATAAGCTATTAAAAGTTCTTACAAAAAAACCCATAGAATTGGGATGTTTTGACTGGAATGGACCTGCAGGACTGTTAAGTCTATTTCCTAAGACATCGAAGAAATACTGTCTTTTTAAGGATCATGCACTCTTTACACCTGACCTCCAGGGTTGGTGATTCTACTGTGTCCTAAGGCACCATAGTCTGGTGTTCAACATCTCTGATTATTGGAGAGCAATTTGAAAATATTATATATTATAAAAGAGCCATACAATTTGAACTCTAAACAGTATTTTTTCCATAATCTTGAGATGAAGACTGCTATCCTGTAATCTCTTCTCATTGATACTGGGGTCAAATAAGTATAATTTCCCTTGAGACTGTCCTGCGTATATACCTAGAGCCAGTTATATGTTCCCTATGCATGACTTCTCCTTCAAGATAAATATTGCTAATGTCTTCAGCCTTTCATCATGTAAATAAGTCTAAAACATACCTGTTCAAAACAAATTTCAGTGTCTTTTTCAAAACTTCCTGAGACTTCAGGGGAAGAAACACTAAAATCTTTCTCTGCCTCTCTGTCTCTCTCACAGTATTGGAAGACCCATGATTTAATTTTGTTTAATCATCACAACAACCCAGAAAGTCAGATATGATTTTCTCCATTTTGCTAATGAAGAAACTGTGGTTTTCAAGGGTAAATGCATTTCCCAGCAGTCAAAATTCAAATGCAAGTACTTATGACTGGGAACCCTATGCTCCTCCCACCTTGCCATGGGGGATATAAACAGGACAGCCAGTTATAGAAGTGGTTTGGTGTAAATCATACAAGTTGGTAGGCTCCTATTTATTCAGCATTTCCACTGATTCTGATCCAAGCAAACAAAACAGATGAACCTCAATGGTATGCTAAGTGAATGAGTCTTTCAGACATGTAAGACTATGAATTGTATGATTCCATTTATATAAAATGAACAAAAAAAGCAAATCTGTAATAGTAGGTACCTAGGGCTGGGGGCCAGCATAGAAATAGGACTAGGTACTACAAATAGGTACAAGGAGTCTTTTGGGGAGTAATGGAAATGTTTCTAAAATGGATTGTGGTGACATCTGCCCAAATTTAAAAATTTACGAAAATTGTTGAATTGTACATTTAAGAAGGAGAAATTTTATTTTGTGTAAAGTATGCCTCAATGAAGCTATTGAACAACAGCAAAAAAAGACTCTTGCTAATAAAACTGAGAAATGACTGGAGGAAAAAAGTTGTAGAACTTGTACCTTGATAGTACTGTTCTTTGTGTACTGAGATGTTATAGATTATATGTCACACCATCATTTTATATATAGTAAGAAAAAATTCTGCCAAACCATAACGTTGTTTGCTCATAATTATATATATATATATATATACACACACACACACACACACATATATGTTAAAAGTACTTTTAAATTTAGACCTAAACTTTTATCACATATCACAACACTGTGTACAACTATGAAAAAGTTCACATGTGCACTGATAATGAAAAGTAAATCAACACTACTGTTTGACTGACTGAAAGGTTTATGTTGATTTTAGAAATGATAAAACATGAAAAACATATGCATTTTAGACTGTATGATAAACAGTAGAATGAGAAGAAAACCAAAGGCACAGAATAGCCAGTACTGGGGACGTAAGTAGGAGTCAGTTGGGTTAGGAAGGAGAAGGATGGTTCTTTACAGGGGAAAACTTTGGTTTAAAAAAAATGGTCCTAGACAGAAGTAGCTAGAGTGAGCAGGGTAAGCAATGAGAAACTGTCTCTCAGTATCACAACAGAAACTCACTGAGGCTGATACAACACCTCAGATCACTGGTCCATCAGCAGTTAAGCATCATCACATGTCATCTCCCCAAAGCAGCCATTGCCACTGTGTTGACATCTCCATTAACTGTGTGTAGGTTACTTTACAAAAGTTTGACCTGCTTATGCCTCAAGAGTTGTTGAGCACCATCTTATCTGGTGTGTTCACTCTCCAGACAACGATTTAGAATACTCATAAGTCCACTCACCCCGAAAGTGAATGTGGTGCCTCTGTTACTCAGAGAGATGGTCATGGTACAGAAGGAAGAGCCCCAGTACCTGTGCTCAGGTAGGACTGAATAGCAATAAATACTTACCTCCCTTCTACCTATTGTTCTAAGTTTTAAAGGAAAAAATGATACCTAAGTTTAACTGTGAATACTGCCAGCTTTAAGCAGTGTCTTGACTGTACTGCAATGAAAACAGCATGACTTTTGAAAGCAAACAGGTCAAATGAGAATCTTACCTTTGACACTTACTAGCTACTTAAACTTCTACACGTTATCTCAACTGCCAGAGCTTGTTTCCGCCTTCTAAACTAGGGACAATAATAGACATCTTTCTTGCATTTTTGTAAGAAATAAATGAGACTGTGTATAGTATGTAATATAGTACTTTGAATACAGTAAAAGATCAATAAAAATCTAATATCATTATGATGATGATGATCATCATCACCACCCTCATTATCAAAACTGTATCATTATCGTCATCATTATGACTAAATTACTACTTAGAGTCTCAATTTGGAAAACATGATTGGTGTGAGAGTGTGTATGTGTGTATGTGTGTGTGTGTGTGTGCAGACTTGCTTCTTTCACTGCAGGATTATGTAAGGAGGAAGGAATTTTGACTTGTGAACTATCCTCACCTGGACAAGTGACTGTTATTATTAGCTCAAATAAAATTACTGAAAGTATAAGAATGCCCAGCCATAGGCCAAAGTGTCTTTATTTAATGAACAGTATAGTTGCAACATACTATCGTCAGAGAGTCTGAGATGTTTAGCTCATTCTATCTGTTCTTTATGTAAGGATACTTCCCTATGAACTTGATGTAAAGTATCACTTGATAACTTCACTCTAAACTACAGATATAAGGCACACAACAGCTGAAATCTAGTGTGCTTTTCATTTCTGGTTCTACCTGTGATAGATTCAGCTACTTATGTTATTGTCTGATATTTCATTTGATCCATCACTAGATCTGGATTTGGTGCCTTGTTGAAAAAATAAAAAATCTTGTTTTCAGGATTATAGGACCACCTCTCAGTCTGTGGTTTTTCTTGATCGTTGTTATGCAAACATAGATTCAGTAATAAGTTCTCACTTGCAAGGCTGGTTCCAATGTATGCTTTCCAGGAGCATAGAGTCAATGCAGTTACACTTGTAATTAAAAAAAGGAAAAAAAAAGAAAAGAAGAAGAAAATTATACCACACAGTTAAATGAAGTTAATATATGTTAAAAATCACCTTATACTATAATATGTTAAAAGTGTTATTGTATGTATGTTCATATATTAATATGTCTCTCTCTCTATGTATATATCCCAACAACACAGAGACTGGATTAAAGTATGGGTGACATTGGAGTTGAGTTTTCTCTCTTTCTTTGAATTAGAAATTGCCAGAAATTGTTGAACTGTAGAATGGGGTAAAAGCCTGGGAGGTTTGATACAGGTGTATTCTAGTTAGAATAAAGCAGTCTCCAAAGTCTATAATAGATTCCATAAACATTATTTCCATTGTAGAATACAAAATGATGTCTCTGTCTTGTTATTTCAGGAATCATACTAAACATATCGGCATATAATTATTTCATATTACTTATTTTAGTCACATAATTTAAGTTTTTCCATCCTGATAACCACCTTAATTACTGGCATAAATTAAATTTTTCATTTTTAACAAATGAGATGAGAATAAAAATAGCAAGTCATATTAAAAATCAAGTGTACCATAATGACCTAATTTGAGTTAAAATGTGTTTATATTTCCAATTAATCCAGATATCTGTGGAAATTCATAAATAAGTGACAAACAAAATGTGAACATTTTAAGTTAATTCTCAGTGTCTAGAATATTTGATTATTCTTTCATTTTCAATTATTTCCTTCTCAGTCTTTTTCTTAAAATAAATAAATGGAAAAATTACAATTAAAAAAGTAGGTAGGGAAAAAAAGGAGTCCTGAGTTTGGCAAGATTATCATAGAAATCCTTCAGTACCATATATTTGAAATTAAACTTTGTCATTTCTGGGAGTATATTCTTAGTTTTTTTATAATGGGGAAGGAAATTTTGTAGAAAGAAGTGCTTTATAACCCAGATCAGGAAGTAGCTTTCTTTATCTCACACTGTGTGTGTGTGTGTGTGTGTGTGTGTGTGTGTGTGTGTGTGAGTATACACACGCATGTGCACCAGAGAGAGAGGGAGAGTCAATTTGTTTTTGTTTACTCGTTGTTTGGAGTTTTCTACCTACTCTCCAGCCATAATTTCCTTCTGCTTTTCTTCCACTAAAGATGGTTGTGATGCCTGAAGTAAAGAAGGTGAGATGTGAGATGTCATTACTAGTAGGTTATAAGTCAGAAAATTTATAAAAACCTTAGTTATGAGTCAATCCAACTATCCCATTTGCACCATCTGCTAAGAACCCACACTTGGATGTTTGTTAAAGGCATCAACTGACCATGAACACAAAGACCTAGAAAAGGTAGTTTATATATCTTCATCTGAACTCTTATATAGGCTTCTATTTTTGCAATACTATTTGCTGAAGTGTAATATAGAGTCTGAAACTAAAAAGAACTAAACTTAGTTTTCAAAAATTCCAAAGATGTTTGACATAGATGATCCCCTTGCTAAGGTGTCTCTCCCTCAATAGAATAGGGCTCTTTTACCCATGAAATAAGTCACTTACTTTCCTCTCTAGACCTCAGTTTTCACATTTGGAGAATATGATACTAATGCCTATCATTCAGGACTGTAAGAGATAACTAAGATGATTAATTTAGAGGCTCAGTTCCATATCACATACAAAGTAAATACAGACTATATAAGAGTATGTAGCTAGTCACCCAAAATGTTTCAATTATCACCTAAGTCAAGACAAATAACTCTTATTCATGTTCACCAACACTTTTATTTTGAAAAAAAATTCCAGCATATAGAGAAATCAAAAGGAGTAGTACAATGGACAGTCATATACTCTTCACTTGACTCACCAGTATTTGGTCATATTGGCTTCATTTCTTGATAGATACATACATATTTTCGCTGAACTTTAAAAAGTAAGTTGCAGAGTCTTGCTGGAATGATATCAGTAAATGGCAGAATAGGTGGTTCCTGATTTTGTTCCCCCTCACAAAAGAGCAAATAGCAAGTACATAGAAAGATGCCTTTGTGAAGAACTAAGAAACCAAGAATGAGGCTAAAGCATCCACTTTGGACCACAGAAACCAAGAACATAATGCAACAGAATGGTAATAGAAGCAATTTCACTTTGACCATATCGCACTTCCCACAGGCCAGCAGAGCAGCACACTGACGGGATCCCCTAAGCCCATGGTTTCTCCAGTGAAAAAGAAGAGTCCAAGGTGAACATCCAACTTCCTCAGAATTGCAGGATGCTTCCAGGGAGGCCTCCTAACATATTGACTCATGAGGATCACTGCAAGAATCAGCTAGAGAAAGAAAGGGGGAATGGGCTTTACAGTGTGTTCCTACTGGTGGCAGCACCCTAGTGGAGATTTCAGGCAGTAGCTCTGCCCATCTACAGAGATGAGCCAGAATTCCCATCTGGCCAGAGAGCTCAGTTGACAGTTTTGTCCAGTTTAGGTTTCTAGCCAGTGGGTTGTCCTGGACATGGAGCTCATTCTACAGCATCCCCAATTATGAAAGCAATCAGCAGCCTGGCATAACTGTGGAGCATAACATCTGGCCCCACCTAACCAGGGAGCCAAGCCAGAGAACCTGAGCAGCCTATCTTATATACCACACAGGCAGAGAGCCCAGCCAGCAGCCTCACTCTACTGCTGAGCATAACATCTGGCCTCACCTGAACAAGGAGCCTGAACAGTAACTATAGAAAGCCTGGAAAGCCTGGTACTGCCCAGATGTGGAGCCCAGTCTACTACACTGCTAGATTGATAAGCACAGCCTACAACCTCATCCAGGTAGCACAGTCAGCAACCCCACCTAATCATAGAGCATAGCCTGCAGTCCCACCAGATGAGGAAGCCTGGCCAGTGAGCTCTTCCAACAGTGGAGTACAACCAGTGGCCTCCCTGACCATGAAGCCCAGCCTGTGGTCCCACCCCAAATTACAGGCCTGATCCATGATGAATATAAATGCAAAAATTCTAAACAAAATACTAGCAAACCAAATTCAACAGCATGTTAAAAGGATCATACACCATGATAAAGTGGGATTCATCCCTGGGATGCAAGGATGGTTCAGTATATGCAAATCAGTAAATGTGATACACCACATTAATAGAATGAAAGATAAAAATCATATGATCATCTCAGTAGATGCAGAAAAGCATTGGACAAAATATAATATCCTTTCATGATAAAATACATTCAACAAATTGGGTGTATAAGGAATGTACCTCATCATTTTAAAGGGAATCTATAACAAGCCCATCACTAGAATCACACTCAATGGTGAAAGTTTGAAAGTTTTACCTCTAAGTTGAGGAACTAAATTAGGGCATCCACTCTTGCCACTCCTTGTCAGCATAGTATTGGAACTCCTAGCCAAAGCAATTCAACAAGAAAAATAAATGAAAGGCATCCAATGAGAAAGGAAGAAGTAAAACTGTCACTGTCTGCAGATGGCATGATATGTAGAAAACCCTATATGTAGAAAACCCTAAAGACTCCACCAAAAAAATATGTAGAAAACCCTAAAGACTCCACCAAAAAAATATTAGAACTAATAAACATATTCTGTAAAATTATAGGATACAAAAGCAAAATGCAAAAAATCAGTTGTATTTCTACATATCAACAACAAACTCTCTGAAAAAGATAAGAAGAAATCCACTCAATTTACAATAGATTTGAAAAATTAAATACTTAGGAACAAATTTAACCAAGGAGGAGAAAGATCAGTACGCTTGAAACTATAAGATATTGTTGAAAGATATTGAAAAAGACACAGATAAATGGAAAGATAACCCATGTTCATGAATCAGAAAGTTAATATTGTTAAAATGTCCATACTACTCAAAGTGATCAATAGATTAAATGATTAGACTTAAATGTAAAAACCTGAAACTGTAAACTCCTAGACAAAAACAGAGAAGAATCTCTATTGCCATTGGTCTGGGCAATGATTTTTTGGATATGACAGCAAAAGCACAACAACCAAAGCAAAAGTATACATGTAGGACCACATCAAACTAAAGCACTTATGCACAATAAAACAAACAAACAAAATAAAAAGGCAAACTATAGAATGGGAGAAAGTATTTGCAAGCCATATATCTGAAAAGGGGTTAATAACAAAATATATAAGAAAATCATGCAACTACATAGAACAAATAATAATAGCCAATTTTTTAAAAAGGGAAAAGGACTGGAATAGACATTTTTTTCCAAAGAAGACTAGCAAGTGACCATCAGATATGTAAAAAGGTGCTCAACATCACTAATCATCAAGGAAATGTGAATCAAAACCACAATATCACCTCATGCCTCTTAACATGGCTATTATACAAAAGACAAGACATAACAAGTGCTGGTGAAGATGTGGAGAAAAGGGTACCTCTGTGCACTTTTGGAGGGAATATAAATTGATACGACCATTACAGAAAGCATTTGGAAGTTTCTCAATATATTAAAAATAAAACTAACGTATGATCTAGCAATATTACTTCTGGGTATATATCTGAAGAAGATAAAATCCCTACTGTAAATAGATACATGCAACCCCAAGTTCATTGCACTATTATTTTCAGTAGCCAAGATATAGAAAAAAACTATTCATAGTTGAATGAATAAAGAAAATATGAAAAAAAGTACATGCATACATATTATTCAGCTTTAAAGAAGAAAGAAATCATGCCATTTCCAACAACATGGATGAATAAAGAAAAATACTTAAGTTGAATTCATAGAAACAGGAAATGGATTGGTTGTTACCCAGGGCTAGGATGTAGGGGAAATGAGATATTGATCAAAGGGTACAAACTTTAAGTTATAAGATGAATCAGTTGTGGGGATCTAATGCATAGCATGGTAAATATAGTAGCATGGTAAATATAGTTAATCATAATCTATTGTATATTTGAAATATTTTTAAGAGAATAAACCTTAAATAATCTCACCACAAAAAGGTAAGTATGTGAGGTGATGGATGTGTTAACTAACTTAAATGTGGTAATTGTTTCATAATGCATGCATAAACCAAGTCATCACGTTATACACCTTAAAGTTATATGATGTTATTTATAAATTATATCTCAATAAAGCTGGAAAAAATAAAAGTAATTTGCAGACATGATATTTCAAACCTAAATATTCAGCATACCTCTCTTAAGAATAATTAAGTTCTTAAGATGAGAACACAGTTATTTTTATGAAGTCAGTAGACTTTGTGATTAAATTTGAGGCAAATCTCAGTGTAAGTTAAAATGTTATCATTCATTTTCCATATGAAAAGTACATTCACTGTATTTTCAAGTTATACATATCTACCCTTTCATAGATTCAACCCTAATACCATGATTTTGGAAGAATAGGTGCTATTGTATTGTGAGTGTTTTTGGTAGCTGTAGAGGAAATTAAGTCCAAAAGGATTAAGTGAGTTCCTGGATATTAAACAATGTGTTTTCAATCTACACAATTCCAATTTCCCAGATCCCCAAGTGAAAGAGCTTCATGTTAGGGAGCATGCTGAAGTTTGGAATCATTATTAACTTTTATCAATTCAATATCTCTGTAAGGTAGGAATCATTTCCTTTCCCTCAGTTTACAGATGATCCAGAAACTCAGAAGAAACACATTCTTCACACAAAATCACAGAGGAAGTAGTAAAACTGGAAATTAAAGCTTACTCTTTCTGACTTTTAAAACTATGCTACTGGTCTTCCCTGGTGGCGCAGTGGTTGGGAGTCTGCCTGCTGATGCGGGGGACGCAGGTTCGTGCCCAGGTCCGGAAGGATCCCACATGCCGCAGAGCGGCTGCGCCCGTGGGCCATGGCCGCTGGGCCTGCGCGTCCGGAGCCTGTGCTCCGCGGCAGGAGAGGCCGCAGCAGTGAGAGGCCCGCGTACCGCAAAAAAAAAAAAAAAAACCCCAAAAACTATGCTACTTAAAACACTGAATTGAGACCATTCAAGTACCATTCACTGTTCAGTGCTGTAGCTTCCTGTTGCAGAGGGCATTAGTTTCAGTTAGAAACCATAAATTAGTGGATGCCTTTTTCGTTTTCATAAAAATAATAAGTTGCAAATTGTAATCAAAATTTGCCTGAAAGGTAAATTCAAGGTACAGAAATAACTAGCACTTGGATACATATGAATTGACATGCACTGGCTAATATCTATATAATTAATCCTCACAATAGCCCAATTACATAGAGGTATTTCCATCATCACATATGAAATGAAAATAATAAATAAGAAAGTATACATTCACCTTTGGCATTGAGGACTTTGTGCATGCTGTTTTATTTGTCAAAATGTTATATTTCAATGGCAAAGTTCAGCCTTGGGATATGAAAAATGTTATTTTGAGATAAGTCTTGGATAAGGCAAGTTCAGAAAAGAGTGGACAGTTTTTGGAAGCTCTCTTCCACCTTTCTGTGCTTCCATCTCCCATCCTAATACTATGTGCCTTCTTACTGCCTATGACACATGTAACTTCTCCTGGTAATGGCTTAATAGTGCTATGACCAAGTTGTTTCTTCACTCTCCAAAGAAACAAACGCATTTGTATGAAATCTCCAATTTGGCAAAATGTGTATCATAGTGGAAACATTATCCAGTAAGGCTGAAGACATTTAGTTGGTGAGATGGTAAGATATAGTTGACAGGAAACGCTTCGATTGCCTTTCAGATCACATAATGCTGATGAAAATTATACACCATAAGACTAAACTGGATTAATACATGGGATTTTTGCAGCCCACATTTTTTTGTTTCCTCTTAAGAAGCTTGCATCTGGGTCAGACTAAGCAAAATCTCCTAGTACTTCATCTATGCTCCCATTCTTTGCTTGTTTCCTCCTAATATGCCCCATCCTCTCCTTTCCCCTCTTCAGAGTTCTAATGAGCCCCTAGCCTCTCTTTCAATAACCTGTACAAAATTTGAGCTCAGATGTGATCTAATTTAACAGTCATTTACTGCTTCTTGTGAATGTAAACATAGCAACATTAGTACTATTATTACATTATCTTTAAATATATTATTTTACCTAAGATGAGTCATTAATTTCCTGTTCTTATACTTTTAAAACATTAACTCAAATTCTGCCAAAAAAAGAAGTGTTCCCATTACAGAAATTTCTGGCATCACTCAGTGAATCTGCATATACAAGTACTTCTTAGAGATTCTAAAATAATATCTCACAAAGTGGTCACATATTCTGCTTACATATAAATCAACACTGACTGCTGTCTAGTCCGCATTTGAAAAAGAACAGGATTATGTGTAACTGAAAGAATTTATATTCAATTATGTGGAACAAGTTTTTCCTCTCTAATAAAAAAAATAATAAAATATTATACATTCATATCCTAGTGCCACTGGGAAGGAAGGAATCATGCCCCTGATCTCTAAACCATTCACCTGTCAAATCAATCCTCCTAGAACAGCTTGGGTCTAACTTGAATAGAAAGGAAGTCTTCTTTTTCTCTAACTGCACAATTATTTCCTTCATTAATATAGGCCTATGATTTTCTGTCAATTTTTAGAATGCTTAAGATTATAAAATATACAAACACAAGAAGAAATATACACTTGAGGAAAATACATGGCTAAAAGGAGAAATAACTATTTTTTAATCTCATTTAACTGTCCAGGAGAATATGCTTAACATGCTAGAGTTATTTTAAAAATTGATACAATTTTTATCTCATCTTGCCCTCATGGACACGGTGTAAGTCTTCACCTTACTTTGAGCAGGAAAGATTGTTCTGGAGCTTACACAATACATCTAAAGACCTAAACCAAGTCCATAAATGGAAAAGATAATGAGGATTTAAAATTTATATAGATGCTTTATTAATATCATGGTATGTTCTCAAATTAACTTTGCTCAGCATTTCCATAAATTTCTTCTCAGATAAAAAAGAAAAATGTCACTCACTAGCAACAAACTGACACACAGATAACAGATGGCTGTGCAGGTTTTTTTAGAGTAAAAAAGCATTCAGAATGAGGCATATCATCTATTATTTTGCCTTGCCCTCTTTATCACTTTCAGTCTAAACAGAAAAGTGATGCCTTACAGGAAAATACCCCCCTTTGTGACATTTCTGATATGACTATACAATTTCAACACCAGGGTGGTTCATTTTCAGAAATGAATGAGACATAATTTATTTCACAAATTCCATGTTTTGGAAATGAATCTTACAGAAATTCATTAAGCTGCTGCATAAATTCTAAATATCAGAAATATATGATTTCAATGATAAAAATATTCTGAGAAGTCCTCTAAAATAGGCGTGTGTGATGAAAATGAACACAGCAGGAAGAACTGTAAACCAATTAACAATTCCATGCTCTACTAACTGTAAAAAAGAAACTAGGTGTCAATTATGCATAGCTGATAACTATCTTTGTTGTAGAATTTCAACGTGGCTGTGAAGACCCTTTTCCAAAGTTGTCTTCCCCAGACTGCCTCAGTGAAGATTTGTTTTTCTTTTTCAGTACACAATTTTAATTGCTATGACTTTGTACTAACTGAATACTTACCACAGAGGTAAGTGCTATTTTGAGTTTGCCTTACAACAGTTACTCAATTATATAGAGAGCTTAAGAACTATGTTCTAAATAACATATTCAGTAAAATTGTACGGCTAGGGTGGAAATACAGATCAACCTGAGACCAAAATTCCAGGCTTTTAACCAGTTTTGCAGTTTGGGGATTTTAGTTACAAAGGTCATCTTTATAAGTGTATAATTATTATAATAATATATTGTAGTTTATGACCACAGAAAAACAGTATTTACCCAAGAAAATAACAAAATAAAAATGTTGACAAAACTCTATTTTATAAATTTCCTATTTCCCAAATATTCTTTCTTATCATTATTAGAAGCAAATAGGTAACATAATTTTTGAAAGAAATCTCTTTTTCTAGTCTTAAAAAATAGGTAAAAATCACAAAGCAATGAAATATTTCTAATTATTGAATAAAACTGGGAAGTCCCCAGATCTCACTAGACTGCAGGGGAAAATAAAACAGCATTAATAAGCATTTTATTCTTCACTCTTGGGATCACCCATTTTGCTTGGTGAACACCCACAAAACACCTTTGCCTCCCTTTCCAAACTGGCTCTTGCCACTGCCTTCACTTACCTCCACCACTGATCACAACACAACTGAGTATTGCCCTGCTCTAAAATCACTGTGGACTCTGCCCACGTGAAATACCTTCTCTGGCAAGATGCTCCAAGCTGTGCTTTGCATCTTATCATTATTGAAACTGGGGAAATGTCCATAACTCTGATATCATCGCCTTTCCTACAATACTGATCATGGTTCCAATGTGGAATTGCTAATTCTTCTCTTGGGCCTCTTTTTAGGGACATCTCCTAACCAAGACATTTGGGTCATGAGATAATGAAATATTTTTTGGCATTATATGTACATAATCCTTTCTCCAGGAAATGCAGATACTACTGATGTGACTGAATTTTGAAGATTTAATAATTGCTGGAACTTACTTAAAACTATTTCTCACCTCCAATGATTAGGATTTGTCTCATACATAAACCAGATAAAACACAGCTGCCCTGGTTGAAGTAGAATTGTAAAAAACTAACAATCTCCTAATCTCGATTTTCACAGTAGCACCCGAGGCACACACGACACAGGTTGTACACACTAGTTTATAACATTGATTGTGTTTTTTTTTAAATGCGGTATATCTCTATATGCAATGAAGTGGCATTTCCCTAAATTAAGGACATGATCCTTGTAACTGTCTCATGGCATGAGGCTCTAGATATATAAAGACACAACAGGTACCTGATTATTTGATTTAAACATATGATTAGTATGGCTCTGGAATGGTTTCCTGCCTAAAGTTCCAATACATACACAAAATTAAAAATACAACATTTTTTAAAACAAAAAATGCCCAGATATTCTGTGACTAAGAATACTTTTTTAAATGTAAACATTTGGTTAAACAATGTAAAATATTTTTACAGTTTTCCTAATTAATTTTGCAGATACAATTAAATTAAGGCCATTTTAAAATTAGGTTCTGCTCTTTCCAAAGTAGCATGTTGTAACCAATTCTCATTTCACACTTGAACTAAAAACCAGAAATGAATAACCTATGGCCCATGGCCAGGCACCCACAGGAGAGACTAACAGTCTTGCCATCTGTCATCCCAATGGGGCCTTCATAAATAGCACCAGACTGTCAGATTTAAACTGAGTTTAAAGAGGGACAATATGGGACAGGAGAACATACTGAGAGTATGGACATAGGAAAAAAAAGAAAAGACAAAATAACTTTTCCCTTAAATTCTCAAGAAAAGTTCTCAAGAAAAGTAAGCACACATATTATCCATGCTCTGAGGACAGGGCCCAGGAGATTTCAAGAAGAAAGCAAATCTTGTTCTAAAATTTGGGGGCTTGGCTCTGCTACTAATCATCCATGAAAAATGAAAAACAGGTCAAATGTGTGTGTGTGTGTGTGTGTGTGTGTGTGTGTGTGTGTGTGTGTGTGTTGAGGCTATCCTGGGGTTGCTTCCAGTTATATTGCTCTGTGATAATAAATAAAAATTTCTTTGCCTGACTGATTTTCCATTAACATTTCTGCCTACCCAAGTTGTGTTTTTCTTCTCTTGTTTGTGACATATCATTGTGTCTGCCTTGTCATGCTTATGTCCCATTAAAAGGTGGTACTGCTTAATGGAATAGAAAAACTACATTTATAAATAATTCTAATGTAGCAAAGATGGGCATTCAGCAACTCTCCTTGTATAATTATTCAATTGAATGTGATATTGCAAAGTCATTAGTCGAATAAAACAATCAGGGGAACAAGAAATTGCAATGTGAGTCTATGGAGATTTAAACGTGGTTCAGCACTAGCAAGCAGTATTGCTCATGGAAGGACCTTCCAGGTACATTACACGTTCTATGAATAACCCCTAAAGTGAAAAGCATAATTTAATGCTGGAGAACCACCGTACATCATAGAGTCATTTATTATATAAGTCTTTCTTGCTGGATATGAAGAGGAAATAACATATTCATGTGGAGTGAGGGATATGCAGATATAGCTTGTCATCTTCAATTCTTCAGCCACAGCTAAGACATAGCTTAGCTGTGACTATTAGCATCCTAACTAATAATTGAAAGAATTTTTAGATTCCTGGAGTTCGGGTTGGTTTGTTGTCTCTTGAAATCTTGTGAATCAATGCAATCACCATTCCTAAACGTGTTCAAGAGAGAGCTGAATATACGTGTGGTCAGGATAGTGTAGCTTTCATTATCAAGTGATAAGCTTCAGAGAATCTTGCCAGTTTTGAGATTCAATAGTCCCACAAAGCTTTCATTCTATGGAGTAAGATATTTTTAGCAGATTCATAATAGTACAGATGTTTTCCCTTGCTTTTGAGTTTGGATTATCTGAATACACATCAACAAATGAATAGAAGAAAATGGTAATTAAAACTAATTTGGATACAGAAAGAATACACTTGAATTTTTAAATTCCAGTATTAATCCTCTTTGTTCGGGAAATATATATATATATATATATATATATATATATATATATATATATAAAATTATGGCAATGTCAAATGCAAAAGAGTTTTGAATGCACATCTATCATAAGATTTTAGACTTGATACTATCTTGGAAATTCATTCTATATCTTCCCCTAAGAGGAGTCTTTTAATGTGGTCAAGTTTCGCAATTACACATTATTTTCATTATAAATATTTATTTTCATCTCTTCTTTACATTATTATTAATGTCTTTTTGTTAGTTTAAAAATACATACATAGGTAAACTACCTTTTTATTATTTTCAATTCATGATTAAAAAGAAAGCTTACCATATATTTGAAGCAAAATAAGAGTGTTGAGTCTTAGTTGATTGAGAACCAGTGATCTAACCCAAACTTTTCACATAATAGAGAGGAAACTGAAGTTCCAAGAAACAAATGCCTAGGCAGTTATCAGAGGAAAAAGTAAGGAATGTAGCTACAACTGGAAGATGGGCATCCTGACTCTCAGTTCAACACTTGCTGCTCAGCTAGTCTCTTTTGGCCTAATACATGGGGAAAATGAGGCATAAAGTTTAAGAGATTGCCCCAACATTATATTGGAGAGGAATGAAAAATTTGCAATTAGTAATACAAAATTTTCACTCTGCTAGTGGGAAAATCAAGCCGACTGGCTGATTTCCATTCAAATCTTGCCAGGACCCACTTTTTCTACCTATTTTTACCCACTGTTTATTTTCACTACAACCTCAAAAACCTGATCTATGAACATATCCAAAAGAGAATTGAATATAATAATTGAATCTATGTAAAGATTTCCACAATTATTTTTAACCATGTTAACCTTTGTACATAATAAATTAACAGGGTACTTTTGGTGATTGCTTGAAACAAAAATGACTCTGAGAATTTTTTAAACTGTGGTATACAACTGGGATAAGATTTCAGCGCCATTCAGAATGCCTCAAAACATTTTATTTAAACAAATATCAATTTTTCTTTTTCTTGTTTAAAAATCCTTTCTGTATTCAAGTTAAAACAAATAAATTGTTGGACATTTTCTTATGAAAATTTTTATGTTTCCTTTTTACATTTAAGGTATTACCCCTACTGAAAGTACATGCATGTTTATATTTTGAGAACTATATCTGATGTATTATTTTTTCCAATATGTATAACTAAATAACTTAAGACGATTAAGTGACTAGTCCATACTATTTTCTTTTATGCTGTCTTTGTGAAATATCAAATTTCCACAGTTCCTGGGTTTCTATTCTATTTTGTGTGACTATTAGTCTCTCCCTTTACCAATACAATATTTCTTTAATTACTATACATACTTAAAATTTTATTAAAACATCAGATAGTTCCTCCTGTCAATGGTTTAGTGATTTTCCATAAGAATTTTGAAATCACATTGTTAAGTTTTTTGAATTTCAATTGATAGTGTGATTGATTACTCTGATTTATAGTTTAATTGGAAACGTTTCACCTCTTAATGATATTGACTTTTCCTTCCCATTAAGCATCCATGGAGAAATAGTATATAGTTTCTCTGTTATGAGCTCTAATAATATTTTAAAATATTCTCCATAAAGTTCTTAGTTTAAAAAATAGGTGTATTTTCCTGGTTTGGATAATATTTATAGATATTTTGAGTATGATATTTTATCTTATATTCTTTAATTGTTTTCATGTGATAATAACTTTTTATTTCTGTAGGATAAATACTTAGGAGTCTAATTGCTGGGCCATATGATAGTTTCATATTTTACGAAACTACCTATTTTTCATAGGGCTGCATCATTTTAGATTTTTACCACAATGTATGTGTGATTCAGTTTTGTCACATCAAAAAAAAAGACATTCTATTATGTATGTTATGATATTTAATTGTCATTTTAATTTACATTTCCCTAGTGACTGATATTTCAGCATATTTCATATGCTTATTTGCCATTTGTATATTATCTTCAGGGAAATATCTCTTCATGTCTTTGACACATCATCAGATTGTTTTGATAGTTTTACTGTTGAGTTTTGAACATTGTCTCAGTTCAGCCTGCTATAACAAAATGCCATGGACTGTATGGCTTAAACAACATTTATTTCTTATAGTTCCAGAGGCTAACAAGTTGAAGATGAAGGTGCTGGTCAATCCTGTTCCTGATGAAGATTCTTTGCCTGGTTTGCATATAGCCACATTCTTACTGTGTCCTTACATGGCAGAGAGAGAGGAGGGCAGAGAAGAGGGGAGGGGGGAAGGGGAGGAGAGGGGAGAGGAGGAGAGACAAAGGGAGAGTGAGAGAGGGAGCATTCCCTGGTTTCTCTTCCTCTTCTTATGAGGACATTAATCTCATTATGGGGGTCATACCACATGACATTATCAAAACCTCATTATCTTTCAAAGACTCCACCTCCAAATATCATCCCATTGATGTTTAGGGCTTCACCATATGAATTCTGGGAAGACAAATATTCTGTCCACAGCAAGTGTTCTCTATATATTCTAGATAGTAGTGCTTTGTCAGATATGTAGTTTGAAAATATTTCCCTCCAAGTGTGTAGCTTGTCTTTCTTTCCATCCTCATAATACAATCTTTCACAAAGCAAAAGTCTTTTAATTTTTATGAAGTCCTATTTATCAAATTTTCTTTTTATGTGTAATATTTCAGGTATCAAGTCAAGAATCTGTGCCTAGACTTGGATCCTGAAGGTTTTCACCCATTTTTTCTAAAAGTTTTATAGTTTTACATATTACATAATGTCCATGATCTATTTTGAGTAAATTTTTGTATAATCTATGAGACTTTAATGAAAGTTCACTTTTGGTCTATAGATTACCTATTACCCAAAACCATTTATTGAAAAGGCTACATTTCTTCCATTGAATTACTTTTACAACTTTGTCAAAATCATTTGGGTATATTTCTGTGGATCTGTTTCTGGTTTCTCTACTCTGTCTCATTGCTTTATATGTTTATCCATTGCCAACACCATACAGTTTTAATTATAGTAACTCTAATAAATCTTGACATCAAATAGACGGATTCTTCCTA